>NC_143053.1:51106875-51472500 GCF_052426305.1 Pelodiscus sinensis
CAGAAAAGGGAGGCAGTCACCTCAGGGTGGAGTGCAAACTCGTGGTGAGAACTCTCTGCTAAGAGTGGTGGGCTTCCGGTGTGACACATGCAGGACACAAAACTCCCAGAGCCACATCGCCTCTACGCAGAGTTCTGGAGATCGAGCTCCACCTTGTCTGTTTATGTAACACGATGGCTGTGCTGCCCGTAAGTAGTACACCACCCTGCCTTCTTGGTGCAGTAGGAACACCTCGCATGCGTTCCGTATCACCCAGGGCTCTTTCATGTTTATGTGGCACACCCTTTCTTAAGGGGACCACATACTTTGGGTGTGAAGGGTGCCCATGTGGACTCCCCAACTGCAGTCTGATATGTCAGCTCCCTAGAATGCAGTCGAAGATGGTATGCAGGTCCTGTTGGGCATGCCATTTGGGCCATCCACCAGGCCAGGGCCGACAGGACCCTGGGTGCCACCATCACTATCTGTTCAAGGTGCCTTGCTGGGCCATAAACTGACGCTCACCACTGCTGGAGGGGCCTTATTCTGAGCCTGGCCAGAGGTACCACATATGTTCAAGCGGGCATATGGCCCAGGATCTGTAAATACACTCATTCTATAGACATGAGGATGACCATGAGCTGATCAATTAGATTCAAAGTGCTCTCTGTCCTCTCTTGGAGGAGTGATGCTCTGGCTGTAGTGCAGTTCAGGACTGCTTCTATAAACTCTATCCTCTGGCTGGGCACCAAGAAGGATTTCTTTTATTAGGAGGCCAAACCAACAGCACATTCAGGAGGCGGTGGACATCCCACTGAATCTACCTGTTGGATGGCCTCTGGATTAGCCTATCAAGTAAGGGTACACCTGGACCCCCCAAGGCCTTAGGTATGCTGCCACCACCACCACACTTGGTAGAGACGCTGGGGGCCATAGACAAACCAAAGGGAAGGGTTTTCTTATAACTACAAATCTCAGGAATCGCTTGTGGCCCTCAAAGATGACGATGTGGAAATATGCTGCACTCTACCTCAAAGATGCGTATCAGCCCCCAGTATTCATATTGTGGAGAATGGTGGCCAGGGAGGCCATACAGAACCTGAAGTGGGCCAAATATTTGTTGAGGCCCCGGAGGTCCCTGTTGGCCTTGGGAATAAGGAAGTATCGAGAGTAGAAACCCGTTCTTGAACTCACGTGGTACCCCCTCCACTGCTCCCACCTGGAACAAATGGGACAGCTTCTGTTCAAGGAGTTGCTTGCGAGAGGGGTCCCTGAAGAGGGGTGGGAGCGGGAGTGAGGGGAAGAGACAAGAGCTGGAGGGTGTAGCTATATCAGACAGTGGCCAGGACCCAATGGTCCAATGTAATTTCCATCCATTCCAGGAAGAAGGGATGGAGCCTGGCTGAGAATAGGCAGGCAGGATCCTGGGATTCCAGTATGTCATCTTTGGGTACACCCACAAAAAGGAGCACTTGCCCTGGGACTTGGGCTGGCTGGTCAACTGCAGGCCAGATAAAGGACAGTGGCCTTGCTTTCATGTCAGAGGCTTAGAGAGTGAAGGGGCCCTTTCAAGGTGAGGGTACTGGCCTCTTTTGGGGGGAACTTGTTGCTTAAACCATTTCCTCAGACCCAGGAACACAGAGGCCCAAAAGGATTTCAAGGTAACGCAGTAGTCGTTAAGCCTGTGCAACATTGTGTCTATCTGTTCTGTGAACAGGGCCCCTGTGACAAATGGCAGGTCTTGAATAGAGTTCTGTGCCTCCAGGGACAGACCTAACAGGAGCAGCCAGGCCACCTACCTCATACAAATGGTGGAAGCCATGGATCGAGCCACCAAGTCTGCAGCATTGATGCCATTTGTAGAGCTACCAGAACCACTGACTAACCTTCTTCAACAAGGGTCTTGAAACTCCTTGAGACACACTTTGGGCAAGGAGGCCTCAAATTTTGCCAGCACCTCCCTGTGTTCATACCATGTGGTGCAAACAAGGCCTAGTGGTTCACCATCCTCAGGTAGAAGCTGGCTGAAGAGTGGACCTTCCTTCCACACACAGTCTTTATTCTTAGGGGTGAGTGCTGGCTGGCCCTTGCACTCCCTGTGGTTCAGACTTCACCATGAGGGAGCTTGGTGGTGGGTTGGTATAAAGATAGCCGTGGTCCACCACTGGCACAAAGTACTTCTGCTTTGGTTCTTGGCTATTGGTGGAAAGGAGGAGAGTGTCTGCCAGAGCACCATGGCAATTTTGGCAACCACCTCACGTAGGGGCAACGCCACCCTGCCTGGGTCCACTTGACCCAGGACTGTGAACAGTGAGTCTGACGATTCCTTCACCTCCTCAGCTTGGAGGCCCTGCCCATTGGCTAACCTCCTGAGTAGGTCCTGGTGGGCATTCGAGTCCTCCTGAGAATCCACCAGGGGGAACAACATGATCACCTCATCTGGGGATGAGGAGGCAGGGGCTAGCTGGGCTTCCTCGTCTTGGTGAGGCTGATTATCTACACCCATCTCCTGGTGTGGGGTGGAGAGCAGAGGGAGAGGGTGTGCCCATATCTCCTTAGGGTCCCCTAGGCCCTGCCAGCACTGATGAGGCCTGGGATGGATCAACAACTGAACAAGTAACCTGGGGCTAAACCCAGGGAGTCAACGGGCACCACTGAGCTCGTGGCCATGGTGTGCTCTGCGACAGTACTGGCGGCACTGAAGTCAACGGTGCAGTCTGTTGTGCAGTCTGCTCTGCTGGGAGGCTGGAGGCTACAGTCAACACCACACTACCAGAGTGGATGCTTACCGATACTCAAAGAGGACAAGTGGGAGCAGCAGCCTTTCCAGTGCCAGATTTCCGTCACTGACGAGACTGCAGCCACCTGGAGTGTCAGCGGGAACTTCTGTGCCCCAACAACGCTCCTCAAGTCTGGTGAATGGTGCTAGACCAAGGTATCACCATGCCGAGATGGAGACCAAGAGAAACGGGATGCACCTCTGCCGCTGGATCGCCTTGATAACGATGAGCATCTACAGCCCGGCAAATGGTATTAGTGCCATGGCAAGGGCGAGTACAGAGAGTCACTGTCTCCTCATACCACTTTAGGTATATCTTAGGTGGTCTTATACATTTTCAGGAGGCAAAGAGAAAGAACCTGTTCTACCTATCTAGAGAACATCCACATTCTATTAGTGAAAAAGATATGAAGGCCTCTACCAATATTATGAACCTTTAGTCAATTATTCACTACCGTACATTTTATTCTCCAACTTGCATGCAACTTCTTGCTTGAGGTCAGTAAAAAGTCAATTGGAAGAATGTGTTATACTGCTTTTCCACATATAAAACTAAGTTTCTATTCTGCTGGCCCTTATTTAAGGGTGTAGCTTTGGTCTTCAGAACTACCCCTCTTCTTCATGTGGATACAAAGTTTTTTCTATCTTGGAGTTATCAGGGTCCCAGACTGCTGTCAAACTCCTATTGTTCTTATGACAAAGGCACATGCTGACCAACAGGGAAGAGCAGTTATCCCTTACTAACAAGGTAAGCCTAAATACTACAGAAGTTTTTTGGTTGAAAGGCTTATTAAAACTTCAACTATGCAATGTCTTTGTAACTAAACCACTGGAGTCCTGAGGCACCTTAAAGATTTATAGATATATTTGTGCATAAGCTTTCCTGGGAAAAAACCCACTTCATCAGATGCACAGGACTCTTCATTGATTTTGCAGAGAGACTAACGCAGCTACACCTCTGATAATTGTTACTAACCACTGTCAAGAGTAGTGCTGAAGCCATCTCTACTCTACAAACCATGATCAATGCAAATTACACTGGCATACAGCAGCCAAATTCTGCACATCACTTGGACAGGTATATACCTACTTGCTTCCACTGGTGCTGCGCATGCTCAGCAAGAGCACTTTTGTCAATGGAGAAGTGCACAATGGATAGATACCTAGTGTGCCAAATGCCATTGTCTGGTGCAATTCTTTTGGGAACATCTTTGTACTGAATAAAAATTATTCACCCAGTGATTTCTAGGAGCTGGGCATCAAGTTCCCAGCATGCAACTTTCTCAGTGCCATTAAGCCATCCGTATCAGATAATTTCATGTTTAAAAAAAATGCATACAAATCCATTTACTTTTCCATGTCCACCATCTCTGACAGTGCAAAAGTTTTGAAGCTTCCATGATTCTATGTGGCAAATGCAGAACATACAGCACTCCTTGATTTGCAAACCTGCAGAAAATACTGCAACCATAGGAGGACCTTACAATTTCTTCACTGGCAGTATGCTGAGGGACATTGCCTCCAACAACCTTTTTTTGCTTTCTCAAAGGAGCTACAGAGGGTAGAGCACTGATGAGTGGACTCACACTGTAATGCAGGTTTGGGAAATGTAGTGACTGCAAAAGTTTTAGATTTGAAAATACATATTTCTTTGATCTGTGAACCCAGGTCGCCCCAGCTCTCCAGCACAGGGACAGCAGAATGAGAACTGTGTTGACGGAAGTTAGTAATGATTGCACTGTGGACGCTTGTAACATCAAATTCTTACTGGTTAGTAGGAAATCATTTTGCAGCCAAAAAAAAAAAAAAAAAGTGAGGACAGATGTCCTGCAAGTATGTATGGCTTCAAAAAGATCTCACCAAACTAAGTGATTGGGCAACAAAATGGCAAATAAAATTTAATGTTGAAAAATTTTAAGTAATGCACATTGGAAAAAATAATCTCAACTATACATACAATATGATGGGGACTAATTTAGCTACAACTACTTGAAAAAGATCTTGAAGTCACTGTGGATAGTTCTCTCGAAACATCCACTCAGTGTGCAGCGGCAGTCAAAAAAGCAGACAATACCAGGCATGATTAAAAAAAGGAATAGTGAATAAGACAGAGAATATCTTATTGTTTCTATATAAAACCATGATACGCCCACATCTTGAATACTGCATATAGATGTGGTAACCTTACCTCAAAAGATATATTGGCATTAGAAAAGGTTCAGAAAAGGGCAACAAGAATTATTAGGGGTTTGGAACGGATCCCATATGAAGAGAGATTAAAAAGAGACTCCGAATTTTCAGCTTAGAAAAGAGGAGATTAAGGGGGGATATGATAGAGGTCTATAAAAGCATGACTGGTGTGGAAAAAGTGAATAAGGAAAAGTTATTTACTTATTCCCACAATATAAGAACGAGGGGTCACCAAATGAAATTAATAGGCAGCAGGTTCAAAAACAAAACAAAAAAAGAAGTATTTCTTCACTCAGTGCAGAGTCAACATCTGGAACTCCTTGCCAGAGGATGTGGTGAAGACTAGGACTTTAACGGGGTTCAGAAGTGAGTTAGATAGATTCATGGAGGTTACGGCCATCAATGGCTATTAGCCAGGATGGGTAGGAATGGTACCACTAGCCTGTCTAGAAATGGATGACAGGAGACAGATCATGTGCTGATTACCTGTTGTGTTCCCTCCCTTTGGGGAATCCGGTATTGGCCACTCTTGGCATACTGGATATTGGGCTAGATAGACCTTTGGTCTGACCCAATATGGCCGTTCTTAAGGCCATTAACCCTCTATGCAGGACTGACTCAGCAATGTGCAGGAATAAAGGGATGATTTGCAGTAATGGGGTTCTTGAACTGCCATGGGGCAACAGGTAAGCATGTACACATCCTTCTTTTGGAACCAATTCATCCTGCCACAGACTACATAAACAGAAAGGGTGACTTTACTATGCTTATGCAAGCATTGGATCTTTTTTCTGTGCTTTCCAATCCATGTATTCTACAGTATGTGTTCTGAACTAATAAAGACAAATCTGATTCTCCAAAAAAATGCAACTTGGACTGGCAAAAAAATGCACTAAAACAGCATGCAAAATAATCATAAGCAATATTATTCAAGTTTAATACATTCAGAGTGCAACTTTAAAACTGGAAGGGAAGTAAATATTTATGTCAATTTGAGTACATAAATGTGGTTATACATGCTAGGGATGCAGAATTTCGATTCATTGGCTAATTCAATAGTTGATACAATCTGCATTGACTATTCGATTAGTCGATAAAGGTGCTCCAAGGCTGTTGCTACACTTCAAAGTCTACAGCACTGCAGGGAGCACAGGGCTAATAGGGGACTCAAGCAGTCCCTAGCTGACCCTGGACTCCACATGGCTCTGCTGCTTTGAAACAGTGTGCAACTAGAGCTGCATACAGAGTTTCAAAGCAGCAGACCCTGGGCTCCATGCGGTGATTCCGCTTTGAAGCACTCCCTTCTCCTCTTCTTCCCCCATGCCTCTTGCAGCCTCTTTCTAATAAAGGCAGTGAAGAGAGGTGGGGAAGCAACTAGTCAACACACTGGTCAACTATCTGATAAGCATTTGCTTATTGGACAGTTGACTAGTCCTTCACATCCCTAATACATGCATCAACTGTGGTGCACACAAGCCAGTGTATGTGAAACTGGTCTTCCTTTCTGTCTCCTAGGATGGAGTGCTCAAGGTAAAAATGCAGCCCATGATGCTAAGAACATTGTGGGGGTGGGAGTGGGAGATGAGTAAACAGCAACAATGAAGTTGTCCAAGGATTGCAAAGGGTCAAGCATTTTTGGGGGGAGAGGGTGGACCCAAAATCTGTAGCTGTTGGGTTTGCTGCCTGAAGTGGTGGTGCATTTCCCTCTTCTTCCCTCACTTTTCCTACTTTTTCCTTATCCATGCGGTTGTCATGTAAGGCCTTCAAGCCTTTTGTTCACAGTCCAGTGTAACTGGCATGTCGGATCTCACAGAACATGTCCTGCCTAGTGCTCTTTCCCCTCCTCGTCAAGGTTGACCATTGCAGGGGGTGGGGAGCACAAGATGATCATACCTGAGGTGGGATTAAAAAACAAACAATGTGCCATTGGAAAATGTGGACAGTGGAAAAGGTAAGGTATTTCATCAAGACTCTCTTCCCTTGTTCTCAAACACTTTCTGTGGCTCAGCATCGCCCACCAACTCCAACCACAGTGAATGTGGCCCACTAGTGATAAGGTAGGAGGATTTTGGGTGAACAAAGTTATATAATTTTGGTTCTTGTTCTATGGCAATGGTATTAAATATTGGCACTATTTTCCACAGGCAGGGATGATATCAGCTGACCTCTCTTCTCTGAGAATCATAAAGGCAGTTAATACAGATGCTACCAAAAATCCAAAACCATCTGAGTTTGCATATCACTAGCTTGTCTACAGCAATGGTGCCAGCTCAATTCACCATATAACAGCATAGAACAATATTCTGCTGTGGAGGAAGAAATTAAGCAGTCATCTCTAGAAATTCTTGAGGGGATTTAAGACTGGGAGAATTCTACTCCACTGAGCTTGTGTGACCTGCAGATGCAGATGAGATGTGTGCATGGCAGCTGAGTGGGGTTGCAGGGACACATGGGGGGAGGGGAGAATGTCCCCAACTTCCTGGTCAGCTAGTGTCCGCATATATGGGAGGCTCCCAAATCCCTCCCTCCTTTAGCCAGAATGGGCAGGGCTGGTGTCCTTAGCCTGTTTGCCAAAAGCTGAGACTGGGCAACACGAGATCAATCACTTGATTATCTGTTCTGTTCACACCCCCTGGAGCACTTGCTATTGGTTGCTGCCAGAAAACAGGATGCTGTGCTAGATGGACCTTTGTTTGACCCAGTATGGCTGTTCTTATGTTCCCTCCACCTTCCACTCCCCCAACTGTTCCAATGCTTTCCCTACCCACACCCAACAATCCTTCAGGTTCACTCACTGTCTCCTTCCAAGCAGTTACATTCCTCTCCGTCAGCTTCTCTATTATCCCTAATGCTCCTATCCCTCTGCACAGCTTCTGAGAGGTGCAAGAAATAGGTTTCTGTAATGTAGTTTTTTAAAAAGTTCTGTATCAATATGCCTAGTAAGAAATCTATTTGTCAAAAATATTTCCTGAATATTTTTTGCTCTGTTCCAAACATATTTACTAACAGGTATTATGAAATAAAATTACGAAAATAATTGAAACTTGCATGATGAGTGTGCTATTCTGAAAAATCTGCAGAATTTTAGATAACTGTATGCCGAATTTTAAATATTTTAATCAGAAGATTCCCCCCCCCCCCCCAAGCATAAGGATTGCATAGTATCTCAATGTACTCTAACAAAGTGCTCTACATTCCCTCTCCACAACCCAAGAGGGGAAAAAATGCAGATGCCAATTCTACCTCTTCTTATGAGTAAATCATGAAATGTTTATATCTGTCCTGTTAATTTGGGAATGGGATGGGCATCATCTTTAAATGTAAAGATTGTAAGAAAAAAATGCACACACCAACTTACCCAAGTTCCCATCCCCTTCATTGGGTTCATCTGCACTTGTTTGGTGGAACTGGTAACAGAATTCCCAGTTACATCCCACTTGCCCCTTTTCACATCAGGGATGGTCTTGTGCTCCTCAGTTTTTCCTGTTGGGCACTGGTGGGGTCTCTACCACATATGGCATGAAGTTAGTTGCAAAAGAGATCTGTGGGGAAGCACTAGGTCTGTTGTTGGTCTTCCTGACCTTCTAGACTACCCAGGTAAGTTCCTTTGCTTTCAGGCAGGACTACTGCTGATCCCATCATACGTCTTTGCCTGCTTCTTCTGTGCACTCTGCTTGTGAATGGTGTATTTATTGAGGATCAAGTGGATCAGTCTCCAGAATTTAGACAAGCACTAAATTTACTTTGTAATATTAAAAGGTTTAAAATGGAAAGATGGACTCTTTTTCCATAACAGATGAAATTCAGCTAGGAATCTTATGAGAGTTAATCTGTCATTTTTTCCAATGGGAAGATGCTCCCATTGTACTCTTACTCTATGCTGTTAATATTTGAACAATTTATGACCAGTGTAAATGTATTTTAGCTGTGGCATATCTAATTTGATAAAGATAATTAAATTACTAATAAAAAATTGTATGTGTCTGCATCCTATGAATGTTATCCTGCTTCACAAACAAATGGCTAAAAAGAAATGTCCAAGTTTCTAAAGAGTAGTTATCGCGGCTTTGAAAAATAAACCTTTTCTGCACTCTAGGCAGCTTGCAAAAATAAAGGTTTTGAGGGGAGACTGGGTTTGCCCTTCTTTATGCTGTATAAAGGTGACTAAACAAATCCACCTTTTCACAATTTTACTAAATTGCAGCCTCCCATTACTTTCCTTTACAGGCAGTCCCTGGGTTACGTACAAGATAGGGACTGTAGGTTTGTTCTTAAGTTGAATTTGTATGTAAGTCGGAACTGGTACATATTGTAGGGGAAACTCTAGCCAAACATTTCTCCAGAGCTCAGTTTTATTCTTCCACACCTCACTTCCCTTAGTCCTTTATTCTCAAGGTGAGGTGTCTGCTGAGAAAAGCTTCTCCGCGTCTCCCTGGTCTGCTGAGGGGGGGGGGGGGGGCTAGCTTCGCGTCTCCCTGGTCTGCTGAGGGGAAGCAGCTAGTGCAGGGTTGCCTCACCCCGTTTGTAAGTAGGGATCCGATATAAGTCGGATCCATGTAACCCGGGGACTGCCTGTATTTAAAATGAAAAATACTGAGCAATCAGCTTAGAGAATCTAGGTTTTAACTGTTCCGAAGAAGCTCCTTCACTTCTCAGCTGTAAGAACAAGTGCATCTCCTGTACTTATCCATTTCACATCAGATGACTGAAGAGCATCTCATGTTATATTAAGAAAACAATTTCTGACAAACAGTTAAACAAAGATTGTCACAGTACAACAGAAGAGTCTAAGACCAATCAATTATAAGAATGTTTGAATATTTATAAGTTACACTCAAATCTATATTAAACCCTGTTTTCAAAATATAACCAGAACAAAAGCACAACAATTCTGTAGTGTACCAAGTGTATATTTCAATTTACTGTATGCAATCTAACAACAAATTTGGTCATAATTTACCAGATATACATAAATGATTTAAGTAGTAAAAGAAGATTCAGTTTCAAGAGAATAAGTTCATACCTTGAGAAAAAAGTTAATACATTAAGAATGTAAAGCCAGGTCCAGTTTAAGCATTAAGTGAGCTGTATTCTAATAAAGCAGATTTAGGTGAATTTTTTTATATATATATATATATATATATATATATATATATATATATATAAAAATGATAGAGATAGAGAGACAGACCTACCAATTGTAAACTATGGCTTTAAAGGGGATGGAAAAAATCTTTTATGCTATACTTACATATTCACAAAGCAGAACATTACTTTAAACGTTTAAAATACTTTTTCATATGATCTTTGCCCAGCTAATTTCTACTTTGGACCCCACCAGAATTACACATTTCAGTCTAGAACAAAATGAGAAGATGTATTCTTCCATTAAAAAAAAACAAAACAACAAAAAAAAAAAACTAGTTCTGTCAGGTTTATAGTGCCGTGGAAACTACCAATGAAATAACTGGATGATAAAAAGATGCATTTTAATACCCATATAGCTGTAGTTCAACTTCTCAGTCTCATCCAGCAGAAGCAATGTCTAACATTAAATCACTGTTCTACTGAAATAAAAGAAAAACAATAAAGCTTGTCTCTTTAAATACATACCAACTTTGATCAGATGGAGCACCATTAAGATTCTGTCCGTCAAAGCATAGTTCAAAGTTTTCCACACAACTAGCATAATTTAGTTACCTGATATAAAATAGGAAAATATACTCATTTTAAAATTAAAACAAAAGCTGAAAATATGGGGACCCTCAATTTTTTATACAGTACAGTCACACTGGCCTAGCTATGTGTTATGATAAATGCTGTGCATATTTATTCATTGTGACATAATATTACATCAAATGCACTGTCCAATGATCAGCTAATTTATTAGGCTATGAAGTGAAGGAGTTTAACCTAAAGGTGCAATATCCTCCCCTCCCTCAGAAAGAGGCCTGAAGTCATTGGTACAGTATCACAAGTTTAGAAAAAAAGTCCATGGCTACAAAAATTCAAGTTTCAATGCCTCCTCAAAAACTGAAGTAAAGAGTGCTGGGAGTGGAGAATTCTAAAGGGTGAACTCAAATGAATATCATTTTGCTTTTGGTTTGGTTTTGTTTTTTTAAAAACGTTATAGCAAATTAATCCATTAAACATACATAATTTAACATTAAACACTAGAAACACCCCAGAAAATACAAAAGAATTAAAAAATTAGATCATGTGTGTTCATTTTAATGAATAACAATGAGCACAACAGCCTAGTGTCTAATTCATACTTCATAACAAAAACTAGCCAAAAGCAGACATTTATTGTAAATTAACAACCAAAAATTCAGATGTCATATAATATTTCTATGACACTTTCTCCATTTTGGGGACTCTAAGCTGTGTGTTGGACTGAGGTATACACTGGAGGGGGGGAGGGAAGAGATGGTCAACAGGGAATAATGCCAACAAAGATACTTAAAACAGGCAGCAATGCCAGAAAGTGTTTAATATAGTAAAATCTGCTATGTTACTCATACTCAAATCACAATCCTCCGTAGCATTAATTTTTCCTTGTGTGATTATTTCTCATTTGGTGAAAAAGAAATCGCTCTCTTGTAAATTCAAAATTGTCAAGAAATAAAGTCAGTAAATTAATACCAATAGTATCTACTCCAGTGCTTGTCACCTAGACCACAGGCAGGCTTAAAGCCAACTGATGAGTCAATTTAATTAGCATGTTCATATGATCTATACTGCATATTTACATTACTGAGGAGTTTAGACCATTATGGGTAAGGGGGAGGCAAGAGTGGTATGGCAAAGCCCTATTCTTGGAAATAAGAGCCACTAGCCCAAATTAGCCTCACCAGTTCACTGAAACTATGATTGAATTTGGGGAAGCTGTCATGTATTTCCATAACAAGATTGTAATATTCTTCATTCATGTTGAAGGATACATGAATGTGTAACATAATAAGTACAGTTACCATGTCTGAATAGGACCCAAGTAGCTATATCCTATAAATAATAAAAAATACATTTTCTTTTGATAACTGACTAGATGTGAGGACTCTGTATAATTCAACCAAATGGTTGTATGCTTTACAGTCCTGTGCAAATATCATAAAAAATTTAATAATCCTTTTTTGCTATAAGGCTTTGACCCTACAAATTTCACAGCAACACAACTACCATCCAGCCTGTACCATATTTTGCAAGCCTTCAGTCAAAGAACTCAAATTGTTAATCCATAGCGTCCAACTGCAGCATCCTTTTAAGTATGCCTTCAGTCATCTAAAGGCACACAGACTTCCCCAGATTCATCCCATCGAGACTGGTCATTCTGTTCTTCCACATCATCAACTAATTCTTCATCAGCTTCTCCAACTTCATTTTCCTCATATTCTTCATCTCTAGGGAAGTCTGCGTCCTGCACCTGGTCTACTCCCTCTTGCCCTCCTGGTTGAGATTTATCTGCACAGTCTACACAAACTCCATAGCGTCGAGATCCATGTCTTATTCCAACACTGGCTGCTAGCATGAAGATCTTCTTACACACCATACACTTGTACTTTTTATCCTTTTTATGCACCTGAACAGGAAGAGAAATGTTACTTAGAAAGAACTTACATTTGCAACATTTGGAGAAGCCTGCTGAATGAGCAAGACTTATTTGAGACAGGTTCATGCTTTCAGGTTCTCAAGAGCTTTTGATGCAAACTTTTGCTAGCCAAATGACAACAAGTGAGGAAAAAAAAGGCCTCTGAAAATTGAGAAGCAATATTTTCATTGCCTTAGCTGTTGTCCCCTACAAATTAAGCACCTGTTGTACAGTTTTATATAGATACTTGAAATAACATCCTTCATATTACATTTTAACTAATTAGTAATTTATTAGTTGAGTAGTTGATGGAAATGCCATCAACTAGTCAATAGGCACTTCAGTGTTCCTCTTTTGAAATGTACAAGAGCTCCCCCTGAGAACTCTTGTACATTTCAAAGCTGGCATGACAAACTGCGTGCAGCCAGCAGCAAGTCCCACTGACTCTGGGCTCCATGAAGGTGCTTACCCTTTGAAATGCACAAGAGGGGTTCAGCCAGCAGGGGCTCTTATACATTTCAAAGCAGAAGCGCCTTCATGGAGCCTAGGATCAGCTGGGCACTCCCCAGCTGACCCAGGGCTCTGCATGCTTTGAAATGTCGCACTGAAGCCAGGTATCAGCTGGGGAGTCCCCAGGTGATCCCGGGCTCCGCTTGGCATTTCAAAGCAGCAGCTCTGCATGGAGCCCAGGATTAGCTGTACAGTGTTGTCCCTCTGAAATGCTACTGCGGCCTTCCAAAGCAGCAGCGCTGCGTGGACCCCGGGGTCAGCTGGGAAGGCCACTAGAATCACTAAACAAGTCACTAAAACCCACAATTTGAAGCCAGATGGAAATTCCTTGGAGGGGAGGTATTTTCCCATATAACACTTAGACCTTGATAATATGGGAATGTTAACAGCTAGTGCTATAACTAGACAAGCTGTATATTTATAATAAGAATGGCTTTTTGTTTAGTTTTAACACCTTTCCATGCAACACAATTTGAACAGAAAGAAACCAATCATAGTGGAATACCAAAGTGCCCACAGGAGGTTATAGTGATATAACTGTTTAAATTCTTAGATTATACTGAAAAAGTTTACCAATTTAATTCTTGTGTCTAGAGGACTAAGTCTAAATCAGAGTGGGTGAAAAAAATAAAATTATACACAGGGGATACAATTTCAATCCATGCGTAAAAATCAGCAGAATTATCAGATCTTTTTTCATATCTTAAGCTCACTTGGACAGGGTGGGCAAAATATCTCACCAAGCCACCGGATCCAGCCCACAGGAGCTTCAGCCAAGACCCTGCCTCTGCCCTGCACACTGCTCAGAGAAGCAGCTCTGATAGCCATATGTTTCTCTGAATGCTACGAACCTGGGAACATGAAGAGATAGAGGCTTTGCGCACTGCCCTGCCTCCAGCACAATCTTGCAGCTCCCATTGGCAAAAAATGGCATATGATCCCCGCAGCTGGCTGCTCTGCACAGCATGCAGGACCTTGGATGGCAGGGAGCCTGGCTGAAGGAACCTGCTGGGCTGCTGGCCAGGAGTTGCCCACGTAAATTACCTACCAACCATAGCCTACATCTGGCACCTCAGTCCCTCTCCTCCTTCCCTCAACCCTTTGCTCCCCCTCCTGCACCTCTACCCCATGTGCTGTCCCTCTGTAATCCAAACCCTTTGAACCTCTGCTCCCGCATCCATATCCACTTCCAGAGCTTGCGCCCCAATCCCATCTCCCGCCCCCCCGGTCACATCCAAATCCCTCAAACAGGTTACAACCCTCTTCCAGACCTTGCACCTCCTCCAGTTCACAACTCCCTTCCAGACTCTGCATTTCCCCACGAGGTCAGAATCCTTTCCTGCACCCATACTTCCTTCCAGATCCTACACCCCAATCCCCTGCCCTAGCTCACATCCTAAACTGCTTCTCTACCTTCTGCACCACTTTCCCGTGTCACAACCTCCTGCCACACCCTGCAATCCCTCTCTTGCACCGCTCTTCTAGGTCAGAATCCTCTCTGGCATCTATATCCCTTTCTGGACCCTGTACCACCCCCCTCCTGCAACCCAGCCCTCTGCCCAAGATCACAACTCCTTCCCTTCACTCAAACTCCCTCCTGGATCTGGACCACCCCTTCCTGCACCCCAATCCCTCACCCCAAGCGACCTTCTGCACCTGAACTCTATCCCACACCTCCTCCATTAATATGGAAGAGTGTGGCTCATGACCACTTACGTTCTTGGGAGTGGCCCCCCCACAAAAATTATTGCCCATCCTGGCACTAGAATATTGCCCAATACTTAGGGCAATTCAACCCATTCCTCAAATGAAATTTTCTAACTCAGGATGTTAGAACTAAGATGTTGAGTATCAATTAATTCACTAATCGAATAGTCGATGCATTCGCACAGAGCCCCAGGGTCAGCTGGGGACTCCCAAGCTGACCCTTGGGCTCCATGTCGCACTGCCATTTTGAAACGCCACTGCGATGTTTCAAAGGAACAGCACAGCATAGCTGATCCTAGGCTCTGTGTGTCACTGCCCTTTTGAAACACCACTGTGGCGTTTCAAAGCGGCAGCGCTGCATGGAACCCAGAATCCCAGGCTCCGTGTGGTGCTGCCACTTTTGAAATACCCTCCTTTTCTTCCTTCCTTGCTGCCTCCATCAGATGAAGGTAGCAAGGAGGGGGGGAAGCAACTAGTCCTTAATATCCCTAAATAAAACCAGCTGTTCACTGCAGTTGAAGTCTCGTGGTACAGAGAACATCACAACGGAAAAGATATAATTTGGTATGACTAATACAATGTTCTTTTACTCCGAGCTCAGACTGAGTCACTAGACAAGCAGCACCATATACAAGACACCTCTTTCCCATTGTTTTCTTGTTTCCCAGAATTTATGCTTTAATTTTTTTTTTTAAAAAGTTACGGCTCTGGATAAGATGGTTACTTACCTCGTAACTGCTGTTCTTTTAGAGGTGTTGCTTATGTCCATTTCACTTGGGTGTGTGCGCACCATGTGCACAACTCCTGGAAGCTTTACTCTTAGCAGTACCCGTCAGGCCAGCCAGGCAGCTCCCTAGAGAGGTGCCAATATGTCCACGCATATATTCACCTGCTGGCCCCCAACCTCGTCAGTTCCTTCTTGCTGGACATTCCGACAAAGGGGAGGTGGGAAGGATTGGAATGCACATAAGCAACACATCTCGAAGAACAACAGTTATGAAGTAACCGTCTTTTCTTCTTTGAGTACTTGCTTATGTCCATTCCACTTAGGTGATTCCCAAGCACCCCCACGGAAGCGGGGTCGGAATCCTACACTGGAACGGACTGCAGCACTGCTCTACCAACCGCCGCATCCTGTCTAGCCTGCTGCGTGATTGCATAATGGTTAGCGAATGTATGGAGCGAAGACTAAGTGGCCGCCCTGCAAATGTCTATGATTGGCATCTGCGCCAAGAACGCCGTGGAGGCGGCCAGGGCGGAGTGGCCCATGAGAGATGGCGCCAACTTCCCTTTGAAGTCATAGCATGTCCTGATACATGCCGTAATCCACGAGGACCGGCATTGAGCTAACACTGGACAATCCTGTCTGCTATAAAGAAGAAGAGCGGAGCAGATTTCCGAAATTGTCTCGTCCTTTCTAAAGGAAAGGCAAGGGCCCTTCTAATGTGTGTAATGTTTGCTCCCTCCCATCCACATGCGGTTTTGGGTAAAAAACCGGAAGAAATATTTCTTAAGACGTATGAAACAGGGACACTACTTTAAGCAAAAAGGTGGGGTTTGGACGTAGGGTCACCTTATCATATATATTAGTAGCCCAATGTTTATGACTAACGCTGAAATGATGGCTGTTCCCTTTGGGTGGCGCTGTTGCCTCCCGCCATGGTGCTCAGCTGACTTCTGCACTGCTCAGCCAGACTGCCGGAGGGAAGCAAGCGGCCGTTTGGGCCCCGCTCTTCCCAGCTGCATGGGGAGCACGGGGCCCAAACGGCCACTTGCTCCCCTGCAGCGGCCTGGCTGAGTGGCACAGAAGTCTGCCGAGCGCCACAAGGCGAAAGGGGGGGGGGGGGGGAGAGCGGTGATGTGCAGTGTGACAGCAGCTCCAGGCTCTGCCTCCGGGCCCTGAATGTCACCGGCCCTGTCCCCCTTTGCCTCCTGCTGTGGCGCTCGGCTGACTTCTGCACCACTCAGGAGCAAGTGGCGCAAGCGAACGTTCGGGATACGCGCTCCCCATGCAGCACGGGGAGCATGGAGCCCAAATGGCTGTCTGGGCTCCGCGGTCCCCCGAGTGAGAGGCAGGAGGCGGAGGAGAGCTGAGAGACTGGAGGCTCAGGAGAGAAGACCGACGTGGAGGAGAGACCTGAAAATCCTATCTTATGACGGGTTAATTGGCTAGCCCTTAGAGAATATCGTATAAGGTGGCTCCAAAGAGAGGGCTCGCAATTCCAATACCCTCCTAGTGGAGGTGATAGCCACCAAAAGAGGTCATCTTCATCTAGGACAAGTGGGAGAGAGAACAAGTAGCCAGTGGCTCAAATGGAGCCTGCATAAGGCCCCGGAACACCAAATTCAGGTCCCACTGTGGAATAGGCTGCTTAACCTGGGGTAGAGCCTATCTAGACCTTTCAGAAACAACTTGACAGTAGTGTGGAAGACAACAAAGTGTTCCCCGTCACCCTTGTGAAAGGCCACAATAGCCACAAAGTGTACCCTGACAGATGAGGTAGACAACCCCGTTGAACGACGCCAAGGAGATAGTCCAAAAAAATCAGGGGGATGGGCACCGACACACGGTGCCCCCTTTCCTTTGCAACCCAGATTGAGAACCTCCTCCACTTGGCGCAATAGGTCACCCTAGTGGAAGGCTTCCTGCTTTCCAAATGTACTTTCTTCACTGAGTCTGAACAGAGGACCTCCCGTTCATGCAGCCATGGATCTTCCAAGCCATGAGATGGAGGGACTGCAGGTTTGAGTGACACATAAGGTCCTCACCAAGCTCCTATGTCAACAGGTCCAGGACCAGAGGATGGGCAATGAGCTCCACCACTGACAGGTACTGCAATGAGAATCAGCATTTACTTTGTACCTTCTGACCCTCAGGAGCACCTTGTGAACCAAGAGGAAGGGAGGAAAAGCATATAGGAGACCCTCTGGCCACTGCATCACCAAGACATCCCCTACGGACCCCAGGTACTGTCCCCGGTACGAGCAAAACCTGGGAAACTTCGTGTTGAATCGAAGCAAAGAGGTCTAGGAGGGGAGCTCCCCACCTGCATAAGAGAGCACTGACCACTTCTTCCTTGAGAGATCACTCGTATACTGAGAATGCTCTGCCGATTTCATCTGCCAGTGTGTTGCAGGCCCCCAGGAGACAGACCTGTAGGCAACCTATTTTCTGCACAATGCAGAGGTCCTAGAGGGCTAGTGCCTCTTGGCAGAAAGGAGAAGACCGAGCACCACCTTGTCGGTTGATATAATACATTGCTGCCATGTTATCCATCAGAACAGAAACACAGTTGTCTCTCAAATGAAGGAGGAACGCCTGGCAGGCCAGCTGACATTGAGATGTAACCCCTTTTCTGCCCCAGAATACACACCTTACATCTGTAGCTCCACCAGGTGGGCTCCCCATCCGGCATCTGAGATATCCATCCCCAGTTGCGCTGGGGGGTGGGGAATGGGGGGCAGGGAGGGGGAGAGAGGGAGGTGCACTGAGCAAACAGAACCCCATCGCACACTTCACTCTCCCTCAGCCACCAATCCGACACTGATAGGACCTCCGGAGGAATGGTGACCACAGCATCTATGGGGTTGCAGGCTGGCCTGTAGACCTTTGCCAACTAGGCCTGGAAGGGTCGGAGGCACAGTCTGGCATACTGCACCATGTAAGGGCATGCTGCCATGTAACCCAACAGTCTCAAGCATTGGCTCGCCAGGCCACCTGTGACCACGAAGGCACTGGATAATTTCCTTCATGGTTTCGAAGCTGGGGCTTGGAAGGTACGCCCCACCCTCTTGCGGCGTCTAATCTTACTAATTCTATCACCTGAGTGGGTACGAGGGTCGACTTTGCTTCATTCAACAAAAGACCCAGTTGCGAAACGGTTTGCTTAGTTATTGCAATATAAGTCTGTACCTGGTCCCTGGAACAACCCAATGAGCCAATTGTCTAAATAGGGATAGAGGTGTAGCCCCCCCTCTTCCTCAGGAAGGCTGCTACCACTGCCATGCACTTGGTAAACACCTTGGGCACAGTGGGCAGGCCAAACGGCAGCACTGCAAATTGATAGTGGTCCCTCCCCACCACGAAGCGTAGGAACTTCCTGTGATGAGGGACAATATAAATGTGAAAGTACACGTCCTTCAAATCGAGGGCAGCATACCAGTCCCCTAGATCGAGTGATGGGATAAGGAACGCTAACGTCACCATTCTGAACCTTGATTTCCTTATGTAGGCATTGAGCCCTCTTAGGTCCAGGATGGGGCGCAGATGAAGAAGTAGTGGGAATAAAAACCCTTCCCCCCCCAAAAAAAAATTGACTGGGACATCTTCTACTGCCCCCAGAGATAGGAGCGAGGAAACCTGCTGTCAAAGGAGGTACTCATGAGAGGGGTCCCTGAAGAGGGACAGGGAAGGGGAAGATGAGAGGAATGAGATAGACTATCCCCTCGCCACAGTATCGAGGGCCTACCAGTCCAAAGTGATAGTGCTCCAAGAGCAGTGGAAAGGGGAGTCTGTCTGAAAAGGGGTGATCTAGTGTTGGGGCTGGTATGTCATCCTTTGGCGCACCTTCAAAGTCCCAACCTCTGGCCCTAGGACTTATTAGGGAGGTCCTTGGTTCCGGTCAGAGACCGAATGGGAGTGTCTCCAGGGACCCCTAGTGCTATTCCCCCTATTCCTGCATCTACTGTCAAACCCAGCTCCCTGATGGTATCCCCTCTGCGGCCTCAGGTTCAGCGAGCAATGCTGAAGGGCGGGAGTGTGAATCCCTAGGGACTTCAATGTTGCCCTAGAATCTTTGAGGCTGTGGAGCCTACTATCCGTCTGCTCCAAGAATAGCCCTGACCCCTTTGAAGGGCAAGTCCTGGAGCATTGTCTGCACCTCTGGGGAAATGCCGGAGACCTGAAGCCACAAACTCCTGCTCATAACTATGCCCGTGGCCATAGAATGTGCCACAGAATCCACCACGTCAAGAGCAGCCTGAAGAGCTGACCTGGAGACCACCTTTCCTTCCTCTGTGAGCTCCGCAAATTCCTGTTGAGAGTCCTGCGGGAGCTAGGCTATGAACTTATTGACTGCCACCCAAGAGTTATACACATACCTGCTGTCCATAACTTGCTGGTTCGCAGTCCTCAGCTGGAGTCCAGCCATTGCATAGGCCTTTCTCCCCAAGAGGTCGAGTTTCTTAGACTCTTTACTCTTAAGAGTAGGACCCCTTTGCCCTTGCCTCTCCCTTTGGCAGGAGGCTTGTACCACTGCTGAGCCAGGTGGTGGATGGGTAAACAAATGTTTGTGGCCTGCTTGTAGCACATAATATCACCTCTCGATCCCTTTCTGAATTGGTGGTATGGAGGCAGGGGTCTGACAGACTCTTGGTGATTTTAGCCACGGTTTTATTGAGAGGTAGGGCTATTCTTTCTGGGGCATCAGCTGTAATTATGTCCACCACTGGGTCCGCATCCTCTGAGCTCTTTGGCCTGCACCCCCAAGTTTTGGGCCAGGTGCCTAAGTAGATCTTGGTGTACCTGCATGTCCATAGTTGGCATAGCCAAGGCTTGATCTGGTGACAAAGATGAAGAGTCCCTCAGCGGAGGTGGCCCTCCTGCAGGCACATCCACTCTGGTTGGGAAGTTGTGTCGGGGCCTGGCCCAATGCAGGCGGCTGCTGCTGCAAGCAAACTGAGATCCCCACCAATCCCAGAGCGCTGGCTCTACTCTCTGACCCGGGGTCCCTCAAGAGCAGGGTAGCTGAGGGGGTAGCTCTGCGTGGCAAGTATTATGAGGCCATCACTAACCCTGACCTTGATGAGCCCTGGCGGTATGCCCATGGGGTCCAGAATGGCCACTGAAGGAATAGTTACTATTGAGATGGCCATGATTGCACCGTAGGTGGGCTGGACCTCCTTGACCGGTGCCAAGAGCTGGATCGGTACCAGGAAGTCAACCTATGTGGGGACCTTGACCTCCGCGAACTGCCAGAGCGCTGTGATGTGGCTCTAGACGATATGGATTTTACCTCTGACTAGGAGTAGTCGTCCAATGAAGACTACAGCGGTGCCGCAGCTGACACCTGGCCCTTGCTGGCTGCGCTGAGCCATTGCCGATGGCTTCTATCAGTGCTGTGCTGGTGGAGGGCATGGCCGTGGACTTCAGTGCCAAACGATACAGTGCCGGCGTCCCTCATGGATGGCCATCCTGCGCCGCTGGGGGTCAGTACTAGCAGCGTAGCCAGTGCCAGACCCAAATCTCCTCTCAGCGTCTGGGGAGGAGGTGTGAACTCAATCAGCTCCTGAGCTGCTCCAGAGTCAACAGCTGTGGGACCTCCTCCACGGACAGGTCCTTAGGTTTCTGGCTACTCACCTGCTACTTGGTCCATGCTGATGTCGCTCCTGAGATGGGGCCTTAGGTCATCCTTCTCACGGACGTACCCATGTCCCTTGTGGAGGATGATCTCCCTCTCCGCACCTTCTTGCGGGCATCCAGTGCTGGGGACTGGAAGTAGTGCTTCAGTGCCGACCAATGCTCCACGTCGTGGAGCACCTTGACGAGTGTCCAACCTCCTGCACCGACTCTGGTGCACTCCTTACCGCCAGTGTCATCTCTGGTGCCTGGGGTTGTAACGCTGATTCCATTAAGAGAAGCTTAAGTCTCGAGTTGTGTTCTCTTTTGGTCCTCAGCTTGAAGGATTTGCAAATTTTGCAGGAGTCTGTGAGGTCTTTCCCCACAAGCACTTCAGGCACTTCTTATGCGGGTCCTCAAGGGGCATAGGTTTTGAGCAGCGCGTACAAGGTTTGAAGCCCTGGTGCCCTGACATATCCCCCACAAGGGAATGTGTGTGTGTGGGGGGGGGGGGAATGAAGACAAGCTCTTTCCTAACTATTCTACAACCAATAACTCCAAACAATGAGTAACTATTTATACTAGATAAGCTAAGGGCAGGCATTCCAGCAATCATGGGGGGGAGGAGAGGGGGTGTGTGTAAGAAGGAACTGAGAGGGTTGGGGGTCAGCACGGGAATATATGCACGGCCATATCGGCACCATTCTAGAGGACTCCCTGGCTGGCCCGACAGGTACTGCTAAGGGTAAAAAGCTTCCAGGAATTGTGCACGTGGCACATACACACCTAAGAGGAATGGACATAAGCAAGCACTCAAAGAAGCAGCAATGGTTGCTTCAACACCACACAAAAAAGCCAACTAAGTTTAACAGATGCGGTGATGTTGGCAAAACCTGGAATGCCTCCTCAGAGGTACCAGCATCCACTGAAATGAATGGGGCAACTGAACTCAGATGCTCAACGACAGTATTTTAAATAATCAATATTGTTAAACAGCTTCATTGTTCAATGAAGCGAACTTAAAGGAGAGGGAGGTGACTATTAGGAAGAGGTTTACACAGGGCACCAAAAGACCCCTTTTTTAAGAACAGGGGAAGAATAAATTCTGGAGTATACTACCATTTTCCCTTCCCACAATCAAGAAGCAGCCAAGCTCAAGGAACCTATCAAAATTTAGCACAACAACATGTTACTTCTTCTCTTCCAAAGGGGAGACAAGCGCAGGAAGCCCAATAGGGCTTATAAGCTCAAACATCTCCTCAATGAGGCTCTAACCACCCAGTGGAGCTTATGTATGTATTCAGGTCATTCTCAGAGGAAGACAAGACCTAGTCTTCTCTTGCAGCGGGAAATTGGAGATGTTCAAAATGCAATCACATCTTCTGCAAGTGGTATCTCATGAGGATAGTACTTTCAAAAATACCATGATCTCTTTTACTACTGCTTTTGCTGCTTCCCTAAAGCTGAAATATTCATGTACCTAGGATTTATACAGCACAGCAATAAAAATGAAACTTGAATCGGTCAATCCCTTTTAATCTACACAGAAAAAAAATGATCAAAATCCCTGCTTTTTCATCTAATCACAGCATTTCAAGATTAGTTCTTATGGCCAGTTAATATACATGCATCCATAAAGCAGGTTAGTGAGCGAGCAAACTACTCAATCCCAATTTACGTGGAACATATGAAAGACAAGTTTTCATTTTTAGCATTAAGTTGGAAACAGGTTGGCTCACCTTAGATTTCTGAAGTACATAATACACATCATCCCATCAAATGGGCTTTGGATGAACATAGCTGCAACTTCAAGGCACTTCGGAGAAACTGACTAGCGGGTTGTCAGTTTGAGTGAAAAGATGTTATATTCAACTGCTACCTTAGTAAGTGAAGGTTTCTTTTGGTCTAATAACCATGTAAAACCATGCATTTCTGCTCTTTTGTCACTTTCTCAATCCTCCTGAAACATCCCAAAATGTACATGCCACCCCCAGGGAAGATTTTTGGAAACAAATTTCAGAGACAATAGTGAGCTTTCAAGATGGGAATTAAAGGTAGATATAGCTGTCCTGGCACTATGTAGACTCAAACTTGGTTACTTTACTGTAAAACCGATACTATTCGCATGTCAAATCTCATATGAAATCATTTCCTACCAAAGATTAAGAAACATTTGAGAGCTTTAAAAAACACAAAATGTGACCTACCAAGGAATGTCTTTTTACATGCTCTCTTCGAGTAAACAGCTTCCCACAGATGTCACAGCTAAAAGATCTAACTCCTGTGTGAATGAGCAAATGTCTCTTTAGTGTTCTTCTGTATTTGGCTACATAATTACAGTGTGGACACTTCAGTTTGTTCATGATTAGAGCAGATGAATCACCTAAAAAAAATAAAAAAAAAAGAGGCTCAGTGTTTAGTAACAGTAGAAAATGAAACAGGACTATTTTCTGATACAGTCTAGTATAACAAACAGCAAAAGGCTTTTGCACTAAACAGATGTCAAAACTACCTAGGTCAGAAATGTGTTGATCCAGGATCCGTTGACACTAGGGATATAAATGATTAACTGATCAGCATCCCAGCTGATGCATATCAGTTGCAATTAACCGGAGAGGGCTGGAGCAGCAACCCACTCAATGTGGGCAAAGGGCTGTTCCAGTCTGGAGGGGCCCACTGCAGGCAGGTGATGTTCCACCACAGCCAGAGCAGCCCCCATCCACAGCAAGCCTGGCCCAGTTAACTGATTAAATCAGATTTTACACCCCTAATTGATATTGACCAAATAAGCACAATTTGACTGAAGTGCCCATTTAATAAATGTTAGCTCCAATGGAGTCTGATTGTCATTAGGGATGTTAAATTTCAATTAATCAGCTAATCAAGTAGTTGATGGAATTAGATTAGTCAAATAGGGTGGGGAGGGGGGGAAGTTCATTATCTCACTGTGCTTCTCTCTTTGAAATGTATAAGAACCAGCCATGGCTCCTGTACAAAAAGAGAGATGCAGCAGGTTCCCACTGCCTCTACCCCTTTGAAATGCACAAGAGCCGCATGCAGTTCCTGCATATTTGAAAGGGAGACACACGCCGGGAACTCAGGCCAGCAGGGACAAAAGCAGTTCCCCTGAACCTCTTCTTCAAAATCTACGAGAGCCGCAGGCAGTTCTTGCGCATTTCAAAGAGACAGAGGCAGTGGGACCTGCTGCATCTCTCCCTTTGAAACAATCGCTCACTCTGGTCCGACTGTTGCTCTTCTCCCTTCGACATGTACAAGAACCAGCCTTGGCTCCTGTACATTTCAATCTCCACTCTTGCTGTTTCCCCATTGCCCTCTGCCTCCCCTGCACCCCACATAGACCATGCTGGGGGGAACTAGCTTTTAAGCTGGCTCCTCCCAGCACCGGCTCATGGAAAGTATTTTGATAGTGATATATTCATAGTGAATTGTATTATGATTTTAGAATCATAAAGTTACTTGAATTAATGAAGGTATTTCTTTATATAATTGCCTCCACAGAACTTTGCTTATACTCCCTTCTTCCCCTCTAATTCAGAGCTCAGATGCACTTTCTAGAGGCTATGAACAACTGGGGTATGGTCAGGAGGTTAGAGGGGCAATTATATTCTTGGGCCACTGATGGTAGAACTCAGTCAGACAAACCCACATTACAAGAAATGTTAAGATGCTATAGTACTACGTGACAGAAGGAATGGAATGGGTCTTAGGTCTCCACAGCTAGACAGAACTCAGGAACTGTTATGGGGCTGGCTATTCATTTCTTCACCCAATGAAGACATGAACACAAGACACACACAGGACTTAACTGCAACCAAAGCTTCTAAAACATTTTTTTTAAGGGCATGTGGCTATGCACCAGATGGACTCCATGGAGTCAGTATCAGGGAAGATATAGCAAATACTTGTATGAGTAAACAGAAAGTACTGCTTGTTGGTACAAAGATTTAATTAATCTATAAATGGATTTTAAGTGTTTGTAGTCTTCAAAAAATTGTATCAATAGCCAAGCACTCACTTTGAAGCATCTAAAAGATCCATAACATTAATTATAAGAATGTCACCTTTAGAAATCCTATCCCAGAACTGACTGAACTTGTACTCCTCTACATTAGGCATGTTAGTTAATGTTTATTTCTGTAAACATGTAACCCCTGAATTTTTCAGCGGTTACACGTTTACACATGGGGGAAGACAGTGCTCATAGGGCTCCCCGTGAGTACCAGTTCCTGCCTGCCCCCTCCCCGCTGCCTCTTAGGCAGCAGTGCGGTGGGGCGACGGAGGGGACGGGGGACGCGGCAGACAGCTCTGCAGAGCTAGTACGTGCAGGGAGCCAACTTGAAAGTAGGCTTCCCACGCGTACTGCCTGCCCCCAACCACCATCCACGCTGCTGCCTCTTTGGAAGGCAGCAAAGAAGGGGGAGGCAGGCAGCTTCGTAGGAGTAGGCTCCCGCTTTCCCCCTCCTTATTACCTCTAATACAGAAGCAGCAAGGGGGTGGAGTATGTGTAGTCATTAAGATTAACCGCTAAGCCCAAGCTTACTGGTTAATTGTGTAAACAACTATACACTAACATCCCTATTCCACATTCAGACAGACGTAGTCAATAGGCAGACTGCAGACTAAATTTGGAGTACTAGATGCTTTTGAATGGGCCACCAAAAAAAAAAAAAAAAAAAAAAAAAAAAGCGCCTTATTTACTTTACCACCATTACTGTTATTGAAGTGTGAAAAATGCTGTTCCAGAGTCTAGACCTTGACTATACTATGACCAAGGAATACGAACATTGACAAAAGTCAGAAAAATATCCTTCATAAAGCATTCTGAGTTCTGATAAGGGATAAAAAGGACTAAATATTATTACTCAATCTGTATGTTCCTAGAACAGCTGCTTTATTAAGAAGGGGTATGTTTCATTATTATTCTATATTCTCAAAATCTTCAGAAAGTTTGCCTACAGCTAACCCCTAACTAGATCTATGCATTGGGGAAAGAATGGGAGTGAGGAATGTTGCCCCAAGAAGGGAAAGACCACCCAACATAGGTCTCAAGAGAAGATGCTTTTAGCCATGTTGAAAGGCGATATGGATTGCACCAACCAAAACTTAACATGTTAAGTGACGCTATATTTTATCTGCATGCTAATCCATATATCCTAAATTGACACTAAGAGCCTAATGTTTTTACAAATGCTAACCGGCTAGTTTTCTGTGAGCAAAGCTACTGTGACATCGCCAAAGGGAAGATTACAAGTATCGCTACTTGTGAGTGAGTATTTATGAGTTTCATATAACCCAGGATTTTTAAAAATAAACTCAAGAAGTCTGCTGGCCAGTTCTATGCAGAGGTCAGACTAGATGATTTCAATGATCCCTTCTGGGCTCAAGCTCTATCATAACAGTGAAAGAAACAAGACCTAAAACAGGGGCTTTGAAGGGAAAAAATTACTTGCCATTTTCCCAAGCTTCTTTTGGCCAAGATTCCGGCAACAGTCCATACTTGAAGTCATTTGAAGCACCCGGCAACAATCCATACTTGAAGTCATTTGAAGTACCAGGCAACAATCCATACTTGAAGTCATTTGAAGTACCTGTTACAAGTAATGTTAACTTGATTTATACAGAATTCTACAGAAGAGAATTCTTGAAAAGTTTGTTTTAAAATATAACTTTTCAGAGAAGCTTTATGACTAAGGTTCTGCTTAACTTATGATATTGCAGAAATTGCAGATTCCAAAGTATGAGGCATCCACTGCAATTCTGACCTCTGATGCACCCTCTAAAGCCCTGGGTGGCTGACAGGAGTGAGGGGGACATTGTTGAAAATAATGGACTTTATTAGCACAAATAGGGTCCATTACCACCTATGGTCTCCACAATTTTCCATGGCTTGTTTGCAATCATCACCCCAATTTGACAATTTCATCTTGGAAGTCAAGAAGGGAGTTATTTATGAATTGATCAGAGTAAATTTATTCACCAAACTCTGGGATTTTTAGATTACAGCCCTGGATAATTTTATCCTCCCCATGCTGGGAGATTCTGCAAAAATGAATGCATTTTCATGCAACAAAATCCTTATGGGTCAGTTCCACTCTAAGTCTTCATTCCCCACACTCCCCCCGCCCTCCCACACACTTTGCCCCCCATTTACATACACCAGAAAAATCGTTAGTGGAAACTTCCAGCCACTGACAGAGCTACACTATCTCTCTCATTGAGATTAGCTATATTGACAGTGTTCCATCAGTACAATAAAGTCTACATCAGGCGAGGGAAGACAGCCTCTGTGGGCTGGATTTGGCCCGCCAAATCGGCTGATTCAGCCCATGGTCTGGGGATGGGAAAGCACGCAAAGTTTCTTCCCGGCACCAGGGGCGCATAGCACTTAGAGTGAACCGCGAGCTGTTTTGACCAGCTGGAGGTTCTTCTAAGTGCCACATGCCTCTGGCAGGGTAGAGGGCAAAGACTTGATGCACTCCCATTCCAAGGCCCTGACTGGCCTGGGGGTGGGGGGAAGTGCATAAAATCTCCTCCTGACACCAAGGGTGTGAGCAGGGGGCAAAGACTTCACATGCTCCCGCACGCCCCAGACCAATCAGGGTCGGTGGACGGGAGAACACAGGAAGCATCCTGTCCCTTCTGCTCAAGGCCCCACCCCTTCCAGGGCAGCCTGGGACTTCACATTTCTGAAATGGACCCCCTTCAAAAATTATGGCCCACCTCTGGTCTACATGATCAGTTTTGCTATCATACTTGCATTGAGCAGACAGTAAAATTCTTCTCCATTTCCAGCCAAAATAGCCATGCAGGCAAAATTTATGTAATTCAGACCATGCCATATACCTAGTGCCTTACAACAGGTGGAACAAAGTACCTTTACTTGCACGGTTATTACATGCATACTGGGGGTTGTACTGCTACATCAGGAGAGGACTGACAGTATACTTCCTTTCTGTTGGGCAAGGTATATACAGAAACATCTATCATTAATTTTTCACTAGCATGGTGTAAGTAAAAATCTAATCAACATCAGATTATATGCATCAGTTTTCTTCTGTTGCTTAAGAAGCATTATGGATTATGCTTGACAGTGGTGTGACTACAACACACACAGGAAAACTGCTCAAAGGGAGCCCAAATGAAGCTAACAGGTGTCTGAAATTTTTTTGTCATGCAGCTGGATAGCCAGGTACCAGCTACAGTCCATGTGGGATCAATCATGCAACTGATTTCAGCAATTAAGTCTCAGTAAACACAAAGCCTCAGCTCCCAGTGAGTAAACAGGAAGTTATTCTGCTGCCAACAGGATTGTCCCAAGGATTTGGTTTGGGGTTTTTGAGGACAGTGGGAGGAGAGGAGAGGAAATGAAAGGAAAGGAGAGAAGCAGAGAACTCCGACCATTTTAGTTCTCATGCCTGGCTGGTGAAGGTAAGGAAGTGGCAATGTAATTTTCCTTTGATTCCTGGAAATCAGAATGAAACTGTGCAAAAGTAGTTTTTTCAAATTTTAGATCATACCAGATCATTCCTGTGTCCATGCTCCTGCACACAAGAAGTAGTAGTAGTAGTAGTAGTAGTAAGAATTCCCTCATCTTGAAGATAATATTGTTGATTACAGTACAGGCATCTCACAATAGCTCATTTAATGAAACAAGAGACACACATAGGTTAAGTTCCTATTGCTTATGAATACGTCAAAATTCTCACACAAATAAAATCCTCCCTTTGAGGTGAAAAGTATGGAAGAATGGTGATCTATATATCCCACCCTGCGTAACTAAAAGTCTCCAGGTCTGTATTAAAACCACCACCACCACTGGACAGTGACGATAGGTAATCACTTCAAAACAGAATGGATAATTGCTATAATCCTCCTGATCTTCAAGTGTAAAAGCCAATAGGTGTCATCCAAAAAGAGAAAGAGAAAGCTTTTTTGGAGAGGCACTATGTGATCAAAGTTTTTAGCAACTCTAAACTAAAAGCCTCACATCTGCAATACTAATAATCAGGGCATGACAAACGGCAGCCCCGCAGCGCGCATACACAAGACTCGCATTGCACACGCGTCCACTGCCAGTGAATGGGGGACCGGCTGAAATGATTTGTCAAGCCCTGCTTATAATCAAACCCTGTGTCTTGAGATTGTTTACACTACAAGCCTATGTAGAGTATCACAATTGCCTTGCAAGAACCGACTAGACTAAAGGTTTATGGCAACGGTTAAGGATATGATTGTCATAAAATAATGCAGTAGATAGGGTAACTTGAAATCAGACTTAGCAATTTTCATTTTCTATATGAGACCTCCTCAGTTATAGTTTTACCGGTTCTCTGTCAGAGAGACCCCTATATAAAGGTAAGGAAACTTATGGTAGATATAGTGGACAACCAGAACACCAAAAAGGAGAACACACCATTTTTGGCTCAATTAATAATCAGCAATTAGGAGTCTTACTGCTACTAACAGGAGTGCCCAGGCCCCTTACACAATAAGAAACAGGGTCACCTGGTGCAGAGTGTGTCAAGGCATTTAGTAGGAGAATCACTGCACAAACATTTTACAATTGTGTTTTAACACAAGAGAAGTGAGCAGAAAACAGGAGACAGGCAATATGCTGCACCCGGAGCAGCCATTATGCAGTTTATTTAACTCATTAGCTGGTTTCAATTTAAAATAAAGAGGCAACTTACCTAACAGATATCAGTTACATTTTATCATAGACATAGTCGAGACAGCTTTTTAAAAGTGACTTGGAAGTGGTTTAATGAGCATTAGTAAGAAAATTATAGGCACTAAAGCCATTTGAAGAGGGTGACAAGAGACTGCTTTGTTAATGGAACAATACAGATACAAGAAAGGATAGTTAGCAGCTAGTTTGAAAAACAAACAGCATAAGGATCAGAAGTTTAATCAAGAGAAGGGAAGAGTTAGAGCAGTGGTCCCCAACCTTTTTGTGGCCAATAGCACATTCACGTTTGCAGAAGAGTGTGGCAGGCGCCAACAATTTTTCAAGGCTTATTTTATATTTGTACAGTAAAGAATATGAAAATCATATTTAATATATGAAACCTAAGATAAAAAAGGGTAATTTTACATGTAAAAGGTATTAAATTATTCAGCAGTTACTTTCACCTTATGTGAATTTGCTATTGTCATATTAAATGTGAATTGGGTAAATTGGATAGAAACTTAATTTAGCTGGATAATTTTTATGTTAATTATGTTGTAATTTTAAAACAATTCTGCATTAATAAAAGGGGGGGGATGTCCAAATGTTGAGCAAAAAAAGCACCCTCCCCCCAAAAAAAATCATGGCACCTTTAAATCTCACACTCCCCATCCCCACCATGTCTCCTCACTTTGCTCCATCAACTCCCCTGGTGCCTGCTGCCCCCCAACCTCTCACCCTCCTCTGCCGTCCTGACTCCTGCCCTTCTCACTGCCCTCAGCCTTCCTGAGACCTGCCCCCCTCCACCAGCCCTTCTCTCCCCCTGGGCCCACTCCTCCAGTAGCCCCACTCTGATCATGTGAGCTACCCCTCCTCGTCCCCTCTTCTAACACCGCCCTCTACACACCTGCCCTGCGTCTCTCCCCTGCAGGTGTCTGCCCTTCTGCTTCACCCCCAGAATCCCCTGGCACCTGCACCTTCCCTTACCCCTGCACCCTCCTGGTGCCTCCTCCTTCCCTTACTGCCTCTGCCCCCTTTGCCTTCTTTTTCCCTGATGCCCACCCCCTCACCACCCTCTGCCCCCGTTCCCCTCATGCCCCTGTGCCCTCACACATGACTTGCTCCATCCCCGCCTTCCTCATGCCCATCCCTTCTTTCAAGCCTTCTCCCAGCACCTCCCCACTCTAGCCCCAATGCCCTTATCCTCTCCTCTCCCAGCATCATCCTGTCCCCCCTCCCACTGACACCTCCACTCCTGCCCTTTTTCTCATTGTCTCCACTTGCCTCCCTCCCCCGGCACTTGTATCTCCTCCACCCTGTCCCTTGGTGCCTTCCCCTTTCTTCTCCTGACCTACCCCCCTTCCCATCAGCATAAGCCCCTTCCTCTCCCACCCTTTCCCCCTATTCTTCCCCTCCCCTCCCTTCTGCCTTCCAGTTTGCAGGGCTGGAGTCTGCTGCGATCGGGCCCCAGAAGTCCCTGCAGCCTGGGCTCCAGACCAGGTGCTGGAGCTGGGCCGCTCGGCGTTCACATCCCCGGCCCATCACAGCACTACCGCCCCGTCAGGTGCACTCACCACCATCCCGCCTCTGGCCAGGCTCTGCTCCCCCATGCCCCACTCAGCACATCTCCCTCCTTCTTCCCTAAGCCACAGCTGGCTGTTTTAAAAAACAGCGCCACAGTGCCACACCGATGTGGCACCCCCCCCCCGGTGCAGCCCTGGCTCCACCCGGGTTGACAGTGCATGCTTGCACCTCTCTCAGCCATGCCTGGTTTCCCTTCCCCCAGCCCGGTACCTTCCCCAGCTGGTGTCAGCTTGCCGGCCTCCTTGGAGTCCCTCGGCCCAGTGGGGTCTTCTGGCGGGGCTGTAAGTGCCAGCAGCATACCTACTGGCTCCGGTGCAGGAATGCGGAGCCCGGTGGCTCTGTCGCGCCAGGCCAGTCCACCCCTGCATTAGGGTGTGTCTAATGCAGACTAGGCGGGCGCGCATAAATGCTCCCGTGGGCGCCATGGCGCCCACGGGCACCACGTTGGGGACCACAGAGTTAGAGATACTAGAAAGAGAAGGGAGACATGGTCAAAGGCAAAAGGCCAAGAAAGCTATTTTTAAATTAATAGCTTTTTGAATAGATTTAAGAGGGAAGAGGTGGACATCAGTGATCAAGTTTTACTGGCCAATAAAGTGAATACGTAAAATTTGCCTAGTCTCAAGACTTCCTAGCACAGCTTATTTAGGAGACTGACCTTGACATCCACCTGAATCAGGTCCACCTTGTGATTACCTTAAGCTCCTTAATGCATTCAGTACCACGCAGTACTTTTACAGACGTTCTAGGCAACAATCAAATGCTTAAGCCAGGTTTTAAAACATATAAGATTCCATAGCCTAGAGTTATGGATCAATGTAGCTTTTGACAGAAGGGATCTTTTAAGCATATAAACCTGAGAAGTGAAGAACTTCTTTAAAGGGGGGGGCTCTAAAGTGCCATCTTGGAAGCAATTCAAGAGAGTATCTATGAAGTGGAGATTCCTTATTTCAGCAGCACAGAGCCTTTTGATGTACAAGTCTCTTAATATCCCTTTAACAGATAGGTCCTTTAAGGCAAGCACCACAGACTCACTAGTCTTTCTGAAACCTTTCAAAGACTAAGAAGTTTTTGCTGTTAGTATTCAAGAGATTTGCATTCCTTCACCTTTGTATGACAAGAAAGGCCAAACATCCTGAGTCTAGATATTTTAAGAATATAACATAACATCTTTGGTCAAAGACAGTTAGACAACAAACCACAGGTAATAAAAGGTGGCTTACTTTTTCGTCACCTTTCAGGGAAGCCAACCTTTTTCCTTTTGGAGAAAAAAATGGTGACTCTTACAACATGGCAGATCACTATGGTTTTATTGAGCTCCTATGAGGGTCTGATAAACTTCACTGACAGAGACCAGAAGATCCCACTGACAGAGACCAGAAGCTTCAGGATCTCTACCAAGCATTTATAAACCTCAACTACCCACCCAGAGAAATAAAAAAGCAAATTGAAAGAGCCAGACGAATACCTAGAAACCATCTACTTCAAGACAGACCCAAGAAAACCAACAATAGAACACCACTTGTCATCACTTACAACCCCCAACTTAAACCTGTCCAACATATTATCAATAAACTACAGCCTATATTGGAACAGGATACCATACTCAAAGAGGCTCTGGGAGACAGACCCATAGTCTCCTATAGACAACCACCTAACCTCAAGATGATTCTTACCAGTCACCACAGGACATACCACACTAATACCAACCCTGGTACCTTCCCTTGCAACAAACCCCGTTGCCAGCTTTGTCCACATATTCATTCTGCTGATACCATTATTGGACCTAACCAAGTGAGTTATAAGATCAAGAACACATATTCCTGCGCATCCAGAAATATAATCTACGCTATCATGTGCCGAAAGTGTCCGTCTGCTATGTACATTGGACAAACATCTCAGACACTTCGCCAAAGGATTAATGCCCACAAAACAGATATCAGACAAGATCACAAAGAAAAAACAGTTTCTTGCCATTTTAACCAGAAAGGACACTCTCTCAATGACTTAGCCACCTGCATTCTGCTACAAAGACCTTTTACATCTGCACTTGAAAGGGAATCCTCTGAACTGTCATTCATGTTAAAATTCGACACTTTCCAAAAAGGACTTAAACATTTGAACTATCTCACCCATTACCAAGATAGTTTCCCCAATTATCACCTCTAATACCATTAACTCACAAACATCCCACTCTCCCTACCTCTAATATCATCAATTCACAGACACTTACCTTCCTTCCTCCCCCCCCCCCCGCATCCCCCTCCTGTTCTGCAATGTGATTTGTCCTTTTCATATTTGTTCATTTTTTTAAAATTGTATCCTTTGGTGTATATGGTTGTGACTACTTTCTTCCACTATTTGATCTGAGGAAGTGGGTCTGGCCCACGAAAGCTCATCATCTAATAAACCATCTTGTTAGTCTTTAAAGTGCTACATTGTCCTGCATTTTGATAAACTTCAGTCACTTTCAGCACCAGATCCAGAGAGTAGCTGCTGTTGCCACCATTTACCACCATAAATACATACATATGGCCAGTGTCTGGCAACCTCAATACCTTCATGTTACTTTGCAGAATTAACCTTGGTACACTATAGAAGTGATCAACCACATAAAAGTTTGTCTGTAGTTTAAAATCAGTATTTGCTCACACAAGTATATGTAACAGATGAAGACCAGTGTACTCTTTTGGTCCACAGTATCAGGGTGCATTGATTTAAATTAAAGTGATTTAAATCAACAAAGTAACTGCTTTAAATCCAGTTTCCCCACTGATACTTCACACATTTCTCAAACAAATATGATTACTAGAACATGTTAATTTACAACTCCATACATCTAGGAGGGTATATTGTGTAATTTTTATTTAGGAAATAGTAAATAATATACATTATCTGTGTCAAGCTGCATATGCTGCAGCAGTACATTAGGAATCGTAAGAATTAAATCATGCAAACAATAGTACTTATTTTAAATGAAGGCAATTCAATTGCAGCAATTTCCTGAGTTGCTGACTGACAGCTGTCCTGAACTCTTCTTAAAATTTGACAATTTAAGAAGTCATCAAAACACTAAATGTACTATGTCCTTAAAACTTCTGCAACTAGCTTTCATCTTCTCCATTCCCAATGTCATTTTCATTCACAGATTGAAACAAATGAGTTTTCCTGCGTTTTCGTCTCCCAATCAATTTCTTAGCTTTGAGTGAATACTAAAATGTTAAAAATACTCTCTTTATGCCTGCAGAGGAAGCTACTGCTGTGGAAAGTTAGCTTAGCAACTGAAGGAACTTTGTTTCAAGGTGCCTGGTTAATGATTTCCACCAATTCAGGGTAGTGACTTTGTTAACATCAGAAAACATTTACTGATTAATTGGTTTTGCTTCTGCCCTAAAAATTATTATGACTGGAATAATTGAGTCATTTTGAGATGTCCATACCATGGCAGCAGCACCATCTTCAGAAATTAGGCATCTATCTTTATATCTGGGGTTAAAAATGCTAAAGAAAATTAGTTGAGTTAGTGCTTGAACCATTTGCTTCTTTACTGTGTGCAGTTTATCTTTCTGGTGAGGTATTTCTTTCATCAATATCCTTCTAAGTGACTTCCAAATTTTGGGAGAATCAGCAATTTCTCTGAAGCTTAAGGCTATGGATATATAAGTTTCACCATACTGAGAATATCTTCTACATTCCTCTAACCCAGTGTTAGATACTTTGTAAAAAAGAAACAGTGATGGACTCTCTCACCCAGAGTTCTAGAAGAACAGAACAGTTCTTAAAGTAGTATTCAAAACAATCAACCACATAATTCCATTGAATATATTGAGGGAAAATTAGTTTGGATCCTCCTATTCTCTTCAGTGAAGCTAAACCAAATGGTTATTATGAAAGTACTTTGTGTTTTATTTTGTTCATGGAGAAGACGTACTTAAGACTTAGGCTAAAAGAGGCATCAAATGGACACTGCAGCCATATATTAAGGCTCAGTCATCCATTTCTTCTAAGTAACTTCTCATCTTTGCCATATTTGCAGCATTGCCCATGAAAAAACTGCACACGACAGCTGAATTTTTGTTCAGTTTATTACAGCTTGCACTGCCACTTACAAATATTCTGTTCTGGGGCATTTCCTGATGCATCTATCATTTCTGAAAGATATGCAACCTCATCTTCAATTGTCAGACAGACACATTACCAGATCATTGGGTATATCACTCCACTTATCAAGGCTTAAACTGACAAATTTCTCAATATTTCTTACATACTGTTCAAGCCTTCTCCCCCCTCCCCCGCCCCCCACCATTTAGTCACCTTCCACCAATGTCTGCTCTACCAGGTCATAAGGACTCAATGTCAACGAATTGTTTGTTAATGCAAAAAGAAGAATTTATGGCATAAATGAGCCGAGTAACCTTTTCATCTGCAGTGTCCTGTAGGTATTTACTGGTCCTTATTGCAGACCTATCTATAGCGGTGGGTTGTGTGTTTTTTTTTTTTTTTTACACACACACACACACACACACACACTGGAGGGCCCAATTCTTTTGCTTGCTGATACTTTGTTGTCCAAAACACAGTAAGTTGTGGCACTGCTACTAAAAGTACCAATGAATGACTCTGAAGTTGTTACAGATAGACCAAGTCGCTTATGCTTAAATATCATCCTGAAACAAAGTTCAAATAGGATTTTGAATAGTCTGTCTTCTCAGTTCTTCTTACTATTAGTCATTTGATTGTTTAACATTGTTTTCTGCAAGGACGTAGGTCCAATTCCAAATTACCAAAAAAGCTAAGACTGACTATGCTTACAGTGCACTAATTTTGGAATAAGCCCCACTGACCGCACTGGCACTTCTGGTTTTTTTTTTTTTTTTTTTTGAGGAACCAAATGTAGGATGGGGTTCCCTTAGGAAAGCTGAGCTATACTTAAGACAGACTTATGGCATCACCATCTTTATCTGTGGCCATGGATGTTCCAAAGCAGTGTTTCTTAACCAGTGGTACAATTACCCTTAGGGGTACTCGAGAGAAGTCAGAGAGGAGGGGAGGGACATATGTCAACAACAGAAATTTGGAGAAAACAGAATTTTTGTTTTAAGTTTTACAGAGCTTTATTATTTTTGTACTTTATACCCAAAAATTTCACCACCCACCCGGCTACGATTAAGTTATTTAAACAAATGTGTTGCAATGGTAGGAAAAAAATTGTGTCTGAAAACTGTAGGTACTGGGGGTACTTTTTTTTTTAAGGGGGTACTTTATAAAAAAGGTTGAGAAACTGTTCCAAAGTAAGGAGCATGTATTTGTAATAAAGTAAGAAAATGACACCCAGTTACAACTAGCAATTCTAGACTTCTCTCTTACTTGAGCTTTTTATACCATGTACTTAGGTGGCATATTCTAAACTAGTTAGCTAATTAAACAAGATGCAAGAATTAGTAAAGGTAAACTTTTTTCCCCTTCTAGCAACATCCTACAAACAGCTTGGGAGTTTACTTAAGTCACACATACTAAAAGACAGTGTCTTGAAGAATGACACATTGTGAAGTGAATTATTGAAGTTACTAACCAGTTGATCCACACTGTTCTTCAGACAGTCCACAGCTTCACCTATATACAGTAAACTTCTGATAGTCCGGCGTATCTGATAATCTGGCACCCCCTGGGTCCTAAAGGTGCCGGATTATCGGAAGGGGGGGGCTATGAGGGGTCTGGGGTGGGGTGGGGGGATGCTACCCCAGACTCCCTCATAGCCCTCCCTTCTGATAGTCGGGCTCTGCTGCAGGCATCCCCGATTCAGCCACTGCTGGTCAGTTTCAGCAGCGGCTGAATCGGGGACGCCTGCAGCAGAGCAGCTGGGGTGCTGCTGGTTTGGTCTGGTAGCGCCGACCCTTGGCGCCGCAAAACCAACCCATCAGCACCCCAGCTGCTCTTGGGGACGCCTGGGGCAGAGCAGCTGAGGTGCTGCTGGGTTGGTCCCGCAGCGCCGCTCCTCGGCGCTACTGGACCAATCCAGCAGCACCTCAGCTGCTCTGCCCCAGGTGTCCCCAAGTCAGCCGCTGCTGATACTGATCAGTGGCTGACTCCAGAAAGCCAGAGGCAGAGCTGCTCTGCCCTGGGCTTTCTGGAGTCAGCCCTGCTCAGTTTCAGCAGCGGCTGAATCAGGACGCCTGGGGCAGAGCAGCTGGAAGGCTGCTGGGTTGGTCTGGTAGTGCCAAACCTTGGCGCTGCGGGGACCAACCCAGCAGCACCCCAGCTGCTCTGTCCCAGGTGTACCCAAGTCAGCCGCTGCTGAAACTGACCAGCTGCTGCTGAAACTGACCAGCTGCTGCTGAAACTGATTCCAGGAAGCTGGGGCAAAGCAGCTCTGTCTCGGGCTTCCTGGAGTCAGCCGCTGGTCAATTTCAGCAGCGGCTGAATCCGGGACAGCTGGGGTGCTGCTGGGTTGGTCCCGCAGCCCAGAGGGGCAGCTACTGGATCTATCTGGCAGCACTCCAGCTGTTCTGCCCCCTGCTTCCAAGATTCAGCGCTGGTCAGTTTTAGCAGCGGCTGAATGGGAGAAGCTGGGGGCAGAGCAACTCCAATGGTCCGGCTGCCCGGAGCACTTCCGGGTTCCTGATGGTGCTGGACCATCAGGAGTGCCGGACCATCAGATGCCGGACCATCGGAGTTTTACTGTAATTTTCTTCCAATAAACAGCTTTCCTGATATTTCTTGCAACTAGGCCTTGCATCATCTTCTTGCACAGTTTACACTTACTAGATTTTTTTTAACCGAGGAAATTAATTTCTTCAAAATATTTCCAGATAGGGTGTCTCATGCCCAGAAGCCATGACAATTTTCTATGGCAAAAGTATGGGTGAATATAGGAAGCTATGTGTATAATAAATTATGTCGTTCTTTCCTTCCCCTCCACTGTTCCTTTCTACTCTGCCTCTGTCCTTTCCTATATATAGTCTGTCTGAAAGACAGTATCTTAATTAACTCTTCTGTCTATGCTGGCCCAGCTCCTCCACCACATAAATACAGAAAAACAATCCTATCCAGACTGTCTCTTTGCACATGTGACTTTAGCGTGCTGAGAAACCAAAAGCCAAAGAACTTTCAAGAAGCAAGAGCTGATAGGCTGGACAGACTAGAGCCATTAATTCATTTTTATGAGACTGTAGGTTTAGCATATTTGAGAAGATTTAATTGTAACATTTTTTAAACAAAAGAAATGTACCATTTTATTGATAAAAAGTGTGGGTGGTTAATGTTGCTTCTGGTCACTGCAACATTTACCACCAGCCTCTCTTACAGAAGAGTAAGACTGATTGATCTTCCTCTACTTCTTTGACACAATCAGATTAATGGACTATGACTGAGGTCAGCCATGCTATATTTCCATTCCAAAACTTATGTACTTTATCAGTGCTAGAGCCAGGGAGCATAACGGCTACTAGAACATGGCAAAGCCATCAATGTTTACTATACATGTGAACAAAAAATACTTGGGAACAACTGAGACTTACCTTGAGTTAGCACTTGGTGCTCTCAAAGTCAAGACTATGACTAGCATCAGGATATTACTTTGTCAGCATAAAACTTTTGACTCAAGATGGCTGAATGATAGCTAGGGATATTTAAATTAATTAATTTTGGTAAATGTGTACTCGTTAAAAATTTCAGCAAGTATACATTTATACAGAGGATAGGGAAGGAAGGCAGTTCTGCAGGAACCAGTGTGCATGGGGAGCCAGCTTTTAAGGTAGTAGTGTGGGGGAGGAGTACAGGTAGCACCCCACAGCTGCTGCTCATGGGAAGCCCACTTAAAAGCCAGCTCCCCACACACAGGCTCCTGCCTCTCCCACTCCCCACACTGTTACCTGATACAAAGGCAGCAGTGGGGGAGGAGGGAAGATGCCAGGGGAGGGAGGGAGAAGAGAGGAATGAAATAGTGACAGTGTGGCCTCTCTAGGAAGTGCAGAAAAAATAGTTTCTTCATTTCAGTTTATTCAACTAATTCATTCAGACTAACTGGGAACTGAAAAAACAAGGAGAGCTCATTTTCCTCTTCTAACCTACGATTGAAAAAAGTAGTGAGGATGGAATTTAAAATTTTAGAATTAGGACAGTGAGACTCAAACCTATTCAATTCACTAACTACAAATAGTAGATCCTTTGATTAATCAGATTTGAAGGTAAAACATTTTAAAAACCTTTTATCCTTATATCTTCAAGTAGTTTAATTTATTAACGTGTTTGAATTTTAACTGAACTCCAATTTCCATCTTAGTATACCTGGAGACAAGGCACTAATAAAAGATGAGTAAGATACATGTCACTGTCCAGTTTCTAACCAAGAAACTTAAATAAGTTTTTTTTATATTTTGTATAGTATAACAGTGTACAGAATCACACAAATACAGGGTCACAGGGACATCAAGAGGTAATCTAGTCTGTTATCCTGCATGAAAGGAGGACCAAATATACCTTGACCATCCCTCTGCTTAAAAACCTCCAGCGACAGGTATGCTGAAAACTCCTTTGCTAATCTATTCTGATAATTAATCATTACAGTTAGAAAATTTTCCCTAATAGCTAACCCAAGACTCCCTTGTTGCAGATTAAACGAACTCCTCCTCAGCCTTCCTTGAGTGGACACGGAGAACAATTGATCGTTGCCCTTTTAACAGCCTTTGACAAAAGATGACTGAATAGGAGACCTCAAATCTTCAGCTGTTTTAAGAGTTAACATGTTCAATTTTGTTATGATTTTTAAACTGTCCACACATTTTTGTTGGTCTCCTCTGGACTCTCCAATTTCTCCACATCCTTCTTAGGATCATCCATACTAAGGATGTTAAATTTAGATCAATCAACTAATTGAACAGTCAATGCTAACTGCATCAACTATTCAATTAGCTGGTACGGGCATCTCAGCCTTTGAAATGTAGCAAGAGACCTGCCAGCTCATTACATTTCAAAGACAGAAGCGCTGCAGGGATCATGGAGCCAGTGGGGGACTGCTTGAGTCCCCCACTCACCTCCTGTTCCCATGGCACTTCTGCTTTTGAACCCCGCTATTGCTACATTTAAAAATGCAGAAGCACCACCAGTTCCCCACCTTGCTCCTGCCTCGCTCCAGCACCAGCTCTTGCTCCCACTCTTCCTGCCTCTGACAGAGGGAGCCACGTAGAGGGGGAGCAACTAGTCAAGTGGACTATCTGATAAGCATATGCTTATCCAACAGTCAACTAGTTGCTTACATCCCTAATCCCTACCCATACACAGAACAGAAAGCTGCATAGGGAATCATGAAATTTGGTGCCTAGGCAGATATGTGCTATGTATTAGCTCCAACACATCCAGCCACCCACTCCTGGCCCAGTGCTGGTCCAGCTGCCCCATACCCTGACTGCCTCCTCAGGGCTTAGCGCCTACCCTCCATTTACCAGGCAGCAAGAGATCCTCATGGGTTGGAGGTTTCAGACCGAGCAGGGGGAAGCTGTGCAGTGGGAGGCTGGAGAGAAGTGCCACTTCTCTCTAGCTGGCTGCCTGCTGCTACTCCACAATCCTTCAGTCCTCACTTCCTTTCTAGCCATGCTCCAGGTTGCCAACTCCCTCAGGCTGACCATCACTGCAGCAAATGGCGTATGATCGAATTGCTCTCTTCTCCCCGACAGCTTTAGCTTCCTCGCTCCTGAAGCGGGGTACCAGTGCTGGGCTGCATAAGGCACCAGCACTAGTAGGGATGGTCCTGATCCTTCTTCAAGTATGGCACCCAAAGCAGAACACATTTCTCCATCCATGTCTTACAAGACACTCCTGTTAATGTATTCCAGAATGATGCTTGCAGTGGGACCACACTGTTAGTACTTCTGAAAAGGGAGTGGAGGTTAAATGAAATATGAGCTATCAGCCACTTGTAGTAGGGATATAATACTCTAACCCTTTTTTCTTCTCAAATTTTATATCTTCTTTGAATTTCATCTTGTTTCTCCAATTTAATCGAGGTGCTTGAAAATTCTAAATCTTGACTTCCAAAGTACTTAAAACCCCACCCAGCTAGGTGCCAACTGCAAATTTTATAAGTGCACTGTTGTCTTAATCAAGTTTTTAATGAAATAAGTGAATAGTACCAGACCCAAAGACATGTTAGCCTGGGAGGATGTATCTTGCCGTGTCTGACAGCAGACATTTGTGCTCCCACTTTATAGTAATTACATCTGGATGACATTTCCCTTATTTACTTATGGGAATGACTTGTGAAAATGTGTCAAAAGCCTTACTAAAAAATATCCCCCCCCCCCCCCGTTTTTATCCTTACATGTTGTGCTGTTCTTTGGAACTTTGGCAGCAATTTTTTTTTGTAAGTTTCCACACCTATCATTAAAGAGCTTCTGATACAGTTATATTGGCCACTTCCCAGTGCTTTTTTTGTGAGAGTACTGCACCTCCAGTCAGATCTTATCTGGAAAGAACCAAGCATACTGGCAACTCCGTAATTAAAATAGTCTTAAAGGGGCAGTGTGTCTTAAAAGGGCAATGACAGACCCACCACCACTTTTTTTTTTTAAACAAACCAAAAAAAAGCACTGCCATGTCCAATTGTTTCTACCTTTTCTTTACATAAAAGAAGAGCAGCAAACTACTGTCTCCTTCAAAAATGCCAGATGTTTTGAACCCATTTTCCCTTAGATAAGCCCCATGAGAAGTAGGGATGTAAGATCCTGTTTAATTGGTTAACCAGGTAAAGGGGGCACACAGGCAGCAGCTGTCCTAGTCCAGCCCTGTCTGTGACTAAGCCGGACCCTAAGCCGGACCCATCGAGGACAGAGGCTGCTCTGAACACTGGAGCAGTCCCTGCCTGCCAGGTGCCCAAGCCCACTGCAAGCAATAAGCTCAGGGCCATCATGGATGACTGAGGTAGCCCCTGTCCATGGCAACCCTCCCTGTGGGACTGGAGCAGTCCCCTGCCTGCCAGAGACACAGAACTGTTCCATGCCCCACCAGTTTATCTTCTCATTAGGGATGTGAAAGATTACCTAATTAATTATCTGGCTGCTTAGCAAGTAGTAGTATCAAATCATACCGTAAAAAATATTTTCCTAAAGAGTGATTTACGTTCAAACGCAAAAAGACAGATTTCTCACCTGCTGGTTTAAAAAAAAAAGTCAATTTACATAGGTAAATAATTCTTGTAACATCACCATTCGTATTCTGAGTGTCCATCAGAACTCAAGAGGTACAGCGGCATTCAGTATTACCAGGGATCGACAATCTTTGTAATCGACTCACCCATGGCGAGTAGATTACAAGCCGGAAGAGCCGGGTTCCGGCGATATGCGCATGTGCAGAACACCGGACAGCACGGCTGGCAAGCGGGGCTCACCGCGGCTCGGCAAGCCCTGCATATTATTTAACTTCAATCCTTTACAGGAAGTCCCCGGGTTACATCAATCCGACTTAAGTTGGACCCCTGGTTACGAACGGGGAGGATAGGGGGGCGCAGCTAGTGCGGGGGGCCTCTCCCACTGTCGCCGCCTCCAGCGGCCCTTCCCCCCAGCAGACTAGGGAGACGCGAAGCGGCTTTTCTCACCGCAGAGGACGCAGGCGGCGGGACTGCGTCTCGGTGGCGAGAAAAGCCACTCCGCATCTCCCTGGTCTGCTGGGGGGGGGGGGGGGGGGGCTGCCGCCAGTGCGCCGCCGCCATCGCCCCCCCCCCTCCCCCCTCCCAGCAGACCAGCTCTGCCTCCCTGTAGTCAGCCGCTGGTCAGTTTCAACAGCGGCTGACTTGGGAACACCTGGGGCAGAGCAGCTGGGGTGCTGTTGGGTTGGTCCAGTAGCGCCGAGGAGCGGTGCTGAGGGACCAACCCAGCAGCACCCCAGCTGCTCTTCCCCAGGCATCCCCAAGAGCAGCTAGGGTGCTGCCGGGTTGGTCCCGCCACGCCAAGGATCGTTGCTACCAGACCAACCCAGCAGCACTTCAGCTGCTCTGCCCATCAGTTTCAACAGTGGCTGAATCTGGACACCGGTTCCGACTTACATACAAATTCAACTTAAGAACAAACCTACGGTCCCTATCTTGTATGTAACCCGGGGATTGCCTGTATTCTCCACTACTACTGGGGAAGTGCTACTAATCCAGAGGCACACGTCATCATGCTCCACAAAGTTCAGTTAACACTAAGTAAAAGGTATTATTCCAGAGTGACTCCCTAGAGTAAGGAAGGGAACCACAGGTCAGTCTCAATTTATCATGAGTAACAAAAAAAACCCTCACACAAGCCAAATGTAGGGTGTACTTAGATAGCAAATTGCTGACGCCAACACAATCTCAACCTTTATCCTAGTCAAGGGAAAAACCTGAGAGTTGCCTCTCCCGCATACTGTACACTTACTCTTTCAAGCTTGCGACAGGATGAGGAGAGGAGCTACAGAGTCTCCATCCCAAATCTGGACCTAGTTTATGGGAAAATATTCTCTGTATACCTACATGACATATAAAAGATCCACAGAAGTGTGATGCAGCCTGTTCAACTTGGTAAAATGTCGAGTTAAATGAGAATACTCTACGGAGAAGAAGAGAGCCTGCAAAAACATTTGAGACATCTACACAGAGAGAGGTAAAATTGAATTTATTCATTAAGATTGACTTTTTAGTACCTGATTTTGTAAAGTTGAAGGCACATGTCCCCAGTGTGCATAAGAGTTCAACGTAGCTGGTCCCCAGTAGAGTGGCTATCCCACAGTACTTGTGCCGCTTTGCATTCTGGGTTACGCTCCCAGTACACGTTGGGACCAAAACTATGCAGGAGCTGGGGGTTCTGAATATGTGTTGTCAGTATCCCATAATGAACTCATTTCATCTCTCCCGCTGTTTGAGAGCAACAGCAAACAGTGCCTTTCTCCTCCCCACCTCCTCTGTGGTTATCCCCACAGATGCCATAGCAGTGTAAGCACTGACCTCACTGCAGCTCTCATTGATCAAGGTGTTCAGCATTAGGTATCATGAGTATGTCCACAGCGTATCCAGAGTCCACCAGAACAAGAGTTAATCTCAGGAAGCCGTGAACATACACTTCTCATATGATCTAAGGATGTTAACTAACGAGTAATTTACTAGTCGAGCAGTCAATGGACTTTCCATCGACTATTCGACAGGCACTTCTGCATTCCTCCTCTGAAACGTACAAGAGCCCCTGCTGGAACCCAGCTTATTCCAGGCTCCACACAGCATTTCCGCAGAACCTGGGGTCAGCTGGGGATTCCCAGCTTTGAAATGCCATGCTAGAGCCTGAGATCAGCTGGGGAGTCCCCAGCTGATCCCAGGCAAAGTGGCAGCGCCACATGAAGAAGTACCCCGCCCCCGCTGCCTCTATCTGATGGGGGGGGGAAGGGAAGAGAGATCGACGAGTCAACAGGACTATCCAATAAGCAAATGCTTATCAGATAATTGACTAGTCCTTAAAATCCTTAATTTGATCCTCTGGAAACAGGGTTCTGGGTCTATCAGACAAGCACAGATTTGAGCATCACACAGTGATGTGGTTATGGAACGATCGGCGGTGTCTGCAAGACATCATTATTCATAAGGCCACTTTCATATACGTTTGTAAATTGCTTTCCTGCATCCCGAAGTGCAAGAATACTAGAATGAGACTGCTCTCAAAGTGGAAAAGTGTGTGGCAGTTGCCCTGTGAAAGCCTGCAATGCGACATAGCTACCGGTCAATTGGTAATCAATTTGGAGTGGGGAAATCTACAGTTGATGCTGTTGTGACCCAAGCAGCCGAGGCAATCAATACCATTGTTACATAAAGGTAGATACTCTAGAAATGTGGAGGACATAGCAGAGAGCTTTGCTGCCCTTGGGTTTTCTAACAGTTGTGGGGACAATATATGGAACGTACTGACCGTCTTGCCAATAGTTTGAAAGTTGAGCAAGAAGGCAGTGGGATTTAGTCACGTATATAATATGACTGACTGTTCCAGGGTAGACCATAAACTAGAAATCGAGGTAAAATTATAAATCTGTCAATAGTGACAATTTTTTTAAGTGCTTATACACAAATATTAGCAGTTTAAATAATAAGATGGATGAACTAGAGTGCCTCGTATTTAAAGGAGGATATTGATGTAATAGGCATCACAGAAACTTGGGGGAAGGAGGACAAATCAATGGGACAATCATACCAGGGTACAAAAATATATCAGAAGGACAGAACAGGTCGTGCTGGTGGGGGAGTGGCACTATATTAGAAAGAAATGCAGACTCAATCAAAGTAAAAACCTTAAATAAGCCAAAATGTTCCATAGAATATCTATGGATAGTAATTCCATGTTCTAATAAGAATATAGCAGTAGGGATATATTATTAGCCACCTGATCAGGACAATGGTAGTGACTATGAAATGTTAAGGGAGATTAGAGAGGCTATCAAAATAAAAAGGACTTGATAATAGTGGAGGATATCAACTGGGTACACATCACCTCAGGACAAGATGTAGAGATAAAATTTCTTGATACCTTAAAAGACTGCTTCTTGGAGCAGCTGTTTCTGGAACCCACAAGGGGAGGAGAGGCAATTCTTGATTTAGTCCTAAGTGTAGCGCATGATCTGGTCTCAAGGTAAATATAGCAGGACCGCTTGGAAATAGTGACCATAATGTAATAAAATTTAGCATCCCTGTGGTGGGAAAAACACCTCAGCAGCCCAACACTGACATTTTATTTCAGAAAGGGGAACTACATGAAACTGAGGTTAAATAAATTAAAAGGCACAGTGACAATAGTAAAATCCCTGCAAGCTGCATGGAAACTTTTTAAAGACACCATAATAGAGGTCCAACTTAAATATGCAACCCAAATTAAAAAACACAGTAAGAGAACCAAAAGAGTTCCACCGTGGTTTACTCACCAAGTAAAAGCAGCAGTGAGAGATAAAAAGACACTTTAAAAAGTGGAAGTCAAATCCTAGTGAGGAAAATAAAAAGGAGCATAAACTCTGTCAAATTAAGTGTAAAAATATAGTAATCTGTAAAGGAGTTTAAAGAACAGCTAGCCAAAAACAAAAAAATAGCTTTTTTTTTTTTTTTTTAAGTACATCAGAAGTAGGAAGCCTGCTAAACAACCAGTGGGGCCTTTGGATGATAGAGATACTAAAGGAGGACTCAAACACAATGAAGTAATTGCAGAAAACTAAATGAATTCTTCACTTTGGTCTTCATGGCTGAGAATGTTAGGGAGATTCCCAAACCTGAGCCATTTCTTTTAGATGACAAATCTGAGGAATTGTCCCAAATTGAGGTGTCATTAGACGTGGTTTTGGAACCAACTGATATACAGTTACAAGTCACCAGGATCAGATGGCATTCACCCAAGACTTCTGAAAGAACTCACATGTGGAATTGCAGAACTATTAACTATGCTCTGTAACCTATCCTTTAAATCAGCTTCTGTACCAAATAACTGGAACATAGCTAACCATTATTTTTTAAAGGGCTCTAAAGGTGACCCTGGCAATTACAAACACAAAAGTCTAACATCAGTGCTGGGCAAACTAGTTGAAACTATAGCAAAGAAAAAAGTGTCAGACACAGATGAACATAATTTGTTGGGGGGAAGTCAACATAGTTTAGTAAGGGAATCATGCCTTACCATACTACCCTTCTTTGATGGAAGTCAAAAACATGTGGACAAGGAGGATCCAGTGGATATTGTATACTTAGATTTCCAGAAAGCCTTTGACAAGGTCCCTTACCAAAGGCTCTTAAGTAAAGTACGTTGTCAGGGGATAAGAGGGAAGGTCCTTTCGTAAACTGATAACTGGTTAAAGGACAGGAAACAAAGGGTAGGAATAAATGGTAAGTTTTCAGAGTGGAGAGAGGTATCTAGTGGGATTCCCCAAGGGCCTGTCCTGGGACCAATCCTATTCAACTTATTCATAAATGATCTGGAGAAAGGGATAAAGAGTGATGTGGCAAAATTTGTAGATATTAAGCTGCTCAATATAGGTAAGACCAAAGCAGACTATGAAGCACTTCAAAAAGATCTCACAAAACTAAGTGACTGGACAACAAAATGGTAAATCAAATTTAATGTTGATAAATGTAAGGTAATGCACACTGGAAAAAGTAATCCCAACTATACATGCAATATGATGGGGACTAATGTAGCTACAACTACTCAAAAGTCAGATCTTGGAGTCACTGTGGATAGTTCTCTGGTAACATCCACTCAGTGTGCAGCAGCAGTCAAAAGAGCTAAGAGAATGTTAGAAATCATTTAAAAAAGTGACAGAGTAAGACAGAGTATCTTATTGCCTCTATATAAAACTATAGCATGCCCACATCTTGAATACTGCATATAAACGTGGTCATCTCAAAAAAAAATATATATATATATATATATATATATATATATATATATATAGCGCCATTAGTAAAGGGCAACAAAAATGATTAGAGGGTTTGAACAGGTCCCACATGGAGACATTAAAAAGACTGGATTTTTCATCTTAGAAAAGAGGAAACTAAGGGAGAATAAGATAGAGGTCTATAAAAATCAGCACAGTCAATCTGTGGAATTCTTTGCCAGAGGATGTTATGAAGACTAGGACTTTAACAGGGTTTTAAGAAAGAGCTAGATAAATTCTAGGAGGTTAGGTCTATCAATGGCTATTAACCAGGATGGGCAGGAATGGTGTCCTTAGCCTCTGTCTGGAAATGGATGACAGGAGAGGCATCATGTGGTAATTACCTGTTGTGTTCATTCCCTGGGGAAATCTGGCATTGGCCACTGTCGGAAGACAGGAACTGGACTATATGTACCTTTGGCCTGACCCAATATGGCCCATCTTATTTTCACTGCGCCTTCCCTGAGCACTAGGTCTGCACTCTCATTGGCTAGAACCTGCTGCTGGCTGCTTTTGGGGTGCAACATGGTCTGCAGTGCCAGGACAATCAGGAAGTAAGGATGTTATCTTAGCACCCCTGACCAGGAGCCACTCAAGATAGAGTCCCTCCTTTCCCAGCCCTGACCCACCCCCAGAGCTGAAGCTCTCATCCTCAGCCCCTCCCCCCCGGAGACCACACTTCAGTCAAATTATGTTGGGTCCTGGGCATCAACAATTTTCTTCAACTAGGTCATGAAAAAAAAGTTTGAAAAAAAATCACTGTGCTGCAGGGTAAGGATAGGGTCCAGAGTGACTTAGACAAATTGGAAGATTGGGCCAAAAGAAATCTGATTAGGTTCAACAAGGAGAATTGCAGTCTTGCACTTGGGTCAGAGGAATCCCAAGCACTGTTACAGGCTGAGGACTGACTGGCTACACAGCAATTCAGCAGAAAAGGACCTGGGGGCTACAGTGGATGAGAAGCTGGACATGAGTCAACAGCATGACCTTGTAGCCAAGAAGGCTAAATGGCATACAGCTGCTCCCCGACTTGCAAATGGTCAAGATACGACCGTTCGCACTTACGACCAAAGCTCCCATGGAGCGGTCATAAAGGTGGTCCCTGAGTTACGAACACGACCTGCGCTTACGAACAGCACAGTTGCATGTAACTCAATGGGATCCGAGTTACGGACCAAGTGCATACAATTCTAGACCACCACCCCCCCCCCCATTACAGGAAGGATGTGGACACACTGTAGAAAATCTAGCAGTGGGCAATAATAGTTGGGGACTGGAGCACATGACTTACGCCAAGAGGCAGAGGGATTTGGGCTCATTTATTCTATAGAACAAGAGTGAGAGGGGATTTGACAGCCTTTAACTAACCAAAGGGGGGGGTTCCAAAGAGGAGAGAGGCCGTTCTCAGTGTTGACAGATGACTGAACGAGGAGCAATGGTCTCAAGTTGCAGTGAGATTGGTCTAGGTTGGCTATTAGAAAATACTATTTCACTAGGAGGGTGGTGAAGCACTGGAATGGGTTACCTAGGGAGGTGGTGGACTCTCCATCCCTAGAGGTTTTTAAGTCTCAGCTTGAAAAAGTTCCGGCTGGGATGATTTAGTTGGACTTAGACATGCTTTTAGCAGGGGACTGGACTCAATGACCTCCTGAGGTCTCTTCCAATCCTATGGTTCTATGACTATATAGACTTTCCCTGATGGCGGGAATCCTTTGTTCAGCACCTTCCAACCCCATGAAAAAAATACTAGGTTCAACAGATTCCCTGTGCTAGGTGGCACGGTCACAAATCTTTCTAATACCAACTACAGTTTGGGTTTACAGGGTAGAGAAGACTATTCACAGGTCACTGGTTTGAGTACTGAGTCATTAAGTTTCCAGTGTATCAGTAATGGGCCTCATTAGCACATTTTAGAACTATAAGCAGATCCACACTTCATATTTCTAACTTCACATACAAGATAGATACATACAGAAAGGAAAGATATACAATCTGCTGAACCTGTAATGTTAAAACTGGTATTACATTTTTGTACAAAGCATCTTCAAGATACGCATATTCATATTCTGAAGCTAGTTTTCATAAAGCATAGGGGAAGGCTGACTGACACTGGCCACCAGGGAAACTGTCCAGAAAGATGGTTCATAATGCAGTAGCTGCTGAAAGATGCACTCCTTACCCTGGTTACACAAAGGTGGTAATCCAAAAAAGACTTCTGTTTTAAAGAGAGTGGTAGTGTAGCTCACAACATTTTAAACTCCTTTGAGCTTGTCAACGAAATGGTGGATAAAGAAAGCACAGCTCAAGTTGGTGTGGACTGCCCCAAAATACTAGTATCTAAATTTTTTTCCCCACACAAGACTATTACAAGAAGTTACGCACTCATTGGGGTAACATGCTAAAATGAACCTTTAGGACCCAGGGGGTGCCAGTTTATCAGATATGCTGGACTATCGGAAGGGGGGGCTATGAGGGGTCTGCAGTGGGGTGGAGGGGATGCCACCCCAGACCCCTCATAGTTCCCCCTTCCGATAGTCCGGCTCTGCCCCAGGCTCCCCGATTCAGCCGCTGCTGGTCAGTTTCAGCAGCGGCTGGATCGGGGACGCCTGCGGCCGAGCAGCTGGGGTGCTGCTGGGTTGGTCTGGTGGTCTCGCAGCGCCGAGGGGCAGCACTACCGGACTAGCCCGGCAGCACCCCAGCTCCTCTGCCCCCGGCTTCCCGGATTCAGCTGCTGGTCAGTTTCACAGCAGCTGAATCCGGGAAGCTTGGTACAGAGCAGCTCCAATTGTCCGGCTGCCCGGAGCACTTCCGGGTTCCCGATGGTGCTGGACCATCAGGAGTGCCGGAGCATTGGATGTCGGACCAATGGAGTTTTACTGTAGTTGGTTTTCAACATAGCAAGAGATTAATTGCAATATTCAAACTTGGGAACATCCTAAGATTGGGATTGTTTAAAATATTTACTGATTATGTAAAGGTGGGGTGAACAATGAGATGAAAAGGTTCTTGGTTAGTACAACTAAGACTAGGGACAGCTTTAGAAGGACTCCGAAGGACTGAATGAAAGAGTAGTATATTGGCAGATTAAACAAGGTTTTTCCAATGCACACTACCTCACATTTGTGGAAGAATACAAAATCTAATTACGTTGGGGACAAGGGGGAGAAACAGTGACTGAGAATCAATAATAAAAAAATTTACTTCTTGAATTCCTTAATATTTATCAAGCAATGTTGCTGTTCTCCCTCATTCTGGCAATACAGTGTGATGAGAAGTTACTCACAAATGCCCTGTTGTGGCTATCCCAATATGTGGAAAATCTCTTAACAGCACAGGCCCAGCATAGCTGGTTACCACACACCCAATGCAATCTCAAAAAGAGGACAGGTTGGAGCAAGGAGAGTAGTAATTTGTGTGTACTGTGTTCTAACCAACCCCAGCTAGCATATATGGTTGCTCACGGACCATTACCAGCTGAAAAACTTCAGCTGCCATGTCTGGGCAGGCAATTAAAGACTTATAACTTACAGATTCTCAGCTCCCCTCCCCCTTTTCTTAGGCTGCCCAAGCTGGGAGCATAAGGAAGCAGGGTCAGTCAATTCCTATCCTGTTTACCACCAGACACCAGCAACTCAACAAAGGAAGCAGACACAGCCATGTTTTTCCCCTCTCATGTAACACACTGGACAACCAGCTGGGGAGCTATTAAGCAGCTGTTCAGAGCACCCCTCTCTCCATTTACTCCAGAGAAAACATGGGGTGCAGCTGGAGGTGATTCCATCCAATACTAGCCCATTAAATTAGATAAAAAGTACCCCTCACCACACAAACCACACTGGAAGTAAAGTTCAAGGAACACACTCCTAAAGTGAAAAGTCTCTTTATGAGCCACAGGTTGAACACCACTGGTGTGAAACCAAAATACAACTTCTTTTTACATCAAATAAAGGGATGATTATTCAAAAGATAAATTACTAGAAGACATCAGCCTTCCCACCACAGGGCAACTGCTGGTTTTAAAATATTGTATGGATCAAGTTGCACATGGTTCAGATAGCTGAAGTCAGCTAACCAAGAGACTACTGTATATATGTTACAAAAAAACCCTGAGTTTTCACCAGCTGATGTTACATGGTTTGTTTTATTTTATTACTGGCTCTTAAAGATTATAGGAAGTACATTCTCAATGTGAGCAGCTTCAATACTCCGCTTACAAGTATTTTGACAGCATATATCTGCACACCAAACTGACTTAGCACTTAAACAGAGTAAGCATATTTATATTAAGATTCCCTGCAACATAGTAAGATACTGACTTTGTCTAATTTACTATTTGCTGCAGGATCTTATCTAATGCATTTTTATAGACGTGAGGTTATTCTATAATAGATAAAATGGTTTAACTCTTGGATAATTTAATATCAGTGAAATAAAAATGTACCTGGTTCTTCCTTAATAAACTGCAAATCTTCTGTATATGGGACTGATGGCTGCATCATTGAGCATTCTTCTAAGTTTTCTTCATTATTAGGTGGTATGTTATAAATAAATCTCTTTGTAGTTTGGTTTTTCCTTCTTGCTTTTCCTGGCTCTTGAACGGATTGTCCCTGTGAGGCCACGTCATTCCACACAAAAACTTTCCCTTCACCTTGAGATTCATTTTCAGCCATTTCAGGTGAACTGTCCTGAACCCAACTACAGTCATTCATTTGATAGTTTTCAATTTGGCCCTCATCAATACAGTAGCCATCGTTTTCAGTTTTTATACTACTTGCCAAGTTAGTAAGATTCCGTGTTGCCCAGAAACTAGCAACCTTCTGATCCCTTGATGAAGGCAAGCCATCTCGACTAACAGATCTTCTGTTATAATCCACTACTACAGCCTCTGGAGCTTCTGATTTAATGCTTATATTTAAGGCATCTTTAATAAAATTGCGGCAGGACTGGACCACCTCTGTCATTTGAAGATAGCTGGCCACTGACATCACTTCAATGGCATTTTGGCTTGTAAGGACAAGGTTACCAGAATATAAGAAGTCCAATATGACAGAAAAACCTTGAACAGCAACAACATCTAAATAAGTAACAGTGGTTTGGTTACGGCTTTCTTTGTTTGTAAAGCAGTACAGGGTCTTAAAGAAACGGCTGCCTGCAACCAAAATGTTCTTGTGAGCTCGGAAGACCCTCCCACTCACCACAATATTGACATCACACAGAATGCCTTTCTTCCTCTGTTCATTTAGTTCTTGCAGCAGCTGATAGCAGTAAGAGTTTTCATTTGGCCTACTGTTGTAATCGCAGAATGCCTCATTAGTCAATTCTGATGGTATTTCTGACTCCTGTAATTAGAGAAAAGAATTAGCTCAGTTAATTGCCTTCTTAGTTTTCCCATTGTTGTCAAATATGAAAATAAAATTACCTATTAATACAGAGGAAAATGGGATTTTTGACAAACAAAACATATAAAGGCAATATGCAACACAAAATGTCCAAAAAGTTTCCTTGCGTACTATTAGAAACTCATTCCACTTATAATTTTTTTCTGAAGCTGTGGGAAAATGAAGAGGTAGATGAGCTATAACTACCACAAAAATAAACGCAAGCCACTGAAGGAAGACTATTTAGTTCAAGTGTTTAAAGTGGTTTATCACAAAATGCCTGAACTAGATGTTAAGGGACTACATTAAAGTTTTAACCCCAAATTGTTCAATTAAGAGCTATGAAAACTCCCACAGTGTTTCCTCTAATTTTTCCACTCCTGGACAGAATTTTCTTAGGCACACCAATGCACAGGTCATGTGAGACATCACCTTCACATTGATGCACAGCAAAATTCACGTGGCAGGAGCAGAGCCAAGGGGGTTCTGAGTGTAGGAGGGGGCTCAGGGCTGTGGCAGAGGGTTGGGGTGCAAGGTCTCTGGCTGGGGGTGCAGGCTCCAAGGTAGAACTGCTGATGAGGAGTTTGGGGAGGGACAGTAGGGCTCAGGGCTGGGGGTTGGTGTACTGGCTCTTTGCTGGGAAGCTCAAGATGTAGGGCAAAGGGTTGGAGCCTCGTCTTACCTAGGCAGTTCCATGCTATGAATGGCATAGAGGTGCTCCCTTCCAATGGCTCTGATTTCTCCCCAAGGCCTGGAGCTATCTCCCTGCTGCAGCCCCACATGAGTCTTAATCGGGAAGCTGCTTAGCTTAGGGGAACTTAGCTCACACTACTTTAATCTTCCATAGAGGACTCAAGTAAAAATAGGGAGACAGGATTTTAACAAATTCCCAACACAAATAGAAGCAAAAATAAATACAAATGCCACCCTGCCTCCTTTGCAGTTTAGTAAAACTTTAGTCTATTATCAGTGCACCAACTGCTATGAATTTTCATTAAACAATTTTTTTAACCTCTAAAGATAAATATTTAAATAGGTAATTTTAATCTATTATATAGATGGCTTCACAGAAACTTGATGGGATAAAACAAGCAACTGGAGTATTAGTATAGAACAGCGAGTCTCAAACTGTGGGTGGGAACCTTATAGTGGGTTGTACCCAGTGTTCCTGGTTTTTTCCATCCATGGGAAGAATAATTTGTGTTACGTGCACCGCCGGTAAACACATATGCTACCAGGTGAAAGTGCTCTATTGATCAGCTGGGTGGCATCGGAATCTCTGAGTGGCCGCCCAAGCTCTCAGCTTACAGCTAACACTGATTGAGACCCTGTTTTCAACTTGCTAGGCTGAAGTCTGGGCTCTATCTCCTGGTGCCAAAGCTGAAGCCCCAGGGCTTCAAGTCTCATGTTATAGGTTCTCTGCTTCAGGTTCAGGCCTTTAAACTTTGGCTTTGCCCTCCCCGCATGAGGCAGTGAGGCTTGGGTTTGGGTACCCCCAATTGGGACAGTCAGGCTCCAGCAAGCTCAGGCTTTATCATCCCTCTTGGGGTCAGGTAGTAATTTGTGTCAGAAGGGGTCATCCAAATGATGTTTGAGAACCCCAATACAGAAGTTTTAAGCATGCTAAGGAGGACAGACAGAGGGAAAGAGGGAAGAGGTGGGGCCTTATAGAAAAAAATGAGGTTGAGATGGAAATAAGATACCAGAATTCCAACAACTCTGTAAGAATAAAAAGGGGTAAAAAACAAAGGCCATGTCATGCTAAGGTTCTACTACTGGCCAGCGAACAGGAGGAGAAGGTAGATGAGATTGGTTTTATTAGCTCTTAAAAAAACCATCGAAAGCAAAGAATTTGGTGGTGACTGGGGATGTCAGTTACCCAGACAACAAAGACTATACAGACTACAGGCAGTCCCCGACTTACGCGGATCCGACTTATGTCCGATCCGCACTTACGAACGGGGCTCTCGCGCCCCGGAAGTCGGGGCGAGAAAGCCCCGTTCGTAAGCTGCTCCGGTGCCCCTGGTCTGCTGGAGACCGTCTCCAGCAGACCAGGGGCACCGGGCGGGTTCCCGCGCTTCTGAGGCTTAGCGAGAGCAAAGCCTCAGAGGCGCGGGACCCCCCCGGGGCTGCGGCTTCAGTCCGGGAGCCTGTGGTCTGCTGGGGACGGTCCCCAGCAGACCACAGGCACCCAGATTGAAGCGGCAGCAGTGGCGGTTCCCCGCGCCTCTGAGGCTTTGCTCTGGCAAAGCCTCAGAGGCGCCCCCCCCCCCCCGCGGCGGGGTCCCTCGCCTCTGAGGCTTTGCCAGAGCAAAGCCTCAGAGGCTCTGCTCCCCGTGTCCCTGGTCTGCTGGGGAGGTGGGGGCAGCTAGTGTGCTTCCCCCTCCCCCAGCAGACCAGGCTTTTGTTTTGGACTCTGGGGCAGAGCAGCTGGGGCGCTGCCGATTGGTCCTGCAGCGCCCGCTCTGGGCACTACTGGACCAACCCGGCAGCACCCCAGCTGCTCTGCCCCAGGTCCTGATTCAGCCGCTGCTGGCCAGTTTCAGCAGCGGCTGAATCAGGACGCCTGGGGCAGAGCAGATGGGGTGCTGCTAGGTTGGTCCAGTAGCACCCAGGAGCGGCGCTACTGGAGCAACCCAGCAGCACCCCAGCTGCTCTGCCCCAGGCTTCCCCAAGTCAGCTTCTGCTGAAACTGACCAGCGCTGACTACAGGAAGCCCCAGGCAGAGTTGCTCTGGCCCGGGCTTCCTGGAATCAGCTGCTGATCAGTTTCAGCAGCACCTGACTTGGGGACGCCTGGGGTTCTTAAGTTGATTCTGTATGTAAGTCAGAACTGGCGGTCAGTTTCAGCAGTGTCTGAATCTGGACGCCAGTTCCGACTTACATACAGATTCAACTTAAGAACAAACCTACAGTCCCTATCTTGTACGTAACCCGGGGACTGCCTGTATATTGGAGAAAGCCATAAGGGGAGAAGTCATTCTAAACTAGATTGAGGAACTGATTGAGAATTTGAAAGTAAAGAGGCAGTTTGTCATAGGATAAGATCACTTTCACTCAGAATACATGATTCTATAGATGGGTAAGAGGCAAAACAGTACAATAAAGATAAAGAACTTCAAGACAACAAACTTCTGTAAACTCAGGGACATAATAGGAAAGATTCCATGGGAAACAAGCGTATGGGAAAAAATAGTTTGAGAGACGGTGTTTTTTCAGAGAAATATTAAGGACACAAGAGCAAAGTGTGTAGGGGAAAAAAGATTTGAAACTCAAAAAGAATCCTAAAAAAGCAGAAAATGTCAAATCACAATATATAGGTGTATGTATAAACACACACACACTTATCACAAGTGTTCTGGGACAAAATTAAAATGGGCAAGGCACAAAATGAGATTAAATTAGCTAGAAACAAAGCACAACAAGAAAACATTGCACAAATACATTAGAAACAAGACCAAAGACAGGGTAAAAGCCTGTTGGGGGAAGGGAAGGGAGGAGGAGGTTACTAGAGACTGGATGTCTAAGGTCAGGTCTATACTACACCTGGAAGGTCAGCTACATAAGTAATGTAATTGGAGTGGATGTATTTTAAAACTGTGCTTGGCACTGTCTCCACAGTGGGAGATAATAGGAATAGAAATGCTCTTCTAAACTTCCTATACTCCTTATGACAGTGAGGAGTACCAGCATCAACAGACATAGACAGACATACACCAGACATGCTAAATCAAACCCCAGAAGATTGACTGTCAGAGCATCAATCCTCCATAAGGAGATATGGCCTAAGATTAAAGGCCAGTGAAAGTGACAAGATGTCAAAATAGGCAAGTTAAAAATTACTTCGACAAGATAGAAGTTTTCAAATTGCCAGTGCCTGATTAAACACATCCTAGAATACTCAATGAGCTGACTGAAGGGAGATAAGCTACTAGTGATTATTTTCCAAAAGAGTCCAAGGAGATTTTAGGGGACTGAAAAAGGGCAAATGTAGTGCCCAAGTACAAAAAGGGGAAATTACAGACCAGTTAGCTTAATTTCAGTATCCAGAAAGGTAACAGGGCAATTCATCTGAAGATACCTTTAAGATAATAAGGTGATAAACAACAGCATGGAATTATCAACAAATCATGTCAATCAAAATCAGTATCTCTGACAGGGTAACTACCTTTGAGGGTGTGGGGGTGGAAGGAAGCAGTAAATCAGGGTTTCCCAACCTATGGATCAGGACTCAAATATGGGTCGCCATTACATTTCAAAAGGGTCACCAAGTGTCTCCCCAGGTTGCTCTGCCCGCCCTCCCTCCTCCCCCCATTTTTGAATTGCGTTGGGTCACCAAGTCTTCCTGAATTGTCAAAATGGGTGCCCATCTGGAAAAGGTTGGGAACCACTGCAGTAGACTGACATATCTGATGTCTTATGTGACCTACTCCTAAAACAACTAGGGAAATACAATTTAGATGGAGCTACTTTACAGTGAATGCATAACTAGTTGGAAAAAATTGTTCCCAGAGAGAGTAAGTTACTAGTGGTTCACAGTCAAGCTCAAAACACCTAACAGCTGGGGTCCTGCAGAGGTCAGTTCTGGGTCTACTATTTAGACAATGGCACAGAGTACACATTTATAAAGTATGAAAACAATACCCACCTAGGAAGGGGTTGCAAGTGTTTTGGATGACAGCATTAAAACTCAAAAAGATATGGACAAACTAGGAAAAAAATTTGAAGCAAACAGAATGAAATTCAATATGGATAAATTCAAAGTACTCCAATTAAGAAGGAACAATCAGTTGCATACATAAAATATGGGAAATAATGCTCCAAAAGGAGTACTGTTGAAAAGGATTTGGAAGTCATAATGGATGACAAGCTAAGTATGAGTCAACAGCGTACACTGTTGCCAAAAAACACACACCCCACCATATACCCCAAACAACATTCTAGGTTCCATGAGCAGGCGTGTTGTAAGCAAGTCATGAGTAATTATTCTGCTCTAATCCACACTAAATCAGGCCTCAAAAGGAGTAGTGTGTCCATTTCTGTGTACCTCATGTCAGGAACAAAATGAACAAAATTGGAGAAAGTCCTGAGAAAAGGAACAAAAATCACTGAAGAAAAGGGTTTGTTTAGTCTGGGGAAAGAGAAGACAGCAGATACAATAATACAGGGTTCAAGTATATGAAGGTGACAAAGGGGAGGAGGGAAGTAAACTATTCTCTTTCACCTCTGAGACCAGGACAAACAGCAACAGGCTTAAATTGCAGCAAGGTAAATTTAGTTTGGACATTAGCAGGGCTCGACAAACCACTGTTTCTACTTGCCCTGTGGCGAGTATATTTCAGCCAGTTGCTCCGTGCGCCTCATTCACCAGCGCTGTGCACGTGCGCAGTGCCGGTCTGGCGCAAGCGTGGTGCAGGGCTGGCGAGTTAGTTTGCGCCACAGTTTGTCAAGCCCTGGACATTAGGACAAATTTCCTTCCAAGGTGGTTAAGCACTGCAGTAAACTGCCTAGGGAGGTTGTAGAATCAATAGCAGAGATTTATAAGAGCAGGTTAGTGAACACCTGTCAAATCTAGGGATGTTACACTCCAATCAATTAATCCAATAGTGGATCAAATTCCATCGACTACTCAATTAGTTGATGGGGGCACTCACTATCCCACTGTGCCTCTGCCTTTGAAATGTATAAGAGCTGCCTGCAGCTCTGGTGCACTTCAAAGAGAGAGACATCCGGCTCCTGTGCCTCATTCTTTTGAAATGTACTTGTAAATTTCAAAGAAAGGCACAGCAGTATGGACACATCTACCTCCCCTATCCCCCACAGAGACGGTGCTGGGGGGAAAACTTGCTTTTTAGTCGCTTACATCCCTATGTACAGTAAACTTCCGATAATCCGGCATCTTTAGGACCCAGGGGGGTGCCGGATTATCAGATATGTCGGACTATCAGAAGGGGGGCTATGAGGGGTCTGGAGTGGGGTGGGAGGGGATGCCACCCCAGACCCCTCATAGCCCTCCCCTTACGATAGTCCGGCTCTGCCCCAGGCATCCCTGATTCAGCCACTGCTGGTCAGTTTCAGCACCAGGCAGCACTGCAGCTCTGAAATGCTGTATGTGGCCCGGGGCCAGCTGGGAGTTCCCAGCTGACCTGGGCTGCATGCTGCGTTTCAAAGCAGCAATACCACACAGAGCCCAGGGTCAGCTGGGGACTCCCCTGCTAACCCCAGGCTCCATGCAGCAACACCGCTTTGAAATGCCGTAGGGAGCAAGGGGCCAGCAGGGGGCTGCTTGAATCCCCTGCTGGTCCTGAGCTCCAAGCAGCACTTTCACCTTTCAAGAGTAGCAACAGGCCCTAGGGCTATTGCTGCACTTCAAAGATGGAAACACCCTTATCAACTAATTGAATAGTCCTCAAATTGCATCCACTGTTCGATTAGCCAAATCAAAATTTTACATCCCTACTACATAAATAATTTACATAATACTTAACCCTGCCAGTGCAAGGGACTGGACTAGATGAGCTCTTTCGGTCCCTTCCAGTTCCACAATTCTATGATTCTACATGGCAGCCTTCACCATTGGACATTAGCTAAGAAAAGAAGTAGAGAGAACTGAACATGTTTACTGCATGTATACCACAAAAACTCGAATTACATTTTAAAAATGTGCTATAAGGATGTATCATTGTAGTGCTGTTTAAACATGTAATGAGTGTTAATAAGTAAATGATTACATGCTTTGCATTTCTATAGATTTTTTCCATCAGGGTATCAAAGTGACTTGTAAATGTTACTGAAGAGAAAAAATGGCAATAGGTCCATGCAGATAGGGAAACCACTCAGCAGCACAAAGAATTTTGAGTTGAATTTTAAAAGAGAGAGGGTAGAGTCAGTGACTGAGGAAAAGGAGAGAAAACTGAAAAAGGCAGAGTTGGCAGTCTGAAATATTCAGGTCCTAATTTAGATGGGAGTATTGCCATGAAGAATACTCATAAGGCAGAAGCAATTTTGTAGCTAGTCACTAGAGATGTTTTTTAGGACATGGTTAATACAAATATATTTCTATTTGCCATTTAGGAAAGGGCCACAGATGTTTCAGAAGAGGCTGGACTTTGGACAAGTGATTTAGGAGGCCACAGGCTAGAATTTCAGTAATTGAATGTAAGAGAAAACATGTTATCACTGCCAACTATAATTCATTTACTGCCAAAAGGAACAATTATATAATCTAGTCTGACCTGTCTAACAGAGAACGCCACACAGTTATCCCTGTACTGAACCCAACAACTGGTGCTTGACTGTAAACCATCTTCAAATGCGAACCAATGCCTTTATGGAAGACATCAAGAGATAGATTGCCAGTTTCCATCAGAACCAAGAAACCACTCTCCCCATCACTAAAAACTCACGTATTTGGCACTAGTTTTCAATCCAATGTGGACCATGGAGAAGATGGCTGCAAGACCATAGCCAAAATCTTCTCATGAATCGAGTTTCAGCTGTTTCTCTTTAGGTAGCAGCTATTACCCCACTGGGCAAAAATGGAAGGAAAAGTGGTCTGCAGTAGTGGTTTAGACTCTTAGTGACTTGCCTGTTGGATGTAACATTCAAACAATTCTATACTTCTGTAAATCACCACCCTCCTCCTTCACAGTTGAGCTCATGGAAAGTTTGTAGTAAAGCCAAGTAGTACAACATGGATGTGAAAACAGAAGGTGGATGTTTTCTCAACTGAACCATAGTAGAGCGCACCTGTGGTACATCCATTCAATAATCTCAAAATCTTCTATCAACAGACTGCCATATCCCCCACACAGAGTACCCAACTTCTCACAGCAACTAAGCACCCAAAGGACTTGGGGACTGGAGTTTCAGCAATGAAACATGGTCAAGAAATCATATGGCACAATATATACATGAGGTAAGTTAAGAGCGATCTTAAACTAAAATATTTGTTTAGCATCTGTCTGTCTCCTGGGAGCAGGAAAGGACCCAAGACTCTTACATACATACATGCTACATGCAGTGCCACCTTTTATGAAAATTAATGGAAAAGCAGTTATTTGCCTTGCAGCATCTTTCTACTCTATACAGTTAAACTAACAATGTGAAGGACTAGTTGACAGGCTAGTCAACTAATCACTCCACCCTCCTCCCCCTCCCCCGCTTCCTCTATCAGAAAGAGGCAGCAAGGGGGAACAGGAGAGAGTACTTCAGAGCAGCAGCACTGCTTGGAGCATGGGCCAAACCCCAGGTTCCATGCAGTGCTGCCGCTTTGAAATGCTGCGTGCAGCCTGGAGCCAGTGAGGGTGTTCCCAGGCTGCACGCGGCGTTTCAAAGGTGACCCCGGGCTCCTAAGGCTGGTGCTACCCTTCAAAGGCAGAGGTGCCCTATCGACTAATTGAATAATCAATGCATTTTGCATCTAGTCAATATTTAACATCCCTAAAGTAAACACTGTTCCCAAACAAAAGGTTTCAGAAGAGTGAGATGATAGTAATTTCCTGGCCTGAAACAGTTTTCTAGGAAGAAAAGAAAAAAAAAATCTGTCTGAAATGCTTTGTTAGCTGTTTTGGTGATGCTCCACCTCACAGCTCCACTCCTATAGACCCTGCTTTATTATTCAACATTTATATTGCAAATTTTGCCTATTCAATATTTATATTGCAAATTTTGCCTATTCAGCACTACAAGTCGGGCCCTATGGTGGCAAATGCTATAGAAGATATACAAACAAACAATCACTACTTCAGAGAGCTTATTTTTAAAATGAAGTAAAGGTGGAGAAGTAATCCTTAAAACAGGGATATTGAAACATTTATGAATGAAAGACCATCTCCTATTCATGACATTCAAAGCAACTACAGTTCAAGTGGAAAAGTAATACTACTTCAACTGTTTTTCAGCTTTCAGAGAACTACTGCTTTTAACTAAAAATGTATTTCAGACTGAAAGGGAGGTTTTGTGGTGTTACCTTGCAAAGCCCAAACTTTAAAAAGCATGGGGACGAAAAAAGAGGGGAGGAAGAGAAGAGAACTAGTAGCCCTTCTCGGTTTACTGAATACAGAAAAAGGAACACACCACAGTAAAGTATTTTTATACAACTAAACAAACCTCTTCTAGTACAGGAGTCCAAATTTTTTAAACAGCCAGTTTATCCCAGGATAGATAAAAATGATTACTGATTTTTATTTAAATCACTTATTTTTCTTTCAAAAAATTAACACATTAAAACTGAAATCTGAATTGAATACAGAATGTTAAGAGCTAAACTTATTTCTTAAACGTATATGAAAATAATGCAAGCTCCATGAGCCACTGTCAAAAAACCGAGTTAAAGCTGCTTTTCTGAATCATTTCCCCCCCATCCTAACTTTTGTTCTTTATTAACATGCCACAATAGATGGTATTAAGTGCTTAGCATATCAAACTTATTTGCTGAAGTGTATTTAATAGAAGGTTGGTCTACTGTACCTCAGTAAGTCGATATAAGGAATGCAACTCCAGCTATATGAATAACGTAGCTGGAGTCAATATTGACTTATTTTTCTTGTCTGGGATAGAGTACAGGGGTCAAGTGCAGAGTCATCTGCGATCAATTTGACAGGTCTTCACTAGACTGTCCAAATTGTCTGCCGGCGCATTGTTCTCAAGAGATGTAGTGTAGATGCAACCCAAGGGTATGTCTAGACTACAAAGTTTTAGCGTCTAGACTACATCCAGTTCTGTTAACAAAGCAAGCCGCTTCGTCGACATGATAGTGTAGACGCAAAGGACAGTGTAGATGCAATAACGCCTTCTGTCGGCAGAACTCTGTCGACAAAAAGCATTATTCCTCATAGAATAAGATTTATAGCCATTGACAAAACTTCTGAGTTCTGTCGACATTATGTCAACAGAACTCAGCCGCAGTGTAGATGCAGGTATAGCTTTGACGACAAAAGTCCACTCATGTTGACAAAACCCTGTAGTCTACACATACCCTTAATGTCAGTTTCCATTCTAACATAGCTTGATCAAGATTGAGTAAACAGGTAATTATCAGTCACTATTTTCTAAAGCAGTAGAAGGTACAATCTAAATATCAAGCTATATAATTTTTTAAGTGTATACAGTTATAGTCTACCCTCCTAAGTATCAAAAAACATACCAAATCTAGTGAAAGGCTCTATTTTGTTGTAAATCAAGTCAAGATTGGTGCCTCAGTAAAGGCATAGAATCACAATATCCTTGAATATATAGCATCTGCAATTACTTGTGATGCATTTTGGCATTCTAAATTAACTCTCTCTAAAAAAGGCCCTGAAATCACTGCTCACACGAGTCTATTGCCCAACAGATCTATAGAAGTTTCCACTGCATTAGCGACCAATACCCACAATTTCCTTTCCTCACTTAACAATGGCATTATGCCATATGTTTATTAGCAACTGTTAAACATGCCCTGCAGTTGAAGCTTGTCAGCTCAAGAACACGTGGTACCTTCCCTAGGACAATGATTGAATGATCTCTTCCAGAACCCTATTCCCAATTTACAAAAACACACACACACACACACACACACACACACACACACAGAAGAAAAAGAAAAACACACACACGCATGCACACTCTAAGGCAGACAAATGCCTAGTAAATATTTAGAGCATTGGAATATTAAATATCAGGGATTTTTAAAGACATTAGTTTGGTATCAGATTATTTTAAGAGGACTAAAGAACACAAAAACAGAGATGTGATAACACACGGGAATGGAAATACAGGCAGTCCCCGGGTTACGTACAAGATAGGGACTGTAGGTTTGTTCTTAAGTTGAATCTGTATGTAAGTCGGAACTGGCATCCAGATTCAGCCGCTGCTGAAACTGATCAGTTTCAACAGCGGCTGAATCTGGACACCAGTTCCGACTTACATACAGATTCAACTTAAGAACCCCAGGCGTCCCCAAGTCAGCTGCTGCTGAAACTGATCAGCAGCTGATTCCAGGAAGCCCGGGGCAAAGCAACTCTGCCTCGGGCTTCCTGTAGTCAGCCGCTGGTCAGTTTCAGCAGCAGCTGACTTGGGGACGCCTGGGGCAGAGCAGCTCAGGTGCTGCTGGGTTGGTCCAGTAGCGCCAAGGAGCAGTGCTACGGGACCAACCCACAGCGCCCCACCTGCTCTACCACAGGCCCCAGGCTTTGCTCCACGTCTCCCTGGTCTGCTGGGGTGGGGGGGGGCACTAGCTGCGTCCCCCCCAGCAGACCAGGGAGACGCGGAGCAAAGCGACGGAGGACCCGGGGCCGGACCCGCGGCGCTTCCAGATTAGCGCCGCGGGTTCGGCCCAGGTCCTCCGCCGCTTTGCTCCCCGTCTCCCTGGTCTGCTGGCTCCCCCAGCAGACCAGGGAGACGGGGAGCAGCTTTTCTCGCCCCAGGGCGAGAAAATCCCCGTTCGTAACTGCGGATCCGACATAAGTCGGATCCGCGTAACTCAGGGACTGCCTGTATAGTGGAAAAAGCCATAATTTAATTAGTTTGGAATTGTGAATGTGATTTAGGAGATCTGACTACCTAGTAAAACCACATTTATTCTTTTGATCACACATACAAGTCAAAACAACTACAGCAGAAGAGAGCATCACAAAACAACAACAAAAAACCAATGGTTCAAGGATACAGAGATCAGTACCTTCCATCTGAAAGTTCAACCCCAAAAAACTACCCCGCAAGGGTTCCAACTTACTTCAGGAATAGTACAAATGAGGAAAAATCCTATGTTATGCTATAACTAAGGATGTTAACTATTGGTTAATTGAATAGTCAAGTAATTGCATGAAATCTTTGCAGTTACTCAACTATTCTATAGTCTCTGAGGGTGGAGCTGGTAGCCAGTGCACTCAGCCCTTACTCCCAGAGAGCCCCCTGTTACCCCACACTGTTGCCTCTAACAGAGGCAACAGTGTAGGGTGCCAAGCAGGAGCCAGTCCACAAGAGGAACTGGTTGTTAAAGACCCGCTTTACTGCCTCTGATACAGGTCCGAGCTCCTGTGGACAGAGGCTGCTGGGGGATGGCAGAACTCTGCCACAAACCAGCCTCTGGCCACCAAAGCCCGTGCTGGCTGCGGACAGAGGCTAAGCCAGCAGCAGTCTTTGTCCGTGGGGGGTCTTAGCTCTCTGTGGACAGAAGCTGCTCCAGCCTCTGCTCAGGGTGAGCTAGGACCCCACACCAACGGGATGCTCCTCAGCAGCCTCCGCCGCTCTCCGCCCCCCTTCACAGGCAGCAGTGGGTGGGGGGGGGGGGAAGAAGAGTGAGGGATACAGGAGGCAAGTAGTCAAGAAGATTAACTGATAAGCCTAGGCTTATCAGTTAATTGTATATTGACTAGTCCCTTACATCCCTAACTATAATACAAGTGTTTTCATTAGAGCGAGCATGTATGAAATTTGGAAGATTTCAAATGTATTACTACTTTAAAAAAAAAAGAGTAGTGCTGTAGCACCTCACACACACACACTTACTTTATTTTATAGACACACACACTTCCCCAGCTTTTCATGGGCAAAACCCACTTCCTCAGATGAAGGAAAATCCAATGACATATCAAGTATCAACACAAATACCACTTCTAAAAGTTACACCCGACTTACAATAAGATAGTCAAAAACTATTTTAAATTATAAAGATAAGAATGGTTGTAGGATTGCTAGAGAGGTAACATGAGGAGTAAAGAAATAAAGGCAACTGTCAAAGAAACAAGAAACTGTAGTAATTTAACAATTCAGACAAGACAATGGTGACAGAGGAACAAACCTCAAATTGCAAGACAACAGACAAAACATGCTTGAGAATTACATAGCAAAACACATTAGAAGTCTCAAAGCACTGAGTTTCAGAGAATGCTTTTACTAGACAGATAAAGATACTTCAACCTAAGGTGAAGTAAGATGCAGTTAATAGTGTATAATTCAAAAATGCTCAGGTAACTGAAGTCACTTTACCCACTTCTGAAGTGAACCGTAACACAGCAGCAGGGCATTAAGAAGTTCTTGCATATCCTATCCAACTGAAATTGCAGAAGCATCCACATTTACTTAATATGCCTGTCTTTTAAACCCTGAGGTCCTGCACCCAAATTTAGATCACTGGATTTGCCAGAATTGTCACAAATTATATAAAGAGCTTCAGTAGTCAGCTCGTGATTATGAAACCAGTTCATATCTAGCTTAAGTAGAAAAGTATTCCTTCAAAGAAGTTAGTGATTCAGTAGCATTAGTTATTCCTTAAGTGTCTCATTCATCTACGGACCAGAGTTAACCCTGCCTAGCTTTGAGAGCGCCAAATCAACATAAAGACAAACTATACAGTTGAAGGATTTTCATTTATTCTGGATGTGCCTTTAGATAAGTCTATTTGTAATAGAAACTATTACCTTTGTGCCTTACTTTAATTGTGATGAATTTACTCCACTATGTTGTTAGTTTAGCCACTATGTACAATACTGTCAGAAAATAGTGACACAGAAAATGAAGTACTCATACAGCTTTTATGTCAAGCACATGTATTTGTTGACATTTCAAACATCCTTTAGACACTTGATATAGTAAGAAGGTCTAAAGTTGTCAGTGGCCTTGCCAATAAGAACAACAGCTTGTTCTTTGAGTTGTAGGCGACACTCAGCTCATTTCAGTAGACTTCCGATAATCCGGAACCTATGGGATTTAGGTGGTGCTGGATTATCAAATATGCCAGACTATCAGGAGGTACTATAAGCAAGTAATATATATACTGTATATAAAGTGTTCTTAACCCTTTTTATTGTACATACTGCATACAGTATACTGTAACGTTTTAGTTTTTTAAAGCCTTTTTTACCCTTTTTGCTCAGTTCAGCTGCTGCCGCTGTTACCTTGTGACTCTTTTTTTGCCAAAACTCACTCACTAGGCTCTTGCCATTTTGATGCCGGACTATCAGGAGTGACGGACTATTGGATGCCGGACTATTGGAGTTTTACTATAGTTTCAAAGCATTAAAGGGGTTAGGTGGCACATTAACTTGGTTTTCAGGAAACCACGTTTATCTCCATGCAATTGCAGACTTTTTATGCAAAGTAACTGATGAAATCTAAGTCACCTATGCTGGAAAAAATTATTACAGAAAAAAGCGTATGAGCACCTCATGCACCCTCTAGATCAGTGGTCCCCAACCTTTAGAGGCTCCCACGGGGCGGGGCCACTCACGCACCAGGCGCCCAGGGGGCGGGGCCACTCACGCACCAGGCGCCCAGGGGCACGCCGGGGCGGGGATGCCGTTGCACCCGGCGCCGGCATGTGCCCCAAGGCCGGGGCTGCCCGAGCGCCTTGTGCCAGTGCCACCACCCGAGCCGTGCACCCGCATGTGCCACGGGTGTGGGGCCGCCTGAGCGCCACGCACCAGTGCGTGTCGTGCGCCTGGGGCCGGCCCAGGTTGTCGGCGGGCACACACAAATGCCTCTGTGGGCACCATGGCACCTGCGGGCACCGCGTTGGGGACCACTACTCTAGATCGGGGGGGGGGGCAAAGACATGGTTGCCGTTTGCCAGGGTTAGCCTCTGACAGGCTGCTGCCAATGGGAGAGACGCAGCAAATGGGAGCTGCAATTGCTGGGATCGAGCAGGTAAATATCGAGTTAAGTGCCAGTGAGGTAGCTAATCCTGAGAGACCACATCCAGCCTACAAGTTAATTATTTTAGGTACTAAAAATCAATGTTCTCTCTGATTGTGTTTTTTGCACATAGCTGTTTTTTGGGCACTGCTATAATTTGCCCCAGGAGAAGGAATCTTGTAAGTTTTTTTTTTTTTTTTTTTTTTAAATCAGTGCAGTTACACATTTAAATGGATACAATTTTTGCGCTCCTAAGCACACCAATTTTTGTTCATGAAATGCACAAATAAAAATAGCAATCACTGGTCATAAACTACAACCAACCATATGGCTATTGAAACTATTATATATCCCTAATGTGTGCTGGAATTAAGGGTGCTGAGTTTGCTGCTGTGCTCCCTGACCTGAAGTGGATTTTCCTCATACACAGTTCATAGTTTGATTCAGTGGTGCTCAACACCACTGGTCAAGACAGGCATATTAGACGTTCAGCCCGAAAACAGAAGGCAGGGCAGTCTGTTTACTGGAGCCAGGTGTGGCAACTGGAGCAGAATATGCCCGAATCCATCCCGGGCAGAGGTAGACTAAGGAAGCCATTTAAACTACACACGTGGGCATACAGACATGTGAAAGGATTTACAGTCTCCGCCAGCGAATAGCGGTACCCCGACTCAACATGACTCTGGCCGGGAAGGTGCCACTGTTCTCCCCCGCCCTTCCCTAGCCACTCCCAGCCCTTGTGGCGTCGTACCTGCTCTGCAGTGACCGGTTCGTTGAGGCGGTGCTCACCGGAGAGGTGGTGCCTGAGAAGCAGGGTTCGTTTGTAGTTGCGAGTGCCCTTGCAAAGTTCGTCGTGGCCCCCCGCACCGCCTCCGCCAGCCATGCTGTTGTCGGGGGCGGCGGCGGTACACCAGGCGCAAGACATGAGGCCGGTCTCCTGGCAATAGTGCAGCCATGGGAACTCCTTGAGCCAGGAGCCCTGGAAGGAGACGTGCAGCTTCTGCAGCAGGGACTTGGGCCTGGCCGCTAACGGGAAATGCTTGATGCTTTCCCCCTCCCCCGCGCCCACGCTGCTGCCCTCCGCCTCGTCCCCCCCATCGCCTCCAGATCGCCTGCTGCTGCTACAGCTGCCGCCCTCGGCGCCGCTGCCGTCGCCCAGGCTGCCCCCCTCGCCGTCCTCTTCGTCGTCACTGCTGTCGCTCAGGGAGCCCCCGTCTTGGACCAGCTCCTTGCCCTCCAGCAGGCCCTCGGGCTCCAGGCCCTCGGCGCCCTCCAGCTCCAGCTCCTCGTCCGCCCCCCGCCCATTGAAGTGCCTCCGCGGCCAGGCAGGGGCCTCGCAGCCATTGTTAGCGGCGGAGGGACCAGAGAGCAGACCTCCGCCGCCCCCCCGAAAGGCCAGAGTCCTGCGATTCCTCTCGGCGAAGATGGGGCCGCTGGCGGCCGCAGGGGAGACTGCGTCCTGGGGCGGTGGCAACAACAACAGCTCCTTCCCCTCTGCGGCGGCCTCCAGCTCCTCGGCGTCCAGCCCCTCCAGCTCCACTTCCTCGTCCGCCCCCCGCCCGTTCAGTTGCTCGGGGTCTTGCCGGGCCCAGGCCTCCGCCAAGTCACCCCCGTTGTTACTGCTCGAAGAGCCGCCTCCGGCAGCTCCCCCGGCCGCCGCTGCGGCCGCCGCGGTGACCAGGCCGCCAGCCCGGAACGCCAGAGTCCTGCGGTTCATCTCCGCGAACATGGCGCGCGCGCGCGCGCGCCCCCCGCCCACCTCGCGCCCCCCGCCTCGCGCTCTGACTCGCGCCCGCCGCTCCCCGACCAACCGCTCTGCCCGCTGTCGGGAAACGGGAGCCGGCCTGCCCAGGGAACAAAGGGAGACAAAGGGGCGAGTCCGGCCCCGGCTCTGGCCTGTACCGCCGCAGGCTCCCCACAATGGATCCGGCTCGGCAGCGCTTCCGTCCCGACAGGCCCTGGCCCAGGTCGAATGGCAAATGAACAACGGACTGCTCCCACAATGCACCGGGCAGCCACGGAGGGGGAGGGAAGAGAGCAGGCGGGGGAAAGGAGCGGGAGGCCGAACAGCTGGTGAGTGTCAGGTTCTAGTCAGCGCTCGCTGCACCTCCCACCCCGCTCCCAGCGCACCCCACCCCGCTCCCAGCGCACCCCGCGGCCCCCCGCCTCCCCCGCAGCGGGGCCCTCGCCTCAGCTGCCAGCTCGAGCCATGCGCGGCCCCTGGAGCTGGAGCCCGCCTAGGGTGGCCTAAGCATTTTGAGCCCCGTGTTGTGTCTCAGAAGGGTGCCCGCGGGGCCCTGACTTCTGGTTGTGGGCGATGGTGGCGACACCCCGCCCTCCTCCGCGGTACAGTGTGCCAGGCGCTGGTAATTGCTGCGAAATGCACTGCCCCGAGTGCCTAAAGCCTGTTGCTCTTGTGAAATGGGAATTCAAAGGAAAGGTCACCCACGTGCTGAACTGAGTGGGGATGATTGCCATGGCTGTTACATCACGCCCCGCCAATTACAGAGCGCCCTGCGTGTTTATACCTGCGCAGCCAGACACTCGAATGACAGACATTACCTGGGGTTCCAGAATCCAACACAAAGGGGAGGAGTGCAGGTCAGTGATCTCAGTGTGCACTACAGCAGGCAGTAATCATTAATAAATCTGAAAACACAAGTTATACTGGTTCTAATGATCTTGTAGCTTTCATAACAGTCCGTGCTTTATTGTATTGTTTCCTAGTTCATTCAAAGCTGACAAGTCTCAGAGAGATAGGAGGTATCTGCAAAAATAACAAGGCGTCCTGTGGCACCTTAAGGACTAACAGATTTATTTAGGCATCAACTTTTGTGGGTAAAAACTACTTTGCCACTCCCTGCATCTGACAAAGTGGAATCCAAAACTGAGCTAATGTTTCTTAATTCCTTTTTGTGTGGGTGCTATGATTATGGACATGCCCCTAAAGTTTACCCTATCTACTCTGCAATATCACAGTCACCAAATTTGTAGCCGATTCTGTTTCTTGCACAGAAACTGAACACTTGCAGGGGAAAATCATTTGTAGACTCATAATTGTGAGGAAGAAAACCCTTAAAAACAAAACCCAAAAGTAAGTTTATACAGTGAAATTTACTTGATACTGAATGCTTCATTCATTGCAGTCAGATGTTAATCTTTGCTTAATTATGGGCAAGTCTACATTTAGGCCTGGTCTACAATACAGACCTCTGTTAGTACAACTACATCACACAGGGGTGTGAAAAATCCACATCTCTGTGAAACATAGTTATACTGACCTACTACCCCCACATGGGCAGTGTTATATTGGCGGGAGAGCCTTTCCTATTGACATAACTATTGCCTCTCTGAGGCTAAGTGTAGACTACTCTTTCATCTGGAAAAGCTACTCAAATTTCGCTCCGCAATTTGCATAGCTTTTTCCCATTGCTTTTCCAGAAGAGGCTTTTCTGCCATTTGGCCCCATCTAGACAGGGCCAAATGGCAGAAAAGCCTCCTCTTTTGGCAGAGCCCTTATTCCTTGTAGAATGAGGTATATAGGGCTCCCCGAAAGAGTGCATTTGCTCTTCCGCAAAAAAAGTGGAAGAGCAAACATCTTGCCTGGCTGTGGCAGAGTTTTTTCCGGGATACCTCTGGTATCCCAGAAAAACCCACCAATTTTAAACATACCCTGAGAGGTGGATTAACTTTGCTGATGGGAGAGCTCTCTCCCTTCATCTTAAAGTGTCATTATTAAAATGCTACAGTGACACAGCTATATTGGTGCAGCTGCATCACTACAATATAGGCTTTAAGGAAGAGCACTTCTATCAGTGAAGTTAGTTCAACTCCCCAACAGGCGGTACCTATATTAGTAGAAGAAACTCTCCTACTGACATAACATCTATGAGGGGTGGAGTGAATTAGGTCAGTATAACTACATAACTCAGGGATGTGAATTTTTCACATCCCTGAGCAACGTTGTTATATTGATATAGCTCTGTAGTGTAAACAAGATCTGTGATGCTACATAAATGCCTCTCTATTACAGATCATTGTAGCAGAAGCATCCAATTGATGTGCTTGTCCCAAACTGCTGGAAACTCCATTTATCTCCTCCTCAGCTGCCAAACCTCCCATTCCCTTCCCCACAACACTTTCTGTAATGCACTTATGTTTTTAGCTGAAAATTCTGCAGCACATAGCACAGTGTTAGAGAACAGTTTTTGCTTTAAGTCTTTACTTATAGGGCAGTATCACAAGACATTTTAGTATTAAACATTTTCTACTGAAAGGTAAATACTTAAAGAGACAATTAATTAAAATTAAAGAGGCAAAATAATTAAAATACAGTCTAAAAGAATCAACTTGGCTAAATTATACAAAATCAAATAGCACCAAGAAATCAGGTATAAAAGAAAATCCAGTGGCCCTCAACTCATCTCTCCCAACTAACAAAATGGATCTGTTCACAAATGATACAAATGGTTGGGTTGAAAAAAGGAAGCCTTAGTATGAAAACTACAGTATAGGCAAATCAGAATAAATGGAAGTTATATTTTAATGAGTTAATGAATGGAAAATAGAGCACTGTTCAAACTGTAAATATTATAGATGCCTAAATAATATTCATATGCTAAAGTGAGATCATCAGAAAAATCAGTAATTGAAAATATTAACTCACTTTCTAAACTCTGAGAGGAGTAAAGATAGCATATAAGTAGAAAACCAGTTTAACCCTGTCCTCAGAAATAGTATAATAACTGAGTTCGGAAATACACTGTATTCTTATTATTAAAGGTTAAAACTCTATGGGGTCTCACTATAATTCTGTAGTTTTCTCTGGAGGAATAAATAAATCATAGAATGCATTGTCATACACCTAGGAGAATTATGGTGACTACTTGAAACCATAAGAGGAGATAGAAGAGTAGTTGAATATTGAATAGGTGACAGACAGAGAGAGGCAGGATCACATGGGTCCCAGGATGAAGAAACATAAGGTTCGACTAGCAAGGCAGGTATATAGAAGTTAGTGTATACCTTTGTATTATCACAAATTCAGATGTTGACTCAGACATTTGCAAAATGGTCTAGCTAGAAGACATAACTTTACCAGACCTTCTAAAAGCCAGTGGGAAATTTATCTTACTAAAGAGTTTACAACAATGTCTTCCCAATGAAAACATAGTTTGGAAAGGAAGACAATAACTTTCATGTATACTAAATAAAGCTGGCTGAAAATTTTTCAACAGAATGTTTTTCTCTCCGAAAATATTGTTTAACTGAATTCAAACTTCCCACGTGAACATGTCAATCTTGACAACATTTTGTTTGGAAAAAAATCAGAATGAAGCATTTTGGTAATGAGAAAACATCCCATTTTGACATTTTCAGAATGGAATTTTCAGTTTTTAATTTTGAAACAAATTCTAATTCCAAATGTATATTATTACTTGATAAATTGTAATGAACAATGAAACATTTTGATTTTGATTAAACATTCTGATTGACTCAATGGAAATGAAACATTTTGTTTGAACCAAAATAAAAATAATTCAAAAATTTAATTTTCAGGAAATTTCATAATTCAATATATCATTCTGATTCAAAACAAAAACAAAATTTTAAGTTGTGGAATCTCCTATTAAATGGGAATTATTGTTTCCAATTATCTTTGTATCGGACAAATCCCAACACAATTCAAGAAATAGTTCTAATTTAAGTTACAATGCGAAAACAATTCTTGATACCCCCCAGAGAACTGGGCCAAGATGGAAGAGCTATCAAAAGGATACTGTATGCTTCATGGCATAATGACAACAAATTCTGCTGCACGTATTTCTAAATTCTGCAGAACTCCTGAATTCTGTGATAATGTTAAATTATGATTTCTGCATTATTTTTTTCCATTAAATACCCATCATTTCCATCCTTCCCATGTCAGACACACATATAACTGTAGTTCATAGTTGAAAATACTCATAAATTTGTCAATGATTATTTACAAAAAAGATTATTTCTGATGATTATCTTTTCTATGTGTTCTCTATATATTAAAGCTATTTGGGCTTCAGTAGTTAAAATGTTGTCTGAGTGATACAGCTCAGAATCTCCTTCTTTCATCCTGTACATACCAAAGAAAGGAGGAGGATGCAAGTTTCGGTGGTTCATCTTCTCAGCACCTCGTGCCTGAGATACTACTTCTACACTAGGCAACGTGGCTGCCTGTGTTGAACATTCAGCTCCCCTTGCTCCCTGCAAACTGGATTCTAGTTTCCTGATTCTCCTTTGGCCTGGTTCTATACAACAGAATATTAAAGAGAGCGTGCACTTTAATACAATTAATCTACGCTTGTGGTTATGAGAAAATTACAGACAGGTCACAGCACAGCAGAGCTGGATGAGACAGAAAAAATGCTAGATGTTGGACTGCTGCAAAATAATGAATTCTGCAGCAAAAATGCTCAATTCTATGGTATTTTTGAAAAAGGACAGAGTCTTAGCCAAGGGCATACAGTTATGGAATCCATAAGGTCTTGAGTGAGACCCTATGTCAGCGCTGGTCTACACCCATAATTCACTGTGAAAGAATCATGGAAGAGCTCACAGCAGATCCACACAGTAGGGAACAGGAGAGAAGCTAGTCCATGAGATAATCTGTTGTTTAAATGTGGTACTCATTATAATACTGTTTGAAATCCCTTTCTTAAAATGAGGCAAGAAAACAACACAAAGCAAAATGGTTATTGATGGGTAAAATTTTTATCTGACTGAAGTCAATGGGAGTTTTGCTCTTGACTTCAGTAGAGCCAGGATTTCACTTTAAGGTACAAGGATGTGGGTGATTAAATAGAAAAACATTGGCCCAGGTCCACAGAGGTATTTTGATTCTTAATTTCTGCTGATTTAAATAGAAATTAGGACCTTAAATATCTCTGTGGCACTGGGCCACTATGTTCATTACTGAATATAGTATCACAATTTTAACCCGACCTACCTCAGTTCTGAGGAAGCATTAGCATTTCTTGAAATAATTGTATTTAAAAAAATACATGTTACTATCACTAAGAAAATCAAAACAGGTTTAACAAAATTCCTTGATTGTTGGACGAAGTCTGTTGACAGAGACAGATGCCTGGTCAGTAAGGAAATAATTCAGTACTCACGTATATGATGGGTAGCACATTGATATCTTCCTTAGAACTGCTGCTGCTACCTTATGTGCAGCCCAACTATGGAAGCTGAAGTTTTTTTCTTCTCTTTCATTTTCAAAATCCTCTGCCGTAGAAAAGACCCATGGTTTCTGATAGTATATTTCAAATCTGTGTCTCTCCTGCCGCAGTTTAGAAGCTGGTTTGGTTCTTGACATAACATAAGGCCAAATTGTGTTCTAAATAGTTGTCAAAATCCATCTGAGGTGTTTGGAAACATGTCCTCTCTTCTATCATACCACTCATCCCATATCTCATGTAGCCAGAGCGAACAATATTTTTTTCTCCTATGTCTGAAGCTATCTTTTTCCAAAGGCTCCTTTCCCTTTCCTTCCCTTCCCTTCCCACCACCAGTGGGCAGAGAACAAAATTCTGTTTTCTTCTTACATTAACTTTGTTCAATAGCTTTGTTTCTCCCCTCAACTCAAACTTGTCCTCCCCTAATCTCTCTATGCCCTTCACTTTCTCTCCCCTCCTTCTCATCCCCAAACAAAGCTCATACATGTTGGAAGAGGAGCCACAAAAAAGCCTGGTTCCTTGGACCTTGCCCTAGTCTACTACACTTAAAACTTACATAAATTTAGCTAAATTATTCAGAGCTGTGAAAAATGGCATGCCCTTTCTAATGTAGTTAGGTAGATCTAAACCCTCACTACAGATGCAGGTAGGCAGAAGAATATTTCCATTGACCTAGCTACTTCCTCTCGAAGGGGTGAATTTACTACATTGATGCAAAACTCCCTTCTATCGCTGTAGTAAGTGTCTACACTACATCGCTATGGTGTTGTAACTAGAGCCATGTCATTGGAGCACTTCTAGTGTAGACATACCCTGATACACTTCTTCTCCCTAACCGCAGTTTCTCAACTGTCATGGAATTCTACAAGCCAGTCACTATGTCCTTTTCCAACATGGAATGTCAACAGGAATTCCCAGCTCAGTGGCATAAATTAAAAAGCTCTATACTTGTTGCATCAGAATAATACTATACTCATAATTAATAAAAAGACCCATGATACTATTCAGAAGAAAATACTTGTAACTTTTAAAGTTGTTGACTGTGAAGTAGGCTGACATCCTCAGAAAAAAGACTGACCAACCCGCTGAAATGACTAAATAAATAGGACTAGATTCACTCAGACATTTTGGCTAAGGCACATTTATAGATACTTTAATTTGACCCTACTTGGGTGCAAGGAAAGTTCATATCTCTCATGCATAACTGCCTTTGCTGAATCTGTACATGTACTCCAATTGAAGCCACACTTTCCACAGGGTCTATGAGGTCTAGATTAACTCCAATTGCATATACCAGTTTGCGAGGCCCAGGGCAGCCCAATTTCGCGGGGCCCCCCTTTGCCATAGTGCATGCACAGTGGCGCCATGGTGCATGCGCAGGGCTTCTTGAAGTGCGGGGCCCGAGACGGTCGCCCCACTCGCCCTGCCCTATATCTGCCCCGACCACTAGTGGGGTAGATAAACAGGTCCCAGACTTATCTTCCATGTCATTCATTGAAAAAAAAACTACTGGACCAGAGGTATCTAGTGGATATAGTGTATCTAGAATTCTAGAAAGACCTTGATAAAGTCCCTCACCAATGATTATTAAGCAAAGTAAGTTGTCATGCGGTAAGAGGGAAGATCCTCTCATGGGATAGTAATTGGTTAAAAGACAGGAAACAAAGGGTGGGAATAAATGGTCAGTTTTCAGAATGGAAAAAGGTAATTAGTGGTGTCCCCCAGGGGTCTGTAATGGGAGTGATCCTATTCAACATGGCTGCATCTAGACTGGCAAGTTTTTCCGCAAAAGCGATTGCTTTTGCGGAAAAACTTGCCAGCTGTCTACACTGGCTGCTTGAATTTCTGCAAGAACACGGACGATCTCATGTAAGATTGTCAGTGTTCTTGCAGAAATACTATGCTGCTCCTGTTCGGGCAAAAGCCCTCTTACGCAAATGCTTTTGCGTAAGAGGGCCAGTGTAGACAACGCGGTATTGTTTTGCGCAAAAAAGCCCCAATCGCAAAAATGGCGATTGGGGCTTTCTTGTGCAAAACCACATCTAGATTGGCACGGACACTTTTCCGCAAAAAGTGCTTTTGCGGAAAAGCGTCCATGCCAATCTAGATGCTCTTTTCCGCAAATGCTTTTAATGGAAATACCTTTCCGTTAAAAGCATTTGCGGAAAGTCATGCCAGTCTAGACGTAGCCCACATGTATAAATGATCTGGAGCAAGGGGTATAACAGTAAGATAGCAAAATTTGCAGATGATACAAAATTGTTCAAGATAGTTAAGTTCACAGCAGATTGTGAAGAGCTTCAAAATGATCTCACAATACTAGGTGACTGGGCAACAAAATGGCAGATGAAATTCAATGTTGATAAATGCAAAGTAATGCATGTTGGTAAACATAATCCCAACTATGCTTATAAAATGATGGGGTCTAAATTAGCTGTTACCACTCAAGAAAGAGATCTTGAAATCACTGTGGATAGTTCTCTGAAAAAATCCACTCAATGTGCAGTGGCAAACAAAAAAAGTAACAGAATGCTAGCGATCATTAGGAAAGGGATAGATAATAAGACAGAAAATATCTTATTGCCTCTTTATAAATACATGGTATGCCCGCATCTTGAATACTGTGTGCAGATGTGGTCACCTCATCTCAAAAATGATGTATTGGAATTGGAAAAAGTTCAGAAAAGGATAACACAAATGGTTAGGGTATACAAAATCTGCAATATGAGGAAAAATTAATAAGACTGGGACTTTTCAGCTTGGAAAACAGATAACTAAGGGGGGATATGATGCAGGTCAAAATACATATGATCCCCTGGGATCAGTTCTGGGAATGGTTCTGTTCAATAGTGTCATCAAGGATTTAGATAATGGCATAGAGAGTACTCTTATTAAGTTTGCAGATGCTACCAAGCTGGGAGAGATTGCAAGTGATTTAGAAGATAGGGGCATAATTTAATATGATTTGGACAAACTGGAGAAATGGTCTGAGGTACATAGGATGAAGTTCAATAAGGACAAGTGCAAAGAACTCCGCTTAGGAAGGAACAATAGAAAATGGAAAGTAACTGTCTAGGAAGACATACTGCAGAAGGGATGTAAGGATCATATAATGCACCACAAACTAAATATGAGTCAATGGTGTGACACTGTTGCAAAAAAGCAAATATTATTCTGAGATGCATTAACATGAGTGTTGTGAGTGTTGTGCACAGAAGTAGTAATTCTTCCCCTCTACTCTGCACTGATTAAACCTCAACTGTAGTACTGTGTCCAGTTCTGGGTACCACATTTCAGGAAAGATGTGGACAAATTGGAGGGGATCCAGAAAAGAGCAACAAAAATTATTAAAGTTCTAGGAATTATGACCCATGAAGGAAGACTGAAGGAACTGGGTTTGTTTAGTTTGGAAAAGAGAAAACTCAGAGGGGACATGATAGCAGCTTTCAAGTACCAAAAAGAGGTGTTATAAGGACAAGGAAGAAAAAGTATTCTCCTTAACCTCTGATGATAGGACAAGAAGAAATGGGCTTAAATTGAAAAAAGGGAGGTTTAGGTTGGACATTAGGAAAAACTTTCTGTCAGTGTCGTTAAACACTGGAATAAAGGTTGTGACATCATCACTGAAGGTATTTAAGAGCAAGTTAGAGAGATCTGTCAGGGAGGACATGCTGCTATCATGTCTCCTCTCTGTCTTCTCTTTTCCATGAGAGCAGAGAACTGGACTTGATGAACTCTTGAGGTCCCTTCCAGTTTTAGTATTCTATGATTCTATGAAAATCATGACTGGTGTGGAGAGTAAATAAGAAAAAGTTATTTACTTCTTCCCATAATGCAAGAATTAGGGACCACCCAATACAAATATTAGGCTGCAGATTTAAAACAAACATAAGGAAGTATTTTTTCGACAACACACAGTCAACTTGCACAACTCCATGCCAGAGGATGTTGAGAAGGACAATAATTTAACAAGGTCAGTTGATTCAGGCTCTGAGACTCACCGCCATTTTGTTTTTTCCACTGTAGATGTACCCACATGTTGATTTAGGCACTTACAAGGATTTCTGTATCTAACACTGTTTCAGCAAAGCACTTAACACATGCTTAATATTTTGAGCATGTGCTTAAATCTCTGTTAAGCATGAGTTTAACTTGAAGTGAATGAGAGCATGTGCTTTAAGTTAACCATGTGTTTAAATGCTTTGCTGAATTAGAACCTCCATACAAATGTGAGTGTCTAACTTTGAAAAATAGGCTTTGGAATATGAACTGTATGTGCAGTCAGTATATTTATCAGAAAAGAAATTCTTGAATTCCACTTACTTTTCAGACTTATAAATATATAGAACTCCAAGGAAAAAAGTTATATACATTAATAGTTTAGGAATGTTGATATAATAGTGTGAACGAGCATATGCCTCCAGAAGCTTGAAGCTAAAACAAAAGACTTAAAAATGCTCAACAAAAAGCTTTTTTTTTTTTAAAGCTCATAAAAATAGTAGTTGCTGACCTTTTCAACAAATTATTTCCCATTTTCAATCAAAGTGAAAGTGTTTTTGTAATCTAAAGGATTTATTAGGCAATTTAACATGACTGTTTTGGTAAATTATTCAGCTGTTCTCATATATTGGACCTTTTTCCATTTCTTTTCTTTGAATTAACAAGGACCATTTTCTACCAAATGGAAAGCTACATTAAGAAAAAAAATGTAAAAAAGTGGATAGGCTGAAAAACTAATATTCTCGACTCTGCATAATCTGGATTCAGGCAAGGTTATGGAACTTAAAACACTCGCAGCACTGATAGATTATCTCCTCCTCTCGGTGGATAGAGGTCAGACATGCATTCTTATCATCCTTGATCTCTTTGTAGCATTCAGTATTGTCAACCATGTAATATTGCTGTCTCACCTGAGAGAAGTGCAGACATCAAGGGGTAATGACTAAAATCCTTCCTGGACGGATGCACTCAACCATTAATGATGGGAAGCTGAACCTCCATGTACCATTTTGTACCTCAAAGTAACACCTTGGAGCCCCCATATTCATGACTCATATTATCATGAGATGTTTTGAATAAAGTATTCCTTGTGAGGTATCATTTTAGAAATCTTGATCTGTTGAACATTAATACCTTGTTGGATTGTACATGCCGTGATTGTATGTGAAATTATGAAATATTTCTATATGTGCTACTGAAATACGTTGTGAGGTTAGTCTATTTAATCATAGAATCATAGAATACTAGGACTGGAAGGGACCTCGAGAGGTCATCGAGTCCAGTCCCCTGCCCTCATGGCAGGACCCAGTACGGTCTAGACCATCCCCAATAGACATTTATCTAACCTACTCTTAAATATCTCCAGAGATTGAGATTCCACAACCACCCTAGGCAATTAATTCCAGTGTTTAACCACCCTGACAGTTAGGAACTTTTTCCTAATGTCCAACTTAAACCTCCCTTGCTGCAGTTTAAGCCTATTGCTTCTTGTTCTATCCTCAGAGGCCAAGAAGAACAAATTTTCTCCCTCCTCCTTGTGACACCCTTTTAGATACCTGAAAACTATCACATCCCCTCTCAATCTTCTCTTTTCCAAATTAAACAAGCCCAGTTCTTTCAGTCTTCCTTAATAGGTCATGTTCTCTAGACTTTTAATCATTCTTGTTGCTCTTCTCTGGACCTTCTCCAATTTCTCCACATTTTTTTTGAAATGTGGCGCCCAGAACTGGACACAATACTCCAACTGAAGCCTAACTAGCGCAGAGTAGAGCGGAAGAATGACTTTTTGTGTCTTGCTCACAACACACCTGTTAATGCATCCTAGAATCATGTTTTCTTTTTTTGCAAAAGCGTTACACTGTTGACTCATATTTAGCTTGTGGTCCTCTATAACCCCTAGATCCCTTTCTGCCTTACTCCTTCCTAGACAGTCGTTTCCCATTCTGTATGTATAAAACTGATTGTTCCTTCCTAAGTGGAGTACTTTGCATTTGTCCTTATTAAACTTCATCCTGTTTACCTCAGACCATTTCTGCAATTTGTCCAGATCATTTTGAATTATGACCCTATCCTCCAAAGCAGCTGCAACCCCTCCAACCTTGGTAACATCGGCAAATTTAATAAGCAGGGCTCAACAAACTATAGAATCTACTTGCCCATGGCGAGTAGATTTCAGCCGCGCGCCCCGTTTACCTGTGGCATGCGCATGCGCAATGCGGCTCTTGTGCATGCACAGTGCGGGGCTTTCGCCGCCATTTGTCAAGCCCTGTTAATAAGCGTACTCTGTATGCCGATATCTAAATCGTTGATGAAGATATTGAACAGAACCAGTCCCAAAACAGACCCCCTGCGGAACCCCACTTGTTACTCCTTTCCAGAAGGATTGTGAACTGTTAATAACTACAGGCAGTCCCCGGGTTACGTACAAGATAGGGACTGTAGGTTTGTTCTTAAGCTGAATTTGTATGTAAGTCGGAACTGGTACATATTGTAGGGGAAACTCTAGCCAAACATTTCTCCAGAGCTCAGTTTTATTCTCCCACACCTCACTTCCCTCAGTCCTTTATTCTCAAGCTAAGGTGTCTGCTGAGAAAAGCCGCTCTGCGTCTCCCTGGTCTGCTGGGGGGGGGGGGGGGGGGGGCGCTAGCTTCGCCTGTACTCTCTGGGAACGGTTATCCAGCCAATTATGCACCCACCTTATAGTAGTGCCATCTATGTTGTATTTCCTAGTTTATTGATAAGAATATCATGCGAGACCATATCAAACGCCTTACTAAAGTCTAGGTATACCACTTCCACCGCTTCTCCCTTATCCACACGACTTGTTATCCTATCAAAGAAAGCTATCAGATTGGATTGACATGATTTGTTCTTTACAGATCCATGCTGGCTGTTCCCTATCACCTTATTATCTTCCAAGTGTTTGCAGATGATTTCCTTAATTAATTGCTCCATTAACTTTCCTGGCACAGAAGTTAAACTGACTGGTCTGTAGTTTCCTGGATTGTTTTTATTTCCCTTTTTATAGATGGGCACTATATTTCCCCTTTTCCAATCTTCTGGAATCTCTCCTGTCTTCCATGGTTTTCCAAAGATGATAGCTAAAGGCTCATATACCTCCTCTATCTATAAGGTAACACCTCCTCTCTTTTTTCCCCGCCTGTCCTTCCTGAGTAAGCTGTATCCTTCTATACCGATATTGCAATCGTGTGTATTATCCAACCAAGTCTTTGTGATGCCAACGATGTAATAGTTGTATTTATTTATTAGCACTTCCAGTTCTTCCTGCTTATTACCCATACTTCTTGCATTTGTAAATAGGCATCTAAGATACTGATTTGATCTTGCCTCCCAGTTCTGCCTGGTCCTTTCTTTCTCTTTGCTATTATAGCCCACACTGCCTCCCATTTCCGACCCATCTCCCAGGCCTCCATGTTCTTCACTTACCTGTGGGCTTTGGTCACCTGTCCCCGTCGAACCTAGTTTAAAGCCCTCCTCACTAGGTTAGCCAGTCTGTATCCATATACAGTCTTCCCCTTCCTTGAAAGGTAAACACCATCCCTGCTTTGCAGTCTTTCCTGGAATATCATCCCGTGGTCAAGGAAGCCAAAGCTGTCCTGGCGACACCATCTTCGTAGCCATGCATTCACCTCCCGGATGCACCTGTCTCTGTCTTGGCCCCTACTTTTGACAGGAAGGATCGAAAAGAATACCAGCTGCGTTCCAAACTCCTTCACCCGTACTCCCAGAGCCATGTAGTTACTCTTGATCCGCTCAGTGTCACACCTCGCAGTATCATTAGTGCCCACATGGATGAGTAGCATGGGGTAGTAGTCAGAGGTCTGGATAATCCTTGACAGTGTCTCCATAACGTCTCGAATATGGGCCCCCGGCAGGCAGCATATCTCCCAAGATGACATGTCAGGGAATTTAAGTTAGAATTTAAGTTAGAATTTAGGCAGCAAATTGCTGGCATGCAGAGTCATAAATAAGGGCCTGATCCTGCAATCTGTCAAGGACCCCTCACACTTGCTGACTTCTATGAGAAAGAACAGCAGGATCAGTCTTGAAGAAAGTCCCATAGAAGAATTGTTCAAAGAATAAATTTTCACTGTGGCAAACCAAAATATACTGACACAGAGAGAAAGAGACACGGGGGAGAGAGAGAGAGCGAGCGAGTTAAAATAAGTGCTCAAATGCACAAAACAAGGTTTAAATACTCCTCACCTTACACATCAGCATAGACTGGATTCTTGCGTTCATTAAGCCAACTTTATGCTGTACCAGTGAAGCTAAGCTGCCTTAAGGTAGTCTTAACTGGTCAATGGAATATTCCCTCTGCATAGGGCCATTTTAATTGACCAGTAGGAAATATCCCATGCCTAAGACCTCTGTAGTAATTCTTATGTCACACCTCAACTGGTCCCACTCCGTCACAAGAAAAAAGCTGGGAAAAAATAGGGGTATGACGAGGACACCTCACTATTAAGTTGATCACCCTCTGCTTGATATGCAGCTGAAGGCATTGGTAGTTGGTATAAAATAGAGCACCTGTGATGGATCCCCCCACCCCCATGCTTTATGAAATGGGCTCATGGACATGAATATAAATAACTCAAAAGTGGTTTGAGTGAATTATTTCATGTAACTCGTTGATCTTCATGTCATTACCTGCTGGTTCTGTTTATCTTACTCTGTTGTATGTATCATTTGTGTGTGTAAAATTAGACACATGGAATGGGGAATATTTTGTGAGTTTCAGATGTGTGAATGGGAGACACGGAAGGTGTTACCTACAAATTCTAGATGAGCCACTCTTAAAAAATCTTTTGTCCTTAAGACTGAGCCGTGGTTGGTAGGGAGTGGCCTCAACTCCTTAACAAAAGGAATAGGAAAGAAGAGGCCGGGGTCTTTTGGCTGGGCTGCACCTGAAGGAAGGGGCCAGGCACCGTAGGGTGTGGAAGAGAGCCCTGATTTAGAGGGGCAGCTGGAAAAGAGGTTTTCGGGTGAGATTGATTAAGTTTGTACTGAGGTTTCAGTGTAGAATTAGCCAAGTGGTTTTGTTTCTTTTGATTTGTAACCTACTTTGCTCTGCCTGTTTTCACTTATAACCACTTAAATGTTACTGCTTCCACTTAATAAAATCATTTTTATTTTCTATCAAACCCAGTGTAAATAATTGTTACTGGGGGGGAGGGGGCAACCAGTGTGCACATTCCCCCTTTCATTGTTAAAGAGGGCTTACCTAATTCTTTGGGGTTTGATTCCCATCTGGGGAGTGCTCTCTCAGGAGGCTGGGCCCTAAACTGCACTCTCCTTGGACCTGAAGTGGTTCAGTGTCTGTACTGCTTCTCCGTGGGAGCAGGGACCTCAGCTAGGGACCTTGGCTGGGGGAGACCAGCAGAGCTGGCCCAGCAGGACTGGGCAGTGAGGAACCCCAGAGAGCGGGAAGGCGAGTGGCAGTGGCTGTGTCAGCACCCCAGGGGGTCATCTGTGACCTCACTCCATCACAGCACCCTTCAGGCTTCTTTGCTTTAAGTATAGGCATGGGCTGGTGCCCAGCAAAACAGTATGCTTGCCTGGGTTATTGACTTCAATAGATTACAGTACTCACTTAGGGTATGTCTACACTACAAAGTTAATTCGAACTAACAGACGTTAGTTCGAATTAACTTTGATAGGCGCTACACTAGCACTCCGCTAGTTTGAACTTAATTCGAACTAGCGGAGCGCTTAATTCGAACTAGGTAAACCTCATTCTACGAGGACTAACGCCTAGTTCGAATTAGCTAGTTCGAATTAAGGGCTGTGTAGCCACTTAATTCGAACTAGTGGGAGGCTAACCCTTCCCAGCTTGCCCTGGTGGCCACTCTGGCCAACACCAGGGAAACTTGTCTGCCCCCCTCCTGGCCCCGGAGCCCTTAAAGGGGCACGGGCTGGCTACACAGTTTGTGCCAGTTGCAAGCCTGCCAGCACCCAGCCAGCAGACCCTGCATCTGGCATGCTATGAGCCAGCCACCTGATGCCACCCAGCCCTCCCCCTCTTCCCGGGACCAGCCTGGCGGCTCCCAGGAGCCTGCTCGGGGCCGCAAGAGGCGGGCGCCCGCTTGGTCTAGTGCGGAGATCGTGGACCTCATCGAGGTTTTGGGGGAAGTCTCCAATGTCCACGATCTCCGCACTAGCCACAGGAACGCGGCTGTCTACGGCCGCATGGCTGACAGCCTGGCTGACAGAGGCCACCAGCGGACCCGGGAGCAGGTCCGCTGTAAAATAAAGGACCTGCGGCAGTCCTACTCCCAGGCCTGCCTGCCAGAGGCCGACCCAGAGGCCTGCCCCCACTTTCACACCCTGGACCGCATCCTGGGGGCTCACGCCGTCCATGCCCCCCGAGTGGTCATCGACCCTGGGGCAGAGGGACCTGTCCTGGACACCGAGGAGGAGGAGCCGGAGGACTCCGCGAGCCAGGAGCCTGCCAGGACCCCCGAGGAACCCCACAGACCACATCTCCTGTGTCGTCCGAGGCCGGGAAGGCCTCCACCTGTGAGTACCATCATGCTCCCCTTATGTGTACGGGGGGTGGGGTGGAGAGGGAGCCCAGGGACCATGCGCCTGGGCCTTGCCCACCATGGAGCAGCAGCTGGGTGTCATGCAGGGGCCTTGGCCTTGCAGACGGGGGCTGGGTTTCACCCACCTTGTCCCCAGGGAGAACTGACCACTGCTCTTGTTTCACCACAGCCATAGCACCTGGGACTGCAGGGCGCACCACCCCGCCTGCAAGAGCCACCCGCGCCCGGGCCAGCAGGCGTGCCAGGAATGAGGAGGACTACCAGCGGCGGCACCTCCGGTTCATGGAGCAGCTGCTCCGCAACCAGGAGCACTGGGTCCGGGAGGACCTTCGGCTGCGCCAGCGGAGTGTGGATGCGCTGGAGGAGCAGGGCCGTGGCCTCAGGGGCCACCTCCAGACCCTGGTAGTCCAGTTCCTGCCTCTTCCTGCTCCGGCTCCTGCGGCTGCCCTAGCTCTCGCTCCTCCTTCCACCCCTGCTGCCCCTGCTCCCTCTCCCGCTTCCTCCACACCCCCCGTCCCTCCTGCCCCAACCTCCACACCCGCTCCTCCCCGAGGCCCCCGCACCCACAGTGTTGCGAGACGGGAGAGCCAGCCGGACCTCCAACCCTGAGCTTTCCCTTCCCTTCCTCCCCTTCCACCCCCTTCCAGCTCCCTCCTCCCAGGTTTCCCCCTCTCCTCTCCCACCCTCACTCCTCCCTCCCCCCACCCCAGTTATGTAAAATAAAGAGAGGTTTTTTTTTTTCCAAAACAGGTGTCTTTATTTGACATTAGGAAGGGAGGTTAGGGAGGGGAAAGGGGAAGGGGGGGGGGGGGTGGAAGAAGGCTCCAGTAGGGCATGCAGGGAGAGTTCAGTCCTCCTCCTCCACATGGAAGCTCTCCCACAGGGCTTCCCGGATCCGGACGGCCCCCCGCTGGGGGCGGTGCGGGGCTGAGCGTATTGGCCAGCCATGCGGTCAGCCTCAGCTATCCAGGCTGGCAGGGAAGCCTCCCCCTTTATCTCGCACAAATTGTGCAGCACACAACATGCTGCCACCACGGGAGGGATGTTGTGCTCGACGAGGTCGAGGCGGGTGAGGAGGCACCTAAATCAGGCTTTCAGTCGCCCAAAGGCCCCCTCTATCACGATGCGGGCCCTGGTCAGCCTCGCATTGAAGGCCTGGCGGGAGGGGTTGAGGTGCCCCGTGTAGGGCTTCATGAGCCAGGGCTGTAGGGGATAGGCCGCATCCCCCACCAGGCACACGGGCATGTCCACGTCCCCGATCCTGATGTGGCAGTCGGGGAAGAAGGTCCCGGCGTGCAGCCTCTGGCACACGGAGGAGTTCCGGTACACCCTGGCGTCGTGTGCCTTGCCGGACCAGCCCACATTAATGTCCATGAACTGTCCCCGGTGGTCACATACGGCCTGCAGGAGGACGGAGAAGTACCCCTTGCGGTTGACATACTGGGAGGCCTGGTGTTCCGGGGCACGGATGGGGATGTGCGTCCCGTCGATGGCCCCCTCCCCCCCCCCGCAGTTGGGGAAGGCGAGGGTGCCGAACTCCCGGATGACGGCGTCCGGGTCGGCGAGGCGGACCACCCTGTGGAGCAGCACCCGGTTGATGGCCTTGACCACCTGCGGAGAGACACAGCAAAGCGCGAATCAGTGGGGCGCCCGGGTGGCTGGGAGTGCTCGTGCCCTGGCAGTGCCCCGCGCCCCACTCCCGGGAGCAACCCCCCCGGGTAACGTGTAGTACGGCCAGGAGAGACCGGCCCCTCCAGTGCGGGGCACTTTTGCCTCCTCCCCACCCCGTCACCCCGTTTTCCCTGGGGCGGCCCATCCCCTCCTTGCAGCCCCCGTCGCCCCCGGCCCAGAGGCCGGCGAGTGCCGTACCTGCATGAGCACCGCTCCGACGGTGGATCTCCCCACGCCAAACTGGTTCCCGACGGATCGGTAGCTGTCCGGCGTGGAGAGCTTCCAGAGGGCGATGGCCACACGCTTCTGGAGGGGGATGGCGGGCCTCATGCAAGTGTCCCTTCTGCGCAGAGCAGGGGCGAGCCACTCGCAGAGCTCCAGGAAGGTGTCCCTCTTCATTCTGAAGTTCTGGATCCACTGTTAGTCTCCCCAGCGCTCTAGGACGATGTCATCCCACCAGTCGCTGCTGGTGTCCAGACGCCAGATGCGGCGGGGCACGCCGGCGCCCGGGCGCCGCCACAGCTGCGCCATGGTCCCCAGGGTGGCTAGGCGGAGAGGCAGGGGGCTGATGTGCACCAGGTGGAACCCGGCAGCCTCCAGCCATTGCTGGCAGGCTTGCAGCAGCAAGTCCATAAACTGCACCAGAAAGTGCAGGGCGAGCTCTGGCTCCATGTTGCCACCTGCGGCAGTGGCCCTGAAGGGAAGCACCGACACAGACGGGCGCAGAGAAAAATGCTTTGCTGTCCCTCGGCGAGGTAGGCAAGCAAGCGGAAAAGCTGAGAACCGGCTGTCCAGGGGGTCCCTTTAAGCACGAGCCTCAGATAGCCTCAGACAGAAGCCACAGAAAGCAACTACTGACCTGATGCCCTGCCAGAACCGGTTTCAGCCGCTCTTAAATGCGCCCCTGCGTCCAATCAGTGTGGACGCGCTAGTTCGAATTAGCAAAACGCTAATTCGAACTAGTTTTTAGTTCTAGATGCGCTAGTTCGAATTAGCTTAGTTCGAATTAACTAATTCGAACTAAGTTAGTTCGAATTAGCGCTGTAGTGTAGACATACCCCTAGTAATGAAATCAGAGATCACAATGGAGATTCTGTCTACCATGCCTAGAATTCACAGCACATTTGTTTTGTTCTTAGATGGGTTTTGTAAGAAATGTATGATGATGATGAGCATAGCAGGAATACCAAAATAGTTAAGTAGATATGATCATTGATTAGTAAATTATGCAAGATATAAGCACAATATGAGAACTAAATATGAAATATAATCTGTAATATTTATGATACCAGCAAAAAGCTATCTTGCCAGTCAGTGGTCTTTATTCCATTGCCTCTTAATCTTTCTCAGGTGGCATTTAAATAAAACTCAATTCATTACACCTCCCTTAGTTCAAAGATAGTTTTATAGCACAGTCAGCTTTTCATACAGTGTAGACTGCCTTCCCTTGTTGAATAGAATACTTCACACTAAATAAAACTGTTTATAGTTCGCTTCACTCTTATTTTTTGTTAAACAAGATATTGTTATTATTTATTCAGCATCCCTGTGTTATTCTTGCTGATACTGACTTACTTTGGAATCCTCAGCAGGTTATTGAATTTCTCTGAATTTAAGTTTAACTGTCTATAAAATGGGATTACTGACTGTGTCCAACCAAGAAGAGTTTTATGTGGCATATCTAATTAGAGCTAGATTATTTCTGTAAGTACATCTTGAAACACTGGGTCATGTGTAAGATGTACCATCCTAAGAAATACTCCTGTGTCTCAGGGACAATATATTACTTCAAAACATCATTTATTTCTTCACCTATTCCTGACTAGCTATTTTGATCAATGAGTGGATGGGGGGAGGAGGGACAGCTTGGAGTCAAGTCTGTACCCATTGTCTATTCCTCGCTGCCTCCACATGCTCACAGAGGGGATAGTAAGGGCTCTATTCCATAGACTCATAGACTGATAGACTTTAAGGTCAGAAGGGACCATTATGATCATCTAGTCTGACCCCCTGCACAATGCAGACCACAGACTCTCACCTACCCTCTCCTAGAATAATCCTCTCACCTATATCTCAGATATTGAAGTCCTCAAATGGTTTAAGGACCCCAAGATGCAGAGAATGCCCCAGCAAGTGATCCGTGCCCCATGCTACAGAGGAGGGCAAAAAACCTCCAAGGCCTCTGCCAATCTACCCTGTAGGAAAATTTGTTCCCGACCCCAAATATGGCGATCAGCTGAAGCCTGAGCATGTGGGCAAGACTCACCTGCGAGACACCTTGGAAAAAGTTCTCTATAGTAACTCCTATCATCCCACCATTGGCCTATTTACCACTGATAGTAAAAGGTCAATTAGTTGCCAAGATTACGTTATCCCATCCCCTTCATAAGCCCATCTAGCTTAATCTTTTGCCCCCACTACTTCCCTTGGAAGGCCGTTCCACAACTTCACTCCTCTCATGGTTAGAAACCTTGGTCTAATTTCGAGTCTAAACTTCCTAATAGTAGACAGTTTATATCCATTTGTTCTTGTGTCCGCATTGGTATTAAGCTTAAATAATTCCTCTCCCTCCCTGGTATTTATCCCTCTAAGGTATGTCTACGCTACAGCACTAATGCAAACTAACGTAATTCAAATTAGTTAATTCGAAATAAGATAATTCAAATTAGTGCATCTAGACCTAAAAAATAATTCAAATTAGCGTTTTGCTAATTCGAAATATCATGTCCACATTGAGTGGACCCTGAACCGAAGTTAAGGCTGGCCGGAACCAGTGCCGGCAGGGCATCAGGTTAGGACTTAGCGTATGGAGCTGCTGCCTCAGGCTAGCCGAGGGCTGTGCTTAAAGGGACCCGACCCCCACCCCGGACAGACAGTCCTCAGGGTTCCCCGCTTGCTTGTCTAACTCGATGAGGGACAGCAAAGCAGTCCTGGCTTGGAGTGCCCTGAGTACCCACACTCGGCACATCACAGCACTCAGCCATCAGCCCGGCTGCACTTGCCACAGGCTGCCATCCATGGGGGGACGGGTCAATTGGGAGGCTGTCAGGATACAGAAGGCCCTGCAGGAGAGCTTCCACCCCGAGGAGCCCGCAGAGCCACCCCTGGGATGTTTCAGCTTAGAAAAGAGGAGACTGAGGGAGGATATGATAGAGGTATATAAAATCATGAGTGGTGTGGAGAGGGTGAATAAAGAAAAGTTCTTCATTAGTTCCCATAATATAAGGACTAGAGGACACCAAATGAAATTAATGGTCAGCAGGTTTAAAACTAATAAGTGAAAGTTCTTTTTCACACAGCACATAGTCAACCTGTGGAACTCCTTGCCACAGGAGGCTGTGAAGGCTAGAACTATAACAGAGTTTAAAGAGAAGTTAGATAAAGTCATGGAGGTTGGGTCCATGGAGTGCTATTAGCCAGGGGGTAGGAACGGTGTCCCTGGCCTCTGTTTGTGGAAGGCTGAAGATGGATGGCACGAGACAAATCGCTTGGTCATTGTCTTCGGTCCATCCCCTCCGGCGTACCTGGTGTTGGCCGCTGTTGGCAGACAGGCTACTAGGCTAGATGGACCTTTGGTCTGACCCAGTACGGCCATTCTTATGTTCTTATGTTCTAAGTTCAGGGCTCAGGGTCAGGGGTCTCACTGGAACAACTTGATTTTTATGCAAACCTGCTCCTGGGTTCGCATGTGGCCTTTGGTGGCCAGGCTGGCAGCTCTCCTGCCCTAGATGGCCGCATTCCTGTGGCTAGTGCGGAGATCGTGGACATTGGAGGCCTCCCCCAAACCTTAATGGGGTCCACGATCTGCCCGCTAGACCAGACAGGCGCCCATCTTTTACAACCCCAGGCAGGCTCCTGGGAGCCGCCAGCCTGGTCCTGGGAAGAGGCAGAGGGCTGGGTGGCAGCGGGTGGCTGGGTCTGCTGGTTGGGTGCTGGCAGGCTTGCAACTGGCACAAGCACTGTAGCCAGACCGTGCCCCTTTAAGGGCTCCCGGGCCAGGAGGGGGGCAGAAGAGTTTCCCTGGATTGGCCCAGAGTGGCCACCAGGGCAACCTGGGAAGGGCTAGCCTCCAACTAGTTTGAATTAAGTGGCTACCCAGCCCTTAATTCGAACTACTTAATTCGAACTAGGCGTTAGTCCTCATAGAATGAGGTTTACCTAGCTCGAATTCAGCACTCCGCTAGTTCGATTTAAATTCGAACTAGCGGTTTGTATGTGTAGCCCCTATTAAAGTAAATTCGAACTAACGGCTGTTAGTTCAAATTAACTTTGTAGTGTAGACATACCCTAATATATTTAAAGAGAGCAATCATGTCTCCCCTCAGCCTTCTTTTGGTTAATGTAAACAAGCCAAGCTCCTTGAGTCTCCTTTCATAAGATAGGTTTTTCATTCCTCGGGTCATCCTAGTGGCCCTACTTTGTACCTGTTCCAGTTTGAATTCATCCTTTTTAAACATGGGAGACCAGAACTGCACACATTCCAAATGAGTCAAGTCCAAATGAGGTCTCACCAATGCCTTGTATAACGGCATTAACTCCTCCTTATTTCTACTGGAAATACCTCGCCTAATGCATCCCAAGACTGTATTAGCCTTTTTCATGGCCATGTCACAATGGCAGCTCACAGTCATCCCATGATCAACCAGGACTCCAAGGTCCTTCTCCTCTTCCATTACTTCCCACTGATGTGTCCCCAGTTTATAACTAAAATTCCTGTAATTAATCCCTAAGTGCATAACCTTACACTTCTCACTATTAAATTTCATCCTATTGCTATCATTCCGATTTACAAGATCATCCAGATCTTCCTGTATGATATCCCAATCCATTTCTGAATTGGCAATACCTCCCAACTTTGTGTCATCCTCAAATTTTATCAGAACACTTCCACTTTTGGTGCGAAGGTCAGTAATAAAAGGATTAAATAAGATTTGTCCCGAAACTGATCCCTGAGGAACTCCGCTAGTAACCTCCCTCCAATCTGACAGTTCACCTTTCAGTATGACCTGCTGTAGTCTCCCCTTTAACCAGTTGCTTATCCACATCTCAATTTACATATTGATCCCCATCTTTTCCAATTTAACCAATAATTCCCCATGTGGCACTGTATCAAATGCCTTACTGAAATCGAGGTAGATTAGATCCACTGCATTTCCTTTATCTAACAAATTTGTTACTTTCTCAAAGAAAGAGATCAGGTTGGTTTGGCATGATCTACCTGTAAAACCATGTTGTAATTTGTCGCAATTGCCATTCACCTCAATGTCCCTAACTACTTTCTCCGTCAAAATTTTTTCCAAGACCTTGCATACTACAGATGTCAAACTAACAGGCCTGTAGTTACTCAGTTCACTTTTTTTCCCTTTCTTAAAAATAGGAACTATATTAGCAATTCTCCAGTTTACTTCCCCCCCAATTTACTCCCATTAAGCTGTTTGAGTTTGGCTTTTACCTCGGATATGGTAATATCTACCTCCATATCCTTATTCCCATTTGTTATGTTGCCATTATCCCTAAGCTCTTCATTAGCCTCATTAAAGACTGAAGCAAAGTATTTGTTTAGATATTGGGTCATGCCTAGATTATCCTTAACCTCCACTCCATCCTCAGTGATTAGCGGTCCCACTTCTTCTTTTTTTGTTTTTTTCCTATTTATATGGCTATAAAACCTTTTACTATTGGTTTTAATTCCCTTTGCAAGGTCCAACTCTACATGACTTTTAGCCTTTCTCACTTTGACCCTACATGCTCTAACCTCAATAAGGTAGCTTTCTTTGCCAGTCCTTCCCATCTTCCACTCCCTATATGCTTTCTGTTTTTTCTTAATCACTTCTTTGAGATGCTTGCTCATCCAGCTTGGTCTAAAACACCTGCCTATAAATTTTTCCCCCTTTCTTGGGATGCAGGCTTCTGATAGTTTCTGCAATTGTAATTTAAAATAATCCCAGGCCTCCTCCGCCTTTAGATCCATAAATTCTTTACTCCAATCCACTTCCCTAACTAATTTCCTTAATTTATTAAAGTTAGACCTTTTGAAATCCGAAACCCTAGTCTCAGATTTATTTTTGTTTATCCTTCCATTTAGTTTGAACTGAATTAGCTCATGATCGCTTGAGCCAAGGTTGTCCCCTACAACCATTTCATCTATGAGGTCCTTACTACTCACCAAAACCAAATCTAAAATGGCATCCCCCTTTGTTGGTTCAACAACTACTTGATGAAGGAATTCATCAGCTATCGCATCTAAGAAAATCTGAGCCCTATTATTATTACTAGCACTTGTTCTCAAGTCTATATCTGGAAAGTTAAAGTTTCCCATCATTATGCAGTTTCCATTAGTATTTACTTCATTAAAAACATTAAAGAGGTCTCTATCCATATCCAAATTAGATCCTGGTGGTCTATAGCACACCCCAAGCACTATCTCTGGGGAGGATCTAATAGTTTTCTTCCCTAATGTGATTTTTGCCCAGACAGACTCTGTCTTCTCCATTCCATCACTTTTTATTTCTTTACAATGTACCTCATCATTGATATACAATGCTACTCCACCACCTTTACCTTTATTTCTGTCTTTCCTAAACAGCACATACCCTTCAATATCCATACTCCAGTCATGCCTAGTATTCCACCATGTTTCTGTTATTCCTATAATATCTGGTTTCACTTCCTGGACCAATAGCTCTAGTTCCTCCATTTTGTTACCTAGGCTCCTTGCATTGGTGTACAAACATCTTAATTTTTGCTGTTTGGCCTCACTCACATTCTTTACCCAATTTGACCCAGACATTGTACCTCCAATATGACTTATTAGACTAGTATTCACTCTACCCTTCCTCCTTATGTCTATTCTCCTACCTCCAGCTATAGCCTTTCTTACTTCTTTTTTCTCCCTCTCAATGCTAAAATCCAGCGTAGAGATTATCTGGACATCTCCCAACCATCTCCCCCAAATTCCTAGTTTAAAGCACTGTTAATCAGTTGTGCTAGCCTCCATCCTAGAAGTCTATTTCACTCCCTACGTAGGTGAAGTCCTTCCCGAGAGAATAGTCCTCTGTCTGTGAATGCCTCCCAGTGGCCATACATCCCAAAGCCCTCCTTATAGCACCACTGTCTGAGTCATCTATTGAGCATCATAATCCTGTCACATCTTAGTTGCCCTTCTCTAGGAACAGGCAGAATCCCACTAAAGATCACCGAAGCCTTGATTTCCTTAAGCGTCTTCCCCAGCCTGGCATAGTCTCCCTTGATTTGTTCCAGCGAGAATCTAGCCGTATCATTTGTTTCTACATGAAGGATGACCAGTGGATTCTTTCCCGCTCCCTTTAGGATCCTCTCCAACCTCACTTCTACATCCTGTATCTTAGCACCTGGCAGACAGCAAACTCGTCTATTCTCTGGATCAGCTCTGGTTACAGGCCTATCTATTCTTCTCAATAAGGAGTCCCCAATCACGTAGACCTACCTTTCCCTGGTGACAGTCCAATTCTCTGGTCTATCTCTTGTTTCCTCTAGCTGCAAATCCTTTCCATTTCTATTTTCCCTTGTAATCCTCTTCAACCCATCCTGTATCCTCCTGGTGCTCATTATTGGTGTTGTCTCCATCAACTCTTTCCTTTTATCTATGGGACTAACCACTCTTCTCTTCTTCCTTGCCCTTCCATCTTCAGTGGCCACCTGCTGTACCCCTTCCTCATTCTCCAACTCTGCATACCTGTTCTTGAGCTCTATTTCTCCTTCATTGGCCCATCTTTTCCTGTGCCTGGTTCTCTTAGTCACATGCTTCCACTGTCCATTTTCTTCGCCCAGCAGTCACCCCTCAGAGGCCTTTGATTCTGCTTCCATCTGCATGTCTAAGCTTTCCCCTTCAGCCACCTCATTCCTTTGCTCCATCATCTGCTCAAACCCCCTTCTAAACTTGACCAAAGTTTCCACCTGCATCTCCAATCCTCAGATCTTTTCTTCCATCAGCTCCATCAGGCAGCACTTCATGCAAACAAAACTCCTTTCAGGTACCCCCTCCAGAATCATGTACATACCGCAGCTACCACAGCCAATCATCCTCTTTTTGTCCTCTACTACTTGGGCCATGGCCACTGTTGCCTCTGTGTTTATCAGCCTTCTCACCTAAATCCTGTTAGGCCGGCGAACACAAAAACAAACCAAAACATCCCCACACACACAGCAAAAACAAACCCCAAACGAGTCCCACAATCCAAACTCCCCTTATAAACTCCCACTCAAACTCCCCTGTTTACAACTCTGTTTGTTGGCTTCTGTGCCGCAGCAGCTATCTGGGCTGTCCATCTCAGGCTTTGTATACGCTTAAAAGTTTAAAGCAGTGTTTCTCAAAGTGGCTGGAGAAGGGGATGGCCCCTGAAGCCTGGCTCTTTTAATGGCCTGAAGGCTACAGGGGGTTAGGTGCTGCAGGCCAAGGGCAGGCCCAGGAGCCTCGTCCCCTCAGACAGTCTGCAAGCCATAGGGGTTCACTGGAGGCCGGGGGCAGCCCCTGGATCCTTGCCCTCCCAGACAGCATGCAGACTGCAGGGAGCCTGCCCCTTCCCTGGAGTATCCCCCTCAAAGAGGCGGAAGGATGGGGGGACTGCTAGAGGCCCCCCCAAGCTCCAACCCTCCCAGACCAGCTGCAGGATAGGGGGGCAGCTGAAGGTCAGTGTCAGCCCATGGAGCCCTGCCCCTCGCAAACAGGCTGCAGTGACTGGGGGGCCTCTGCCTCAAGTGAGGCCCCGCACAACAGCTGCAGACTGAGGGAGCAGGCTGAGGGCCAAGGCTTGCCCACAAAGCCACAGCCCCCACCTGAAAAGCGCGCAGTTCCAGATTCTTCCCCACCCCATCCTGGGAGGTGCTGCCATCTGGGCAGCGTAGCCCTGGGCCCTTGAGAGAAGCTGTTGTCTGGGGAGAGCTGCCCCAACTCCTTGGGAGGAGTTGCTGCTGGAGCAGCGTCACCCTTGTTGCCCCGGGCAGCTGCTGTAAGCCCCCCACTTCCTCCCAGCCCCCTGTTCTCAGTCCCCTGCCCTGAGTCCTGAACCTTCTATCTGCCTTGACTTCTGCAAGCAAAAAAAAAAAAATTGCCTGAAACATTCTGTTTAAAATCAACAAGAAGTCCTGTTAATGTTACAGATTATCGCGGTTAGCTCCCTGAGACTATTTAAAATCAATTCAACAAAATATTAAATGGTGCATTTATTTATGGGTTTTGCAGTTCTGAAAGTTTAATCAAAATGATATTTGGCATAATTAATCTGCAAATGATGCTTCTTTTGTGTTGGAAATTCTGCTTAATGTTACAAAAAACTGTATTGGAATCATTGCTGTATGTTTCTTCATGCATCCACTGCAAATCAGTTCTACTCAGAAGAATTTTTTAAATAAGTTGAATAAATTTCATCCCAGAATTACACAGTGCTTTACAAACTTGGTGCTTGATTCATCTCTGCAATGGTGTCTTCTAACTCAGTTTCCTTATTATTGCAGAAGGCCCAATAGCTACTACATGTAACCAACCCAAAATGCAAATACGTATATAGCCTTCTGAATTATGATGATGCAAAGCACAATCTGTAGAAATAAAAACAAGGTTGAATTCCAAAGTGTTCTATTCCAATCTGACTGTCTCAGCGATTTAATATATGGCCTTGGGGCTAGTCACTGGTTGTCTTCCTCAATTTCTCCATCTATACACTGTGAATAATTTAGGGAACTGGTATAAGCTATATCAGGAAAAGAACTTTTGCCAGTACAATTGGTGTGTCTCTACTGGGAGAGTTAGCCCTGCAGCCTGCCCTGCCGGTTTCCTCAGGACAGAATAGCCCCACACCACTTTAAGCAGCTGGCTGCTCTCTGTGACTTTGCTCCAGGCACCATGGGTGAGGGGGAGGCTTTTTGCTTTCTACCCTGTCCCTCAGCAAAATCTCTCAGCTCCCATTGGCCGGATTTGCTGAAGAGTGGGGGCAGCGTGAGAAGGCTCCCCATCCCTCATGGCACCCGGAGCAGAGAGCCACAGAGAACTCTGCCAACTACTTAAAAGTGTTCTGGGGAGGAGAAGCTGCCATGGAGGGCTGAAGATTTGCCCCTGTGGTGATGGTGGGGCTTGGCTCCCATGGGGGGGCGGGGGGTTGCCTTCCCCATCCCTACTTTCACCCATTGCGTACGATGCTGGTCCCTTCCTTGGGTCAATGTTCTTTGCAATGGTGGATGTTCAATCTATGTGGATGGAAATCATTCCAGTCAGAATAGCTATCACATTTATAAGGGTATGTCTACACTACCCTCCTAATTTGAACTAGGAGGGTAATGAAGCCGGCCAGCGCCATTTTTAAATGCCGGCAGTTCGAACCCCGTGCCGCGCGGCTACACGCGGCACGGACTAGGTAGTTCAGATTAGGCTTCCTATTCCGAACTACCGTTACTCCTCGTGGACATACCCTTAGAGCCTAGAGGAAAATGAGCAGTTGCTGTGTAGATTGGGCAGAAGGAGCTGGAGAAGAGGCTTGAGAAAAAATAATTTTCTCTTTCCCTACCCTTCTCTCTGTGGGCTCTCACAGCTGCCTTTCACGAAGCAGACAAAATATTTTTTATTTTAGTCAGTTCTGGCCATGTCCCTAAGGAAACCATCTCATAATCTGTGTTAGGGTTGTGACCTTAATGAGAACCCAATGTGCCTGATTCATATGTAGGCTTTGTGCACTGATTGTCTGAAACCATATTCTGGTTAGGCCTTTTGGTAATATCAGACCTATGCTTTGAATCAGATGTGAAATAACATCACCAGCTACACTGCCATATCACTATATTTACTGTAAATAATATGTATCCATAATATAATGCTCTTCCTTTGATCTGAGTAGTGATTCTACTCTCTTCTCTGCCTAATTCACTTGGTTTTCACCCTCTTGTATCAAATTCTGCTTTCCTTAAGGCTACTCAGGATAACTGAGATAACTGGGGTAACTGCCCTCTTTACTCTCCCCTATCAGCAGCCCTGTATTTATTCCTTTGCTGTTCTCTTTTACCTTCTTAATTTATTTAGGCAGGCTGTGGGCTCTCGCATTCTCAAAAAATCCCCACCCAGTCACTCCCTGTGTAGGAACAACTGTTGCCTAATCTTACTTCCTTTTCTCTCCTATTTTAGAGCTTTCTGTTTAATTGCAACTTTCAGTCTTCCTTTCACATCAGCTCCTCCTTGATTTTCCCTTCAGTCTAGCTGTGACCCAAAATATTTAACTGAAATTGCTATTCTGTCTATATATTGTTCTCTGTTCACCCTATTTCTCTTTCATTTATCCATATTCTTCTAAACATTTCTACAGCTTTCATATTGTCACAGGCTTCTTTTATCCTTGTGTCAAACGGGGTTCTGATTTCTCACAGTTCCAGTCTTATTTTTCTAACCTTCTTAGTGGCTTAGGCTATGTGTGTGTCTAAACTATATTCCTCTTTCGAAAGAGGGATGTAAATTAGACAGATCAAAATTGCAAATGAAGCTGAGAGTTGAATTTCCCGTACTTCATTTGCATAATGGCAGCCGCCCAGTTTTTCGAAAAAAGACTTTTCGAAAGTAAGTACAGGATCTTTCCAAAAAGGGTGGGTTTTTTTTTGAAAGAACTGCATCTAGACACAGTTTTACTTTCGAAAAGCCCTTTTTCAAAAGACCGTGCAGCCTCCATTATGCAAATGAAGTGCGGGAAATTCTAATCCCGGCTTCATTTGCAATTTTGATCTGTCTAATTTACATCCCTCTTTCGAAAGGGGGATGTAGTTTAAACATACCCCCTGTCTACACTAGACAGCTTACAGCAGCACAACTATTCCAATGCAACTGCCATGCTCTAAGGCAGGGCTACTCAACACATGGCCTGTGGGCCACATGAGGCCCACGGCTCATTTGTTTGCAGCCTGTGGTGCAGTTTGGGTTTACTCAGGGCTCAACACGCAGGCCGCGTAGGAGCCAAAACAAATAAGTAGTCAGTATAATGTTCTTCAGTTGATATGCATTTTAGTAGTTAAATTCCTGGACTGTCACTGCTCATTAAAAGTGCTGTCATATGGGTGGAAATTGGGTAAATATTGCATTTTATTAATATCGTTTATCATTTAATGACTTAAATAAGGACTGAATGTTGTGTAGTCTTGCCTTAATCTTTATATTCATGCCCGTCAGTATGAAAGAAGCGATTTGCACATATTTGCATTTACATTTGGATGTATATGCAATCGCACTTAAATTGCAGCCCTTGGCATTGTTCTGTGAGTGCAGGAGCGGCCCGGAGCCAGCTGAAGCAGCTGGCGCCCTAGGCGGGGTGGTGCAATCGGCACCCCTGCCTGAACGGCCGTCAATGGCCGTGACGTCATCATCGGACGCCTGGGCCAGCGGCGCCCTATGCAACTGCCTAGCTCACCTAGGCTCACGGGCCGCCCCTGTGTGAGTGTCATTGTAGGCCCTGGAGTTGAGTAACCCTGCTCTAAGGCCTCTCGTGTAGCTGTTCCGTGCTGATGGGAGAAAGCTCTCCTGTTGACATAAGTAAACCACCCTTAATCAGTGATGGTGTCACTGAGAGAAGCTCTTCTGCTGGCATAGGGATGTGCATGCTACCACTTATGCTGGCAAAATTTAAATCACTCAGGGAAGTGTTATAAGGGTTAGAGTAAATGGGAAGTTTGCTGATTCATTGTTTCCTCTCATCAGTTCCTGGTGGCAAAGCTCAGAGCTTAAAGTAAAATTTTGTTATTGTTAGAATTTTGATGTCGTGTATAAAGGACAAGGACTGTGTATATTGTGCATATTTTGGCCTTTCTGACAATAATTTAAGGACACTTGAAGATCATTCTTCCCCCTTCTCTCCACTAGTAGCCATGAGCCTACTCATATGGAGTTTGATGGAAGTTAAAATGGTTTATCTCCCTACAACAGAAGATGGTGTAAGCAGAAACATCACCTGCCCTACACTGGGTGCATGAATGTCTCAGATCTAGGAGGTTAGCTGGTGCTCAGTGCTATAAAATACACCCTCTGCACTATCTTTTCAAATCTGGCCTGACATCTATGTTCTCCATTATCAAATAGGGAGGAACCATGAGACAGGAGATGAGCAGGACAAAGAGAACTAATGGCAATATAGAAAGAGAGCAAAAATATTCAGTCAGCCTCCTAGCTGATGTAATTTGACATAGATCCATTTAAGTTAGTTGGTACAACGACATACCTTTATTGAAGTCCAGTGGGGAGACACAGGATCTAGGATATCTGACCCCCCTCCCTTCCCAAGTCTGTTATCTGAGACATTATTATTTATAAAGCCTGATAAGAGTATATAGTAAGAATGTACAATCCCATTTATTTGGCTAACTGGTTAAACATATTCTTTAACCAGTTTACCAATTAAAGGGAGAGATGAGCCGGGGGGGCTGTGCCAGCCCAGCTAGAGCGCATCCCCATGCACTGCTGGGCTGGAGTGGCCCCTCCACTGCAGGCTGGGGTTAGACCGGCTGAGCTGGAGATCCCTGACAGAGTAGCCCCTGCCTGCAGGGTGCCCAGGTCTGCTGCGGACAGAGGATGCACTGGCTAGGATGCTGGAGCAGCCCCTGCCTGTGGAAGCCAGAGTTTGTTGCAGCATCTTGGTTGGAGCAACCCCTGCCCGGAGGGCGCCCAAGCCTGCCACAGGCTGAGGCTGCGCCAGCCCAGCCAAAGCAGCTCCTATCCACAGTGCGCCCTCCTGCGGGGCTGGAACAGCCCCCTGCCTGTGGTAGGCGAGGAGCTGCTCCAGTCCCCACTGGTTAACATTAACCGGTAAGCCTCACCAGGATGAAACTTACCAGTTAATAAGTTCAACTTTCACATCCCTTAGTACATGCCATAGTAAAGACACTTAATATAATATGGTGCCTGTCTCGGAATTTACAGTCGACATTGTCTGCACTCAAAGACAGGTGAAATCACTGTAGAACAGGAGTTTACAAAATTGCTGTGACCAGTGGAACAGTGAAACAACTATGGGGTGGTAAGATGATCAGATAAACAGCTATGCAGCAATGAGGTGGAAAAGTAAGGAGTTGGCTGCACCTTTTTCTTTATTTCTATTTTTTCTAAATGTAGTCACTGCTGCCGGTCTACTGTAAGGATTAATAATCATGCAGAATAGCCATGTCACCAAGACCAGTGGAAAGGCCTGTTCTCTTGATCTCTGGTGTTGGTTGAAGGTTATGTCACAGCTGTATTTCACTGGAATAGTTAATTATCAGAACATATTGTATCATTTCACTGGCTTAATAGGAACCAGTTAACACAGATTAATCAAACTAATTTGAGGCTTTTAGCATAAATCAACTAATCTATCAGCTTTAGCATAACTTGAGCCAGAAAGGGATTTATAACTTGGTCACAAGAGCAAAAGAAACAGCTGCCCTAGCCAACTTCCCATTCTGTGAATAGAATGGAGGATCCTGGTTTTACAATCAGAGCTAAGAAGAGGATATATGTTGGCATAGGCAAAACAATGTGTCAAAGGAAACTAATACATGTTTAGACTAAATCTCTGTTTACAAGGACAAAACTAAGGTTACAGAAACTCACAAGATTTTCATGACTGAATGAATGTGGATAAATCAGTGGTAGGCAACCTGCGGCCCGAGGGCCACATGCAGCCCATCATGATTCTATGTGAGGCCCACAAGACATTTTTTTTCCTGTTGCCTACATGGAGGGTTGCCAGATAACATTGGTTTCTGTCCACATTTTTTTTTCCTACCGGTATTACTAATATGACGCACTTAAAGCAAGTAAAGTGCATGCTGATTACACACACCGTTGCCTGTGACAGCTGTGCACTTCCTCTGCAGTTAGAGTGCTACTACGGCTCAGCTGGCACATCCCACAACTTCTAGGCATGCAAGTGCAATTAGCAAAACTAACCTATCCCAGGAGACTATCTTGGTTACGAAAATATTGTGGCCCACTGAGAGAAAGGAGGGCCACTTATGCGGCCCATTCACTAGCTTAGGTTGCCCAACAGGGAATTTTTAAATCACAAATAGCCAAAACCAGTCAAATTGTTTTTTGGGTGCACGACACGTATCTTCTAGTGTTTCTGTGAGAGCCAGCACAGAGATTCAAGCATGTGTTCTGTGGATGGGCAGGCAGGTGGGCAGGGCTCGCCTTCCTATGAGGCGAACTGAGACGGCCTCCTCAGGTGCCAGACTGTGGGAGGGCAACACTAGGATCCAGAGTGTAGAAAATTGTGTTTGCTGCTGGTGCATATGTATTCTCTCCGCTCTAGATGCACAGTACCATGAGAGGAGTAGAATAGGAAGAAGGCAGAATTGAGACCTTTCAAAGTTTTGGCCCAAGTGAGGGAGCATGGGGGCATCATTTGAGCTCCCTGCCTCAGGTGCCAAAATATTGTGGGCCGGGACTAGGGAGCTGCTCCATGTTGATGAAGTAAGCAGCTGCATCCCATACCAGCTGAAACTTCTGTGCAATCTTCAAGCATAGCTCCCTAAGCAGAGTGCATTACACATCTCAGTATGGAGGTGACCATAGCATGGATGGCCATTGTAATGTCTGTATGAAATGGGAATGGTTACAGCGGTCAGTGGTGGATTATTAAGAGCAATATATCCTAATACTGTACTGCTACTCCAGAATTCAGGGGCAATGCTGGATTTAATGTGACAGGAAGCCCACAACTGTTCTGGCAAAATTAAGTGCCTACACTCTCGTCATTGGCTCAGATACTAACTTGTCCATTTCTTTACATAATTTCCTACTCAGCCAAGTATGACTTCTGTTTTGTTGGGAATGATATTGTGGTTCACCCCCATGTAGATACCAGTCTAACCCAAGCACCAGAAAAAAAATGAAACTCTAGATTCTGCATTTGATGAAAAGATAATGTAGAGGTTAGTATTATCAGCATCTTTATGTGATGGCAGTGGAGCCTGGAACATTTCCCAGTCTCTCCTAGTGGCCTTACATATATATTGAATGGTGTATGGATTTATAACACAAAAAGGACTTTACAGGCCAAAGATCCAACATGGAAGCATCTTAAAGAAAGATGGGCAAGACCCCAGCACCACAGAATGAGCAGTAGAATACAGGCAGTCCCCGGGTTACGTACAAGATAGGGACTGTAGGTTTGTTCTTAAGTTGAATCTGTATGTAAGTCGGAACTGGCGTCCAGATTCAGCCGCTGCTGAAACTGATCAGTTTCAACAGCGGCTGAATCTGGACGCCAGTTCTGACTTACATACAGATTCAACTTAAGAACCCCAGGCATCCCCAAGTCAGCTGCTGCTGAAACTGATCAGCGGCTGATTCCAGGAAGCCCGGGGCAGGGGCTTCCTGTAGTCAGCCACTGGTCAGTTTCAGCAGCGGCTGACTTGGGGACGCCTGGGGCAGAGCAGCTGGGGTGCTACTGGGTTGGTCCAGTAGCGCCGCTGCTCCTTGGCGCTACTGGACCAACCCAGCAGCACCCAAGCTGCTCTGCCCCAGGCATCCTGATTCAGCCGCTGCTGAAACTGACCAGCAGTGGCTGAATCAGGACGCCTGGGGCAGAGCAGCTGGGGTGCTGCCGGGTTGGTCCAGTAGCGCCCAGAGCGGCGCTACGGGACCAACCGGCAGCACCCCAGCTGCTGTACCACAGGCGTCCGGAGCAAAGCCGCGGAGCACGGGGGCAGCAGGACAGCCCAGACGCACCGTGGCTGTCCTACTGCCCTCGGGCTCCGCGGCTTTGCTCTGCTTTGCTCCCCGTCTCCCTGGTCTGCAGACCAGGGGGACGGGGAGCAAAGCGGTGGAACACGCGGGCAGCGGACAGCCCAGATACGTCTGGGCTGTCCGCTGCCCGCGTGCTCCTTGGCTTTGCTCTGCTTTGCTCCCCTTCGCCCTGGCCTGCAGACCAGGGAGACGGGGAGCAAAGCAGAGCAAAGCCGCGGAGCACGCGGGCAGCGGACAGCCCAGACGCGTCTGGGCTGTCCACTGCCCGCGTGCTCCGCCGCTTTGCTTCCTCTCCCTGGTCTTCTGGAGACCAGGGAGATGGGCCCCGTTCGTAACTGCAGATCCGACATAAGTCGGATCCGCATAACTCGGGGACTGCCTGTAATAATAATCAGTGTTGGTTGATATTCTCTTGTACAGGTATAGTAACTATTTTGGTTTAATATGTAAAATTAGACGATACTAGCAGTTCGTTTACTTCCTGTAACTAAGTAGCCTTGGGAGGGGAAGAAGGGGATAGGGCTTCTGTTTACTTTAATGGGAGCCCACATGTACATTTAGCACCAAGGTCTGGCCTTTGAGATAGAGTGGAGTTCAGAACTCTGCAAATTAACATCCTGAGAAATGTAACATAGGACTTAGGGAGGAAGGGCCAATGTTACTTTAACCCCAGATTCTGAGTTGCTGGCGGGGGGAGGGGAGGAGCAAATGAAATGGTATCAAGTTATGGCAGGTTCCACATAGTTGTTTCTAGGCTACACTGCAGCCCAGAAACTCCATTCAATATGGACACTTCCTTTCTATCCATAATCCACTATCTCACCTCCACAGAATGACTATGGAGGCCTGCAAAGCGGGGAGAAGGCAAGGGGGGAGTGTAGGGCCATGATTACTTAACACGTGCCCGTTTAACATGTTTTCGCGATAGCACGTTTTTGGGGGGGGGGGACATTTTTCAAACAACACGACCCTGTCCCCGCAATAACACGATTTCCCCTAGGGCTGGCCGGCAGCTGCGTGAGGCTTCCCCTGCGTCCTTGCAAAGTGGCAGAGGTTTGTCACTCGCAGCGCCGTTCCCCGGTGACCACCTCCGGCCAGAGGGGGCCACCGGGGAACTGCGTGGCAAGTGGCAAATCTCCGCCGCTTTGTAAGCAGGCAGAGAAAGCCCCAGGCAGCTGCGCGAGGCTCCTCTTACCTCCCTGCAAAGCGGCAGAGGTTTGCCGCTCGCAGCGCCATTCCCCGGTGACCCCCTCTGGCCAGATGCCTTGCCTCCGGCCAGAGGGGGTCACCAGGGAACAGCGCAGCAAGCGGCAAACCTCTGCCACTTTGTAAGCAGGCAGAGGAAGCCCCGCGCAGCTGCCTGCGACCGGCCAGCTGGAAAAAATTAAGCTGCTGGCTGCAAAAGCCCCCTCACCTGTCCTCCCTTTCCCTTCCCCAAAGCCAAACACCTCTCCTCCCTGGCTCCCTGCTATAACCCAGTCCCCTTTCGCCCCCAACCTTATGTCCTGTCCCAGCTGCTAACAAGTGCAGGCTGGAGCCTCCAGGTACATGTGGCTCTCAGCAGCCCAACCAAGAGGGGCTGATGGGAGTATTTCTGGGTTCCAGCTGATGCCCTATTGGGAGTTGTACTCTATGCATGAGCAGATGACTACCTTGTACATGTGATCACAGCATTCCTCCCCTCACTCAAGTCACTCACATGTTTGTGTTAAACTGCAGACGTTAGATATTGTATCTTGCTGTGTGTTACTGTATCCCTTATCATGAGTGAAGAGTGTAAGGAAAGTGATACATCTGCTTTTGCAAGCAAGGAGCATAGAAAATCATTTACATTAGAAGAGAAACTTGAAGTGATTAAGCAAATTGAAAAAGGTGAATGCACTTGTGATATCTCCCACGCTTTGAATATGCATGAGTCTAGTGTGCGCACAATCCGTGCCCAAGCTGAGAAAATTAAGGAAAGTTGCAAAAATGCAACCCCAGTAAGTGTGAAGAAGGCTGTTCGTATGCGATCTAACCTAATGGAAATATGGAGAGGTGATTGTCTATCTGGATTGAAGACCAAACACAATGAAAGATGCCAGTGAGTTTGGCTCTTATTCAGGAAAAAGCCAAAGCTTTATATGATGCTGTTAAAATAGAATTGAATGAAACTGATGCCAAGCCATTTAATGCAAGTCATGGTTGGTTCGAACGCTTTAAAAAGCATTTGAACTTACATAATATAAAAATAACTTGAGAGGCTGCTGCTGCTGACATGGAGGCTGCTGAATCATTCCCAGCAATATTTGAAGCTATTATAAAGGAAGGTGGCTATTCGTCTAAACAGGTGTTCAACCTGGACGAAACAGGACTCTTCTGGAAGCGCATGTCAGCACGCACATATATCTCTCGTGATGAGGCTTATGCACCTGGTTTTAAGGCTGCAAAGGATCATATCACTGCGATGCTATGCACCAATGCCAACAGGGATTGCAAGCTCAAACCGGTAGTAGTTTACCGTTTCGCCAATCCTAGAGCTTTAGCTGGGTATTCAAAGGATCGTCTTCCTGTTGTTTGGAGATCTAATGCGAAAGCATGGGTAACTGCAAGCATCTTCACAGACTACTTCAGCAATCGCCTAACTGCTAAGCTGAAAGACTACTGTTTGTAAGAAAATCTTGCTTTCAAAATTTTACTTCTTCTAGATAATGCACCAGGGCATCCTCCTTCCCTTACTGATCTGTCAGAAAACATTTGTGTGTTATTTTTACCCCACAATACAACCTCGTTAATTCAACCTCTTGATCAAGGAGCGATAGCTGCTTTTAAGGCGTATTACTTGCGCCGTACGTTTGCTAGGCTTATAAGGGAGACAGATGGTGAGAATAAGCCTACAATCAAGGAATTCTGGAGAAAATTTAACATTAAAGATTCTATAGCTATTATAGCAGAGGCTTGGGCAGAAGTTTCATCGAGTTGCCTTAAAGCAGTTTGGCGCCGTATATGGCCTGCATGTGTTCATGAGGGAGTTTGACACTGAAATAGCTGAAGCTATTAGAGGAGGTGGATGCTATTGATGTGCAAGAGTTGCTCGCCTTTAATGGGGAGGAGTTATCTATCAACGAGTTCAAGCTTCTGGATGAGCAGCGGCTGGAAAATGAGCATGAACATGCTAAGCAAGTTGTTCAAACATTATCAATGACAGTTATGGCTGAAGCATTTAAGCTTATAAGTGATGCAATAAACATTTTTGATGAGAATGATCCTGATTGTGAATGGAGCTCAAAAGTAGCGAAAAGCTTAGAAAGCGCTATATCTTGCTACCAGGAACTTTACAATGAAAAACAAAAAGCAGAAAAGCAGCTCTCTATCAAAAGTTTTTTTCATGTTCAACCTAAAAGAAGATCATCTGATGAACAAGATAGCCCTGTTCCATCTACATCATCTACTGTTGATGTTGACAACTCAGCACCAATAGAAAATTGACTTTGACACTGTTGGAGGCAAAGGAGGAGCAAGGGGGGAGTTAAAATGGATGTGGTTCTCTTTCTCACCTGTTAATGATGTTATTTGGTTCCCTAAACGGTTAAAAGTGTTATCTGTTAACCCCCTATCCCTTCCCTGAGTGAGTGCAGAAGAATGTCTGAGGTGGACACCAGAGGTGGGAAAACTCTGAGGTAAACAGCAGGAGTAAACGACAGAGCACACAGCACCAGCAGGGAGTGCACACGGCCCCAAGAGGCCCAGAGACTCAGAAGCTGCATGTGGCTGATCCTTAAAGGAGAGCTGGACAGAGACACGGTTGGTTGACCATCAAGTGGAGCCTCCCAGAACGCCCTCTGCTCCGGTCGCCTGGCCAGTGGACCAGCTCAGGGGTCAACATGGGAAGATCAGATACCATGAACTGCCTTCTGCTTGCCTTATCATCCTGCTTGGGACTGTAAGTGTGGTTGAGTGTATGAGTAAGATTCCCCTCCCTTCCCAGTTTTAACTGAATAAACAGACCCTTTACACTCCTGTGTGGTGATCCCCTCTCCTTAGTGTTTAAAGCAGTTGCAATCCACATCCTCTTGCAACAGACACCACCGCTTGAAACACAACCCCCATCTTTTCCATTATTTTCAATGGGAAAATTGACCCCGCATAACACGTTTTTACTTAACACGAACATTTTCAGAAACGCATCTGTAGTGTTAAATGAGGAATTACTGTACTCTCCCTGAGGCTGCTGCAGACCTTTCATAAGCTCTCTATACCTTCTAAAAGACATATAAGAACAGAAATCAGAAGTGGATCCAGAGTATTCAAAATAGATAAAGCTTATTTAAAAACCTACACGTTTTCAGCCTGTCCATAGGATAAGTATGAAATTAAAGAATTAGAGCTATCCTAGGTTTGGTTAAGGAAATATATATGTGTTGTTAAAAAAACAGAGCCCTGACTAGCAAGAAGAAGGAAGATTTTGAAAATAAAAAGTTGTAAGGCCAGAAGAAATAAAGTAGGGAGGACGTCTGGTACCAAGAATAACTAATGTGATAAGGAGAAGTTTCTAAGAAGAAGGCTTCTGACAGATAGGTGTGACTGCAGATGGTTTAAAATAAGACAAAAGAAATCTGCCAGGCTAGGCTGGTCCTTCCCAACCCATGCGCTACTGTTATCTCAAAATTTAAGTCCTCTGAGAATTCAGCTGCAAAAACTGTTGGTGAGCAAGAAGGAAGGGAGGAAAGGCCTTGGGGAGAAAAAAGAGGATGGCAAATAAGAGTAAAAGCTCTCACATTGGTTTTGGCTAAAATCAGTAATGACAGCACTTGATGTTAAAGGGAATAAAAGGCTATACATCTGAAGAGTTCTCTGTCAGACCTTTCCTGATTGTGCTGGAGTGTGCCAAAATGAGATGATCACCCCTAGGTCTGGCCTTTGTATGTATACAGGCCATATGTTTGTGAATGCTTTGTTACTGTATTGGGTACAATGACTTCTTATTTTTAGGCTGCTGAACATGTTTAGAGCAACTGCATGAAGTACAATTTGGTCTATGGATTTAGGGTTGCCAGATGGTTTCAACAAAAATACCGGACACACTTGACATGCCATCACAATCTACATTACATCTTATTTAGAAAATACCGGACATTTATATTTTCTCATTTATATTTTCTCAATTTGTCAATCAGAAAGCTCAAATACTGGACTGTCTGGTTCAAAACTGGACACCTGGCAACCCTATATGGATTTAATACAGGAATTTATGCTTAAATTGGTGTTTGATGATTTCCCATATTGATAATAATAATTTCAACATATTATTGGTAATTCCAATACCAGCCTCCAAAACAGGGACATTTTAAATTGGACTCCAAGTCTGGTTGGAAGCCAATGAAAGTGTCAGATGATGAAAATGGCTTCATACAATGGAGTAGAATTCCAATGCAAATATTTCCTCTATACTTGGAATCTATTTTTAATATAGTCATTAAGCTACTCTGGATCTAAATGCTGTGTTCATAATCTTGGGAGGGGTTGTCATGAAATACTGCATGTGAGAGTCAGTCATTTTTTTCATGAATATGCTTCTATTTTCTGAAACAAAGTAGTTTAGCTATAGTATATTGTGGTTCTTCGGAAGTTTAGAGACTGAGGACCTGATAATTGACTTCATTGGGCACAAGATCAGAGTCTAAAGGTCATACTGTCTCCCACTCACTGAAGGGATAAATGGGCAGAAAAACTGTATTTTGAATCAATACAGAAGGACCATGTGGATGAGAAAGACTCCTAGAGAGGGAATGCCAAAGTCTACCACACTCACCAACAGCCCTTTTGACAAATTCCATGCTATTCAATAAATAAATGTTTTGAAGAGCAGATACTATATGGACAAGAGAACTAATACAATTCAGCCTACTCTGGATAAGAACTTTAAAGCTTTATGTAGCCAAACAGCAAGAGACTGCGAAGAAAAAATGAAGAACAGAAGGTAATGATTGATGACCTCTCTGGTATTCTAGCCAAGAATATAAAGAGCTCAGAAACAAACTGATGACCTGGAAAACAAGATCAGATTAAGAACTGTCAGGTCTGGAGGTGTGGGGGTGGGGATTCCTGAGGGAGCAAAGATACTTGAAATATTGAAATATTTTTGTCACAGTAGATTACAATGGTGTTAGGGATTAAGGATACGTCTAGACTACAGAGCTTTTCCAGGATACTGGAGGTATCCCGGAAAAGCTCTGCCGCATCCAAGTGTAACGTGTCTGCTTTTCCGAAATTTTTTTTGGAAAAACAGATGCATTTTTTTTCGGCATCCCTGTAAACCTCATTCTATGAAGAAGAAGGGATGTTCCAAAAGAGAGTTTTTTCCTGACATTAGGCCTCGTATAGATGAGCCAAATGTCAGAAAAGCTTCTTTCGGAAGAAAAGCGGAAAAAGATACACAAATTGCGAACTACAGTTTGAGTATCATTTTCCAACTTTTCTTTGTAGTGTAGACATAGCATAATAGAAAGTGTTCAGCTTCCATTCTAACATGCCTGGGACATTGCCTTTTTCAGGAACACAATCAGGCAATGCTGCAATGGCCCAATTCTGCACTCTCTTAAAATAGTTGTGCGCTAGCTGCAAGTCTCTTGTCGTCAGTGGAATTGATACTACTACACACCAGCATACCTGACAGTATGGCACTTTTGGAATTACAGCTCTTGGAATGAACAACACCCTTTTGAATACGTTAATAAATCTCCATCTAGGTTCAGGAAATAAGATGTTATACATACACACTTTGTACTTATCATCAGGAACTCTAAATATTTTACAAAGGAAGGTGAGAATCACCATTCCCGTGTTACTGATCAGGAAACTGAGGAACAAAGCAATTAAGTGACTTGACTGAGGTAATTCAGCAAATCAATGAGAGCTGAGAATAGAACCCTGTCTCCCTTCTCCTTATCTCCAGTCCAATGCTTTCTTTAAACACACAAAAACACTATGCTGTGGATTGGATAAGATTGCCACACACCCATATGATATTGAATGCAGAACCCAAAGAGCAGAAGAATGGAAAACAAAGCCATAGAATTTTACTTTCCCACATAGCTCCTATAGTCAGAGAGTTACACCTCACGGCACCACTAGAATCTAAACTAGGTATCACATATGTTGCCTTGTAGCCTCCCCTTTATCCAAGAAGGTGTCAACCTTCCAGCAACGTCTTTCCCAAATTCCGCACAAGGGCAAAGCCTCCTGTTATGTCATGGTGGGATTGAATTTTGGAAAAGAAACAAGCTGACTGAAGCAAGGTGATCCTAATGGGTAATTCACTAGTCAAAAATTTAAAAGACCTGAATACAATCCTCGGCTTGTTCACTGACTTCCACTGTGACCTTGGGCATATTGCTTAGCCTTTCTGTGCCTCAGTCTCCTGTCCGTAAAATGGGACAATAGATTTTGCTACTTCATAGCGCTTTTGTGAGGCTAAATATGTTAAATATGGTGTGGTATTCAGATACTACAGATAGAGAAACACATTCACAAAGATCCAGTTCCACATGCAAGTAGATGTGGTGAAGATTGTCTTCCAAATGTTGTTGGACTGCATAAACCCTTCCTACTCACTCATGCTAGGTTCAAATTTGGATAGAGGGGATATATGACAAAAGACAGTGTTATACTGCTGTCCTAAAGGGTTCAGAGGCAGCAGTTTATAAAGCCCATTATATATTGCTTAGCTGATGTGCAAAAGTTTTCAACCATGGTACAAAATGGCAATTTTTTTCTTTATAATTCATTTTAAAACTACCAACTGCAACAGACTACATTTCATATACACATTTCTGATTTTCTGCAGGGCTTCCTGTTGTATGGGAGATACAACATACATGTGTGAACCCCTTATGCTTAACAATCTGGCCCATTTTACCAGCTTGAACACGCTAGTTATCCTTCTCCAGATCTGAAGAAATTGGTCTAATAAAAGATAAATCACCTACCTAGTCTCTTGCTAGATACCATAATTTTAATCTAATACAGCCAAAAAATCATGAAACACCAAATGTAAACTTTCTTAAAGAGCTCAATTTTCTTTAATTATAACCTGAAAAAATATGTATTAATATTCTAAGGATATACTAACTATAGCCACAGAAATGTCATTCTTTTCAACAGACAACAAGCAACACACAATCTTAGCCGTGCTGAACACCATGCCATCCAGAGTCTCAAAAACAACCTGGACATTATTATCAAACCAGCTGACAAAGGGGGTGCTGTGGTCATTATGAATAAGGCCGACTATAACCAGGAGGCAACCAGACAACTCTCGAACACCACATTTTACAAACTTCTCTCCTCTGATCCCACCTCGGAATACCAAAAGAAACTACACTGTCTCCTTAAAAGCCTCCCCACAGCTACTCGGGAACAAATCCACACAGAAACACCTTCTGACCCCCGACCAGGATTGTTCTATCTGCTTCCCAAGATCCACAAACCTGGACACCCCGGACGTCCCATCATCTCTGGTATTGGCACGCTCACTACTGGTCTATCCAGCTATGTAGACTCTCTTCTCAAACCCTTTGCAACCAACACCCCCAGCTATCTCCGAGACACTACTGACTTCCTAAGGAAACTACAAAACATCGATAACCTCCCCAGTAACACCATCCTTGCCACCATAGATGTAGAAGCTCTATACACCAACATCCCACATGAAGACGGATTACATGCAATTAGAAACACTATCCCAGAGGACAACACTGCCAACCTGATAGCAGACCTATGTAACTTTGTTCTCACCCACAATTATTTCCAGTTTGAGAACAACTTATACCTCCGAATCAGCGGCACAGCCATGGGTACACGCATGGCCCCACAATATGCTAACATCTTTATGGCTGACCTAGAACAACGTTTCCTCAACTCCCGTCCCTTCTCACCCCTTCTCTACTTACGCTACATCGATGACATTTTTATGATCTGGACGCATGGCCAAGGAACACTAGAGATATTCCACAGAGATTTTAACAACCTACACCCCACCATCAACCTCAGCCTGGACCATTCTACACAAGAGGTCCACTTCCTGGACACCACATTACAAATCAACAATGGAAAATTAGACACCACTCTCTACAGAAAACCCACCGACTCATACAGTTACCTACATGCTTCCAGCTCCCATCCAGAACACACCATACGATCTATCGTCTATAGCCAAGCCCTTCGATACAACCGCATCTGCTCTAATCCCACTGACAGAGACCAGAAGCTTCAGGATCTCTACCAAGCATTTATAAATCTCAACTACCCACCCGGAGAAATAAAAAAGCAAATTGAAAGAGCCAGAAGAATACCTAGAAACCATCTACTTCAAGACAGACCCAAGAAAACCAACAATAGAACACCACTTGTCATCACCTACAACCCCCAACTTAAACCTGTCCAACACATTATCAATAAACTATAGCCTATACTGGAACAGGCTACCATACTCCAAGAGGCTCTGGGAGACAGACCCATAGTCTCCTATAGACAACCACCTAACCTCAAGATGATTCTTACCAACAACCACAGGACATACCATACTAATACCAACCCTGGTACCTTCTCTTGCAACAAACCCCGTTGCCAGCTTTGTCCACATATGCATTCTGCTGATACCATTATTGGACCTAACCAAGTGAGTTATAAGATCAAGAACGCATATTCCTGCGCATCCAGAAATATAATTTATGCTATCATGTGCCGAAAGTGTCCGTCTGCGATGTACATTGTGTCAGTCCCCGTAATACACGAGGTTCGAAGGGATGCCGGAAAGGATGAGACCACAACTGGGGGTTTTAAAAAGCACAAACTGATTTTATTTTGATGACGCCAGACAATCATCAGAACAAATTTTAAACAGATTGCCAGACAACACAAAACAATTCCCTGAGGCTTTTCTAAATCACAATAATTCCCAATAACTGCCCAGGGGTTAGGAACAGTTGAATTAACACTGGTATTGTCCATAGGGCTGATTATTTACACAACTTTATACCAGGAAACAGTAAAAACCCTAAACCACAACTATTTATAAACTAACTTAGTAACTTTTTAACCACTGTCACTTGACAAGCAATAAGGACAACTAAGAAATCAATTAGGATAGGGATGATGGCGGGGGTGGGGGGGATTATACCAGTTCTGAAGACAGCAGGAACACAAGTACCGGTCGCATGCTCATAAACTGTCTTCACTCGGGTCGACCAACTCGGAGTACACTCAGTAAGACTCGAGAGCGGGGGGTGCAAGGCGTCTGAGTGATCAGGCCAGGCGTTCACTCGATGCGAATCCCCAGTGAGAGAGGGGCTGCCTGCCTGTTTTATTGCCTGTGAACTTATCACCCCATAGGTTGTTTTTTGCTGCAGTGGGTGGAGTAGCAGGCCTGAGCACAAGTCAGCCCATTGGCTGATCTTTCACTGCAATGGGTGGAGCGAGCAGGGGAAGATTATTAATTTACATGCCCTTATATGGAAAACACTCCACCTCACAGACAGAGCCCCCTATACCAGCCTTAGAGGTATTACAGGCTATGGCTCCCTGCGACGGGCAGCCATTTCTGATGTTCTGTCTCGGACATGCCCCCGTGGCTGTCCGGAGCAAGCGGTAAGGGGGTTGCCTAAGGTGAGAGCGCACGTAAGGGTAATTAGCAAGAAGCCAATTGAGTAAATTGAGGTTCTGGTGAGCTGCTGTCTTCAGAAAGGGGGGAAAAGGAAGAATAAGTAACAGTAACAGGGAATGCGGAAACAACTTTGTGGATAAGAGCTTTTGCAACAGCAGTGCCCACTAAAAAGGCTAGTAACACAAGAGCACATACAATCAACCACTGCTTAATGGTGGATGCCCAAGTACGCAGTCCCCAAGAGGAAAGTTTTGTTTGCCACCAGTCCCATTCTTCCCGCTGTTCGCGAATCCAAACTGCAAGTGAGGTCAGCTGTTGGGTGACGGCTGAAACGTTGTTCCACCCGGGCTTGAAACACAACCAGTATTGGTCCTTAAACCTGGGGTCAAGGTCCTCGAGTGCCATACAAAAGTCCTTCTGCAATATAACCTGTATCATTACACGATTCTGTTCGGCATGATGAGCTAGTACAGTGAGAGCCAAATCGACTTGTCGAAACCTTCAGCGGTCAAATTAGTGAGGGCTTCGAGATTGTGGGACATTTGGTCAATCTGACATAAAATAAGGGCATAAGAAAGAGGGTTAAATTGAACATATCCCCAAACTAAAGATTCAGTGGCAGACTTAAATTTTTTCCATCTTGATGGTTCTTGTCGGCTCCGGAAGTCAAACAGCCGGTGGGGGGCTCGAATGGGTTGGTACCTGAAAAACAAAAAGGGGACAAACAACGCCCTCAAGGCGGGCTAATTAAGATAGAAGAGAAGGCCAATTGTGATGGACTAACGTAGGTTGCTTCAACGCTATTTAATCCCTGTACAAAGACTATCTTTCCAGTGGGGGTGTGGGGCATATCGGGGGGGATGATGGATACCTGTGCCCCCGTGTCTAACAAAAAGGGGATAATTGTCTCGTTTTTGATAGTCAGGTTTTGATAGGGTCGAGGGTCATTTAAATCGGGCCGAGTGACCGTTAGGCACTCGGCCTCTCCCCGTTTTTTGGCTGCGGGAGAATAGGGCGATCTTCCCACCCCAGTTTCACAGCCAAGTCTTTCTGTTGATCACTATTCATTTTCCTAATAGCTTCCTTGGTGAGTCCCTTACCCAATAAAAATCCAAAAATCTTACGCTCGATGAACGAACGCTTGGGGTATTTGGGTTTGGGTGCCATTTTAGACCCTTTCACCAGAGTAGAGGGGGTTGCAAGTAGGGCGGCCTTTAGTGTTGCCCACTTCACCCTCTCTACAGCGTCGTATAGTCGGCCAATAGGTTGTCCTGTGTATCCCCTTAGCCACAGAAGAGCCCCTGTGTCTAGATTAGGGCTGTTGTCCACGGCTAGGGTAACAGCCGCATCTTCTATGGGAATCTGAGTGGGATCATCAACAAAACGAAATGGGTTTTGTGCTACCGTCTGAACGTTAGTTAAGTTGAGGGGGTGTGCGGTGGGATCCCAGAGCAGAATAGAACTCCCAGTGATCGCATACATAAGGGTAGTGGAGTTATTCACACAATCAGGTGGCATCTGTACTGCGTGAAATCCCCCTTGTATTTGGAGGTGCGCGGCAGCTGCGGCCGTTACAGGCCAATGATTATTCGCTGCCAATACTCCCCCCATAAGGCCCCGCGACTAACTCCTGGTACGGGTAAACGTTAAGGCTTCCTCCCGGTCAACCCAGTCGCTCCCCTGTTCCAAGGCTAATCGTCCCACCCAGATTATAGGAGGCTCATCCGGACGTTGTGCAGTATCCGTGATGAACTCCTTCATTTCCGCCTTGGTTCGGAGGCGGGTCTCAGTTACCTGAGAGGTATTCCCCTGACCATCCATTTTTAATCGGGTTACGGTCACAGGAAGGGCCTCCGGTACAATCAGGTCGGGAGCTGTGGGTATGGTTGAACTCAGGGTAGTCAAGCCAGGGTAAATGTTTGGTGGGTCATGAGAGCCTTGGTATGGGGGAGGAAGTTGTGTCTCTAAAGGAGGCGTCTTTGGCGCCTGAGGGGAAGACTCCGGTTCTCCCTCCGACTGCGAGTGTGCCACCTCACGGGAGCAATTTGTAACGGCCCCATGGTAGACGGTAACTTTATCAAGGGCCGCTGCTAGGGTATTGCAGATGGCAGCCAGAACATCCTCTGATTTATAAGAATCAGGGCGTAGTTTTTTAACCTTTTTTATCCCATCTAACCTTTGGACCAATCCTATTAACAGGTGGTGTGTAGGTGATCCATGTGGGGCTCTTGGCTCGGGGGCCAAGATGGAGGGGGCTACCCCACAGAGTTTAATTACCCTGTTCACCTCTTTCCAGAGGCTAAGAGGGTTTGAATTAGGGGCTGTCTCACCCACATGAGTGAGACGCGGTTGAAGGCTATTATCGGCCGGGGTGGCCCTGAAGGTGGGGTGGCAAGTTAGCAAGCAGCCCACATCGCTCAACCCCAAAGGAATGGTGTAGGTCCTACAATCATGGCCGTGTCCTATGTCACAGACCCAGTCAAAGGTGTTAGGAGCCCCTTCACGCTGTCGAGTACAGAGCAGGTGGTATTGCAAATGATTAAACTGATCCTCCTCAGAACCTGGGGTCTCAGTTTTAGGCCAGGGGCAACTGTCAGAGTTGTCATGGTCTCCGGGGTTTCGGCATCCTGTTCGTGATGCCATGTCAGTCCCCGTAATACACGAGGTTCGAAGGGATGCCAGAAAGGATGAGACCACAACTGGGGGTTTTAAAAAGCACAAACTGATTTTATTTTGATGACGCCAGACAATCATCAGAACAAAAATTAAACAGATTGCCAGACAACACAAAACAATTCCCTAAGGCTTTTCTAAATCACAATAATTCCCAATAACTGCCCAGGGGTTAGGAACAGTTGAATTAACACTGGTATTGTCCATAGGGCTGATTATTTACACAATTTTATACCAGGAAACAGTAAAAACCCTAAACCACAACTATTTATAAACTAACTTAGTAACTTTTTAACCACTGTCACTTGACAAGCAATAAGGACAACTAAGAAATCAATTAGGATAGGGATGATGGCGGGGGGGAGGGGGGGATTATACCAGTTCTGAAGACAGCAGGAACACAAGTACCGGTCGCATGCTCATAAACTGTCTCCACTCGGGTCGACCAACTCGGAGTACACTCAGTAAGACTCGAGAGCGGGGGGTGCAAGGCGTCTGGGTGATCAGGCCAGGCGTTCACTCGATGCGAATCCCCAGTGAGAGAGGGGCTGCCTGCCTGTTTTATTTCCTGTGACCTTATCACCCCATAGGTTGTTTTTTGCTGCAGTGGGTGGAGTAGCAGGCCTGAGCACAAGTCAGCCCATTGGCTGATCTTTCACTGCAATGGGTGGAGCGAGCAGGGGAAGATTATTAATTTACATGCCCTTATATGGAAAACACTCCACCTCACAGACAGAGCCCCCTATACCAGCCTTAGAGGTATTACAGGCTATGGCTCCCTGCGACGGGCAGCCATTTCTGATGTTCTGTTTTGGACACATTGGACAAACGTCTCAGACACTTCGCCAAAGGATTAATGCCCACAAAACAGATATCAGACAAGATCACAAAGAAAAAACTATTTCTTGCCATTTCAGCCGGAAAGGACACTGTCTCAATGACTTCACCACCTGCGTTCTTCTACAAAGACCTTTTACATCTGCACTTGAAAGGGAATCCTCTGAACTGTCATTCATGTTAAAATTCGACACTCTCCGGGGGGGCGGATTGAACAAAGACCCCAACTATCTTACCCATTACCAGGATAGCTTCCCCAGTTATCACCTCTAATACCATTAGCTCACAGACATCTAAGTTTCCCCACCTCTAATATCATTAACTCACAGACACTTACTTTCCTTCCTTCCCCCCCCCCACCGCATCCCCCTTCTGTTCTGAAATGTGATTTGTCCTTTTCATATGTGTTCATTTTTTTTAATTGTATCCTTTGGTATATATGGCTGTGACTATTTTCTTCCACTATTTGATCTGAGGAAGTAGGTCTGGCCCACGAAAGCTCATCATCTTATAAACCACCTTGTTAGTCTTTAAAGTGCTACATAGCCCTGCATTTTGCTTCAGCTACACCAGACTAACACGGCTACATTTCTATTACTATTTTACAACAGACTGTGTGCTTTAAATCTAGGACAAATATACAGTATTAACACATTCAAACCAGAAGTGAAAGAAAGATTATGCACCCAGGTACGCAGCTCTAACAAGAGCTGACTGAACTGTAGCAAAAGCCAGCAGGGAGCTATTTAAAGAGCTGTCAGGACCTGGGTTGCAATAGGACAGTACCTGTAAGAAATTTTAAGTTACTTTCACTGCTGATTCAAACTAAAAAGTGTGATCTCCATTTTGAGAGCCAAAACAGAACTCTGTATCTATGGCCATTTCTCCATAGTTCCTTGGATCATGCTTCCTTTCTAGGTCTCTCACCAGACCTTGTTGCTCAATATTATGGCTATGGATATGGCATAGGAACTAACATGGATAAGATAGGTGTCTTTCTTTTGCATCAGAGAGGTATTTAATTATTAAACTGGTTACAGCAAGAATACACCAAACAAAAACTTTGAAGCCAACTGGCTGCCCAATGACCAGAGATGCATCATTTTTTTTTCTGTCAGATCTAATGTTTCTAGACAAAAAGGAGTCAAGCTTCTCTCAAATGGTCAAATAAATTATTTCAGAGAGCAGGAAAGAGGATGGATAATTTTAGAGTGCACACTTTTTTTGCTTCTTTGCACAAGCATACACATATACTGTATCTGGTTTATATGTGGGTAACAGCATATAGCTGAAATCATTGGGATAGTCAGAGATATATTTTGAGTGTGTTATTTAAGACAAAATACAGGACTATGTAGCACTTTAAAGACTTTAAAAGCTTTAAAGTGCTACATAGTCCTGTATTTTGCTTCAACTACACCAGACTAACACGGCTACATTTCTATTACTTATTTAAGACAGCGATTCTGTTTTCCTCAAGGAAAAATAGGAAACATACTGTAAAAAAGCTATGGTCCTCTAAACCCCAGGACCATTGTTTTTCTGTTTCAATTTTATGTCATGATCTAGTTCTGCGTGCTATTTGAAGTTTACATTCTACACAGTTAGTGTATGTCTACACTACAGTGTTATTTCGAAATATCTTATTTTGAAATAGTTAATTTCAAAATAAGTTATTTCGAAATAACACGTCTACACATAAAATGCATTTCGAAATAACGTTTTGCTATTTTGAAATAGCACGTCCACACTGATTGGACGCTGAATCACATTTAAGGCCAGCTGAAACCAGTTCCAGCAGGGCATCAGGTCAGTAGTCGCTTTGTGGGGCTGCTGTCTGAGGCTATTTGAGTCTTGTGCTTATAGGGACCCCCCTGGACAGCTGGTTCTCAGGTTTTCCTGCTTGCTTGCCTACCTCGCTAAGGGACAGCAAAGCATTTTTTTTTCCTCTGATTGTTTTGGTTGCCCTTACTCGGGACACCACAGCACTCGGCACCATGGAGCCAGAGCTGCCTCTGGGCACTCTGGTGCTCATTTTGGATGTCTTGATGCAAGCCTGGCAGCAAGTGCTGGAGACTGCCTGGCAGCTTCTGCAGCAGCCCAACCCCCAGGTCCTCTTTTGGACCCCCCTGGGGGCCATGGAGGAGCAGCGGCCAGACGCCAGCGTGCCCTGCCACATCTGGCGTCTGGACACCAGCAGCGACTGGTGGGACCACATTGTCCTGGAGCGCTGGCGAGATCAACAGTGGACCCAGAACTTCAGGATGAAGAAGGACACTTTCCTTGAGCTGTGAGTGGCTTACCGCTGCTCTGCGGTGATAGGACACACACATGAGGCCCGCCATTCTCCTCCACAAGCATGTGGCCATCGCCCTCTGGAAGCTCTTCATGCCGGATAGCTACCGATCCGTGGGGAACCAGTTCGGCATGGGGAGATCCACCATCGGAGCAGTGCTCATGAAGGTATGGCAGTTTCCAGCTACTGTGGCAGGGTGTGTGCGTGCGAGGAGGGGATGGGCTGCCCCAGGGAAAAGAGGGGGAGGGGGTGCAAGTCTCCTCCATGGGAGGGTTTGTCCTGTCCCAGCCACACTACAGACTGCCTGCAGTGGCCAGGATTGCAGGGAGGGGGGTTGCTCCTGGGGACGGGGCACAGGGCAGAGCACTCTCAGCCACCCTGGCACCCCAGTGACTATTGGTGGTTTTGTGTGTCCCTCTGCAAGTGGTCAAGGCCATCAACAGAGTGCTGCTCCATAGAGTCATCCGCCACACTGATGTGAATGCGGACATGGAGGAGTATGGCGCCCTGGGCATCCCCAACTGCGGGGGGGGGGCTATCGACGGGACGCACATCCCAATCTGTGTCCCAGAACACCAGGCCTCCCAGTACATCAACTGGAAGGAATACTTCTCGGTCATCCTGCAGGCTGTCTGACCACTAGGGCCAGTTCATGGACATTAACATGGGCTGGTACCGCAAAGCACACGACACGCGGGTTTACCATAGCTCCTCCATGTGCCAGAGGCTGCACGCCGGGACCTTCTTCCCTGACCGCCACATCAGGGTCAGGGACATGGACGTGCCTGTGTGCCTGGTGGGGGATGCGGCCTACCCACTATAACCCTGGCTCATGAAGCCCTACATGGGACACCTCAACCCCTCCCGGCAAGCCTTTAATGCCAGGCTCAGCAGGGCCCGCATTGCGGTGGAGGGAATGTTTTGCCAGCTGAAGGCCTGATTTAGATGCCTCCTTGCCCACCTCAACCTTCCCGAAAGGAATATTCTGCACGTGGTGGCAGCGTGCTGTGTGCTGCACAGTTTGTTTGAGCAGAACGGAGTGGCTTTCCTGCCATGCTGGATGGCAGAGGCTGAACACTTGGCTGCCCTGTATGCACATCCCCATACGGTACCAGCCAGGAGGCCCATCAGGGGGCTACCGGTATACGGGAGGCCCTGTGGGAGAGCTTCCAGACAGAGAAGGAGTGAAGTCTCCCTTGCGTGCCCCACTGGGGCCTTGTGCCTTATTCCACCCTGAGTCTACCCCTTTAAGGGCTCCGGGGTTGAACGGGGAGCAGAGGAGTTTCCCTGGTTCGGCCCAGAGTGGCCACCAGGGCACCCTGGGAAGGGCTAAAGGCCCCCTATTTTGATTTGGCTATTTTGAATTTGGTGTTATTCCTCGTAGAATGAGGTTTTCCAAATTCGAAATAAGCACTCCACTATTTCGAATTTATTTTGAAATAGCGGTTTGCCTGTGTAGACGCTATTAAAGTTAATTCGAAATAATGGCTGTTATTTTGAATTATCTTTGACGTATAGACATACCCTTAATGAAATAGCCTACAAACACATTAACTACTCATATAGAAATCATTGATACAACAATCATGTTCATCTACAAATAGGTAACAAAGAACTATTTCTTGTTCTGCCATATCTCCATGAAAGTCTATGGAGGAGAATGGTGGGAGAGATGAGTCTCCCTGTCTGCTCTGAAGGTTAACAAAGCTGGGCTCTGATGAACTGTGGACAGAGTATGCTCCAGTGTTGAAGACTCATTGTGGAGAAAGCCCTGTCAGATTCCCCTTCCTATTTAAGCTGCGGAGGCTGTACCTTGAGCACCTCCATTGGTCATAATTGTGATTACATTGCACAGGAAGAGAAGTAGTCCCTCAGAACTTTTCTACAGTTTATGGCAGTATAACTAGAGCCATATGTTTATACCAATATAGTTATGCTAGAAAATCTCCAGCTGTAGACACTGGAGTCATTGGTGACCATAGGGAGAGCTGGTAGGGACCCTTACATTTACACTTTTCCTGATAAAGGAGTCTTTCTTCCTCTACTTTGGGAAGCTCTCACACTTCCCTTGTTTGCAGGAGGAAAAATCCCCTCAGGCTACAGAAGTGTCTTTTAGAAGTGTCTGTCTCATGAAATGTAGAATTGGCCAAAATATAAAGTATTTACAAGTCGCCTTTTCCCTTCTCTCACTTGTGCCACTCAGGGTGCATCTACACTGCACCGTTTTTCTGGAAAGATAGTCCTACTCCACAAACACTAAACCCCATGCATTAAAGTTAAGCATGTGCTTTGCTGGAGTCAGGACCAAAGTGCCAAGCTCCAAAAGGGTAAAGCCAAGTTCCAAAGAGAACATAAACATGATGTAAAAATTCATTGCATCAAGTGAACAAGTTTCTATTATGTAGAAAGTTCTAAAGAGAGAACTATATTTAAGGCATCATCTCGAATAAATGTCTGAAAATGTTACCAATGAAAAACCATAGACACTGGACACTCAAGACAATGATCCATAGAAGTATTTAGGAGCTTATATCCATTCATTTAAATGAAAATTAGGCACCTAAAATATTGTTTGGAATGTAGGCCTCAGACACTATGCTCACAAGCACTATAGAAATGCTCAGATGACATCAGAAATTGTAGAAATGGAGCACTAATCATGTTTTAATCAGAACAACCATCCGATCAAAAAGATCTACCTTTCCCATATGCTGTAAGACTTGGGCACAAATAAGCATGACAAGGAAACAAGTTTGTTGTACTTGTCAAAAGAGGAAGAAAATGATATGATACTATTCAAGGATACAGTTGAAATGCTGCATAAATAAATCTATTACTTTATTAGTATTCTGGGCTTCAGTATTTGCATGCACAGCTATGTTCAATACTTACCCATTCAGCAAAGAGAATAGCTGTTAACAGCAGAAATTTAAAAATACATTAAGATACAGAATATCATCTTTAAAGATTTATATGTAGATTAGCCAAATAACTTCTTGGCCAGAGCAGAACAAAAGTAGTGCATGTCTTTATTTTATTAGGTAGACACTTCATCATGTAAGAACCCTTCAAGGTCATTTTTAATTAAACATTTATTTCTGTAGAGAGAGAAAGAGAGAATCTATACAAGATTTACAGTGTCTTGTTCAGTTTTCCTCTGTGTATTCTCAACTTTGCAGGCTGAATGGCTATTTCTCTTTGTCATTCTTCAATGAGGTTTCACACCTAGCTTTCTGATTACATTTCTGTGCTTCCCTCCTCCTGACATGAGTGCTCAGCATAGCATAGGGGACACTATAAAATGCAAGTGTCTCAGAGTCCTTTGACACTTTTCAGACTGGAATATTAGGACACTGGCTTCATCCCTTGTGTTCCTGATCGTTCAGGTTTTTGCCACACTCTTACTCACTTTTGCATAAGAAGTATTCATAGGATTCACATGGTAAGTCCTAATTTGTTTTAGGTTTAATCACTTAAAGTCTGAAGTTCAGATAGCTCATCCTATTCATTTACAACAACAAAAATTCTGATCTTGCACCAAATAGCTTCTTGTAAAACTTCTTGTGGGCCTCTGAACAAATTTGCCTCAACTTTCACTTTCTTTTGGCTGTAAATCGAACCCAACTGTCAGAAACCAATTATATAATGTTAAATTAGATTACTGTGAAAAATCCTATCAAAATAATGAGCATTTGATCTTAAGGAGAATCACTCCCAGCTGTAAGCCTTTAGATTTAGAGGAAGATATATTCTCTGAATGAACTCATATATATATATAGTATAGTTAACATTTATGGGGCCCATGTGTTCATATTTTTGTAGGAAGGGTCTAATTCTGTTCTCACAGCTGTGTAAAGGTGGAGTAATACCAGTGAAAAGTAGTTACGGCAGAATACTATTGCTAATGGAAGAAGGATGGTCCTGGGGTTAAAGCATTGGCCTGGATTCAGAAAATCCGAGTTCAGTTTTCCCTTCTACCACAGATTTCCTCTGAAATTTTGGATGAATGACATAATCTTTCAGTTAGTCTATAAGGTGCCAAAGGACTCCTCACCGCTTTTGCAGATTCAGACTAACACGGCTACCCCTCTGATACATAATCTTTCTGTGCCTCAGAGTCCCATCTGTCTCTTAAGACTGGAAGGCTGTGTCTACACTGGGCCACTTATTCCGGAAAAGCAGTCGCTTTTCCGGAATAAGCTGCGAGCTGTCTACACTGGCCCCTTGAATTTCCGGAAAAGCAGTGACGATTTACTGTAAGAAATCAGCTGCTTTTCCGGAAAAACTATGCTGCTCCTGCTTGGGCAAAAGTCCTTTTTCCAGAAAACTGTTCCAGAAAAGGGCCAGTGTAGACAGCACAGTAGTCTTTTCCGCAAAAAAGCCCCGATTGCGAAAATGACGATCGGGGCTTTTTTCCGGAAAAGCGCGTCTACATTGGCCACGGACGCTTTTCCGGGAAAAGGGCTTTTCCTGAAAAGCATCCTGCCAATGTAGATGCTCTTTTTCTGGAAATACTCATAACGGAAAACTGTTCCGTTTTAAGCATTTCCGGAAAATGGTGCCAGTGTAGACACAGCCGATGAGTCTACATATGAGGAAGGAGATATGATTTCCAGCTTTTGTAGATATACTCATCCTTGCTTTGATTGAGCTGATAATTGCAGTGTAGCCAGGGGTAGCATAGGCAGTGGCTTGGGCTTGCTGCAACACTCTCTAATTTTTTCATCTATGTGCGGAATAAATGTTGTTATCTGCATTGAGGCATGTATAGATGTTCACTACCAGTAGGCACACGTGCTGCTGGCTGTCAGCATTTTGCTAATCAGATGGATGGCATTCAGCAGGGCCGACAGCCACTACAGACTCCAAGGGGGCCGTCTCCACACCCCTGCAGGGAACAGGGCCTCAGGCAGAAGGAGAAGGGCTGGGGGCAGACAGCCCTCAGCGCCACCTGGCTCCCCCACCCCTCAGAGCCATGCAGAGCCTTTCCCCAACTGCAGAATTTCAGTTGCCCTGCCCCTGGCAGCAACCAAAAGGGGCCTAGAGCTGTGGCCGTGGCTGCTGGAGCCTCAGCCCCCTTTCTAGGGTTGCTAGATGGTTTCAACAAAAATACTGGACACACTTGACATGACATCACAATCTACATGGCATCTTATTTAGAAAATACCGGACATTTATATTTCTCATTTATATTTTCTCAATTTGTTTCCCAAACAGAAAGCTCAAATACAGGACTGTCCAGTTCAAAACCAGAGACCTGGCAACCCTACCCCTTTCCATTGCTGGGCCCCAGGGCAACTGCCCCCTCTCCTTTTCTCGCCCCAATCAACAGGCCTGGCAGCATTTGAATCTCTTCTGTGCGGCTGTCCAAGTGCACAACTTATAGGGAACACTGGCTAGCTGCCCAAGTACATATCCATCTGGAGCCCCTCCATAAGTGTTCCATAACTTCCCTGACTACATTGTTATTGGCAGCATGCTAGCTACTGCAGAGCTAGGACGTATGTCTACAGAACTTGGGAATTGCACCTCCCAGATCAAAAGTAGACATAGTTTGTATGCTTGTTAAACCAAGGACCATCTCCACGTGGGTCTGTAAAGTGCCTAGTACAACGAGGCTCTTGTTTTGCTGGCACGTCTACATTCTATTGTTGTAATACAGACCATTAATAATAATCAGGCTCTGGGTCTGAAAGCATTTTATTTTTCTAAGCAAGAAAAGTCTAAAAATAAACAAAGCGTGAACATGAGACATGGTGAACTGATAATAAATTAAAGTGTAACATAGATATGTAGAAGTGGTTTAACCCGTAGTTAAAAATGTGCTGTATTTGGCTCAGTGGAACCGACGGCTTGTACAGGCCCCATAGCAAGATGGTGGTGGGGCCCAGCTCTGCGCGCCTGAAATGGGCAGTCTAATTCGGAACCTGCTTTACCGGGGGCAGTAGGCCCTCAGTGCCATGCTCTAGGCAGTGCATTCCCATCTCCCCTAGTCCCCAGAGCCACACGGAGCACACGGCGTGGTGCTCTGCACTCCAACTGTCCCCGGGGCTCTGGCAACTGCTGCCACCACAGTAGCAGCAGCAACAGCTGGAAGTCCCGTACACTTTGAATTGCCAGGCCCTGGGGCAAATGCCCCCTTTCCACCCCCCTGTTGGCAGGCCTAATTTGGCTTGATTGTTAGAAAAACAAATACTTTTATGTTTTTTAAAGAAAGACATTGGAAGGGCAGGATTGGGGCTACACTGCTGCCCTATAACTTCCATTAGGCAGAGGTTTGTTCCTACCCATTATCCCATGACCCTTACAGTCATGAAGACTGGCCAGCCAGTCAAGAGCCAGGCCTTCAGATGGCAGCTAGTCAAGAGGCTGGAAAGCCATGACATCATTGCTGTAAACCCATGCCAGCCACACAAGTCTGAGGGCAGGAGAGCCAGTACAAATTGCCACTGGACATGGTGGAAAAAGACTCATAAGATTTAGGAAAATTTGCTTCAATTGGCTGCAACTTTATTAACAAAACAACTAACTACTCATGGCCTTGGACATGTAAATCTCCCAAGCTCATGGAAGCTTGCCTTAAACTCCTCCTCCCAAACAGCAGATGGTGCAGAAGCAGACTGGGCTCTGTGTTAGGTTAACCATTCTGTATAACAAAAGGAAAACTCACTTTGTAACGAGAGCACCCCTCCCCCATTTCAGCCTCCACTAGTCAGCTTTGCAGAATCCATGGTGGGAGAAGTTTCTCCGCCTGCCTCCTGCAGCAGGTTTGGAAGGCAGTGAACTCTACCCACCTGTGACTTAGCTTCTGGCTGTTCATTGAACAGTTATGCAAGAATTACTCACCACTAGATGCCAGTCACAAATTGCTGAGCTAGCATCCAATATACCAAGCCACACACAGAATAATTCAGTCCATGAGAGCAGGGCCAGACTAAACAAGCCCTCACCAGCACTGAACTGTTCATCTGAAAGAGATCCTGCCAGTCATAATTAATATGTATGTATCTGATGGTTTCCCTGTTGAAGTACTCAGTAAAGCTCCTCCTTTCCCTGTTGATTAATTCCAAGCTCAGTCAGCCCTGTTCCATGTAACTCCTTGATCTGCAAGGTCCTTCCTCCAGCTCCTTTTGCTTTCTTTCTTACCCACAGTTTCTGGAAAGGGCTTATGAAGGAAGTGTAGGAGAGCAGGAATGTAGTGAGAGAATTTGTGGAAAACCAGATTCAGTAGAGCTGAATTAAGGCAATCCAGGACCCAAGGCACATCCCTCCATGGTTCCATCCTACACTATGAGGAGGCAGCAAGTTTCCGAGTTGAATGATTGGGGCAGTTCTCTTGGAGCTCTTGTTTCAGGCTCTCTGCAAACTCGGGTTGACTTTTGTTACCATAGCTGCTAAGTTTTGCATAGCTCCATGTGTGACATTTTATGTACATTATTTAATGAACTAGTTACAAATAGTCTGTGTATGGCCATAAGCTTCATTTTATGGTTACTCTACCCTTCCTCAAAGCAGTGTCTGGGTTAGGATACAAAGCTACACAAAACTTGGGAGGTTGGAGGCTGGGGCAAATAGGGAATATGTGGGTGACTACTTGGGTTGGGGTAGGCAAGGAATCTACACTGGGAGTAGATTCTGGGGGTGCTTGAGCTGGTGGGTGCTGAAGGGTGTCTGGGGTCACCATCTGGGGGTACAGTAAACTTCTGATAATCCAGCACCTTTAGAACCCAGGGGGTGCTGGATTATCAGATATGCCGGACTATGAGAAGGGGGGGCTGTGAGGGGTCTGGGGTAGGGTGAGGGGGATGCCACTCCAGACCCCTCATAGCCCCCCCTTCCGATAGTCCAGCTCTGCCCCAGGCATCCCCATTCAGCTGCTGCTGGTCAGTTTCAGCAGCGACTGAATCTGGACGCCTGGGGCAGAGCAGCTGGGGTGCTGCCGGGTTGGTCCTGCAGCCCCAAGGGGAGCACTACGGGACCAAACCAGCAGCACCCTAGCTGCTCTGCCTCCGGTTTCCCCGATTCAGCTGCTGGTCAGTTTCAGCAGCGGCTGAATCAGGGAAGCCAGGCGCAGAGCAGCTCCAATTGTCCGGCAGCCAGAGCACTTCCGGGTTCCTGATGGTGCCGGACCATCAGGAGTGCCGGAGCATGGGATGCTGGACTAATGGGCTACGTCTACACTGGCATGATTTTCCGGAAATGCTTTTAACGGAAAAGTTTTCCGTTAAAAGCATTTTCAGAAAAGCGCGTCTAGATTGGCAGGACGTTTTTCTGCAAAAGCACTTTTTGTGGAAAAGCGTCCATGGCCAATCTAGACGCGCTTTTCCGCAAAAAAGCCCTGATCGCCATTTTCGCGATCGGGGCTTTTTTGCGGAAAACAGTACTGTGCTGTCTACACTGCGCAAAAGTCTTTCGGAAAAAGACTTTTGCCCGAACGGGAGCAGCATAGTATTTCCAGAAAAGCACTACGATCTTACATGAGATCGTCAGTGCTTTTCTGGAAATTCAAGTGGCCAGTGTAGACAGCTGGCAAGTTTTTCCGCAAAAACAGATGATTTTGCGGAAAAACTTACCAGTCTAGACACAGCCATGGAGTTTGTGCTGTCAGGAATATCTGGGGTATATGTGTGAGTGCTTGGGTATGGGCAACATGTGGGATACTGGGGTGGGATTCCAGGGTGTTGTCAGTGATGGATGCTGCAATATCTGGGAGTGCTGCTTAGGTAGGTATCATGTAGGAGGAGAACTGAGGTCTGTCTGAAGCCTGATAACTGGGGGCGACTGATGGCTGAGGTTTCTCTGGACAGCACGATCTGGGATCTTCCAGAGGGTCTCTTTAGAAGACAGAGTCTGTGGGGAATGTGATTCAGGGGAAGGGGTCTGTTTCCGGGAGGGCTGGGTTGATCTGGGAATTGGTTGGGCTCTCTCTGGGTGTCAGGAGTCTCTGGGTCTCACAGGGAGGCAGAGGCCTGGAATCTCTCCAGGCTGGCATTAGAGGGTCTGACTGGGGGAGGATGGTGCTAGTACTGGGCACCTCCACCTCCACCTGCTGCCGCCATCCCTTCTTTTGCTTCTAGCTGTTCTGACTCCTTTTGGGGACAGGTAGAGCAGCCAGACAGGAGGAGGCATGTGTGTGACCTGGCTCCTGTCCACAGCTCAGACAGATAGGAAATATTCTTGCTGAGATGGAGGCAGGTGAGAGGGCTGCCAGATGTGTGAGTGTCAGACAGGATGCTGACGCTTGCCAGTCCCGAGTTACACTCACATCGCCTTTCCAAGCTTTTCTTTGTATGCTCTCTATGAGCGATATAAACAGTTTTTAAAAGAAACATTGACTTTGAGTTTCAACATGTTACTTAATCTGGCTCTGATTAGCTCACTCCACAATTTCTGCAAGATGTGCAAGATGAATCCGTATCTTTCACCCATTGCAGGGTGAGGCTCCCCAATCAAAACATCTCCATCCCATAAAAATTACTGGCTCTGCCCATGTGTGGGTACCTACAAGATAAAGGAAGAGCCCTCAGGTTAATGATGTTGGTGGAATGTGTAAATTTATGCTACAATAATCTGTGCAGTATCTATGTATACATGGTCTTCATAATGGTAGAAGTCCTGTACAGACAGGGTCTTAGAAAGATGGATGACCTAAGAATCTGAGGAGCCAGGTGGGAGAACTCGTTTTACAATGGACTCAGAGCTGGAAAAGGTTGTACATTTTGCTGCTGTGTGATTTTTAACTATTTGGCATTGCATTGTCTGTCCTTCCAGCCTCAATAAAAATTTCAAAGTGGTAGAGGCCCTGAAGTGATAATGAATATAAATATCTTTTGTACAGAGAGTGCCTTTGGTGCTGAAAAATCCAAAAGCACTTAACTGGGGCTGGTCATGAACCAGAATGTCTGTTCTGCAAAAAATGCTGATATTTTCATGTTTGTGAGTAGGGGTTGAATCTGAACAAAATTTTATGAAACAAAAATTCCAAAAATTGCTATTCGGAATAATTGAAACATTTTGTTTTGACAGTGTAATACATATGGACATGTACACTATACTCATATATTCATTGCTTATATTTGCTGAAATGAAGTAAGCTTTCATCCAGAATACCAGGTGTAGTGACAGCTCCCCAGATTCTTATTTTACTTATGGGGTCTTCCTGTCTTGAGAAAGTGTAAGCATGACACATGTGAATTGGTGAGGAACTATTATTGTGTTTTCATACTTCTGTAAGTGAAGGGACAATGGGTCATAAAGCGTGGCCAAAAGACAAGAGGCCCCAATATTCAAGAATCAATTGCAGCATCTCAGCTATTCACCCAAACACAAGGAGTTAGGATCATCTTAATAGTTATCACCTTCCCCTTGTGGGCTTTCAATAAATTCAGTGACGTTTGAATGCAGTGAACAGTATCTCCTCAGGAGTCTAGTTTATTACACAGGCACCAAACACAGTGTGTTGACAAACTTCTGCTATGACTCCCCAGGCTTCTTCAGAGACTGGTCCTCTGGAGTCTCTTCCTGCTGACTCAGGGTATCTCTCAAGACCTCTTTTATGTCCACATGGTAGACTGTGAGGGTATGTCTACACTATAGTGCTATTTCGAATTAACTTAATTTGAAATAGTTAATTCGAATTAATCTAATTTGAAATAACGCATCTATACACAAAAACTATTTCGAAATAGCATTTTACTATTTCAAAATAGCACATCCACACTGAGTGGACCCTGAACCGAAGTTAAGACTGGCCAAAACCAGTGCCGGCAGGGCATCAGGTTAGGACTTAGAGTGTGGGGCTGCTGCCTGAGGCTAACTGAGCTCCGTGCTTAAAGGGACCCTACCCCCACCCCGGACAGACAGTTCTCAGGGTTCCCCACTTGCTTGTCTACCTTGATGAGGGACAGCAAAGCAGTCCTGTCTTGGAGTGCCCTGAGTGCCTGCACTCGTGATACCACAGCACTCGGCCACATGGAGCCAGAGCTCCCCTGGGCACACTGGAGCGTCTTGTGGGGTCACTGCCATCAGTCTGGCTGCACTTGCTTCAGGCTGCCATCTTGGGGGTCCATCGGGGGACTGTCAGAATCCAGGAGGCCCTGAGGGAGAGCGTCCACCCTGAGAAGCCCTCAGAGCCTCCCCGGTCCTCCCCACCGGGGGCTCGTGCCCCATTCCTCCCTCACGTCCTTCCACTTACCCCTTCCTAGCCCCCCTTCCTGATGTCAAATAAAAGACACGTGTGTTCAAAAATAGAAACTGGGTTTATTGAACAAAACTGGGGGGGGGGGTGAACCTCTGGGGAGACTGGGAAAAGGAGGTGGGAGAGGGGAAGAGAGAGGGTGAGAGAGGGGAGGGGGAAACCTGGAAGGAGGGAGCTGGAAGGGGGAAGAAAGGGGAGGGGAAGCTCAGGGCTCAGGGTTGGGAGTCTCGCTGGACCAACCTGACTTTCATGCTAACCTGCTCCTGGGTTCGCATGTGGCCTTTGGTGGCCAGGCTGGCAGCTATCCTGCCCTAGACAGCTGCGTTCCTACGTCTAGTGCAGAGATCATGGACATTGTGTGCATCCCCCCCAAACCTGAATAAGGTCCATGATCTCCACCCTGGACCAGGAAGGTGCCTGCCTTCTCCATCCCCTCTCAGGCTCCTGGGAGCTGGCAGACTGCTCCTGGAGAGCAGTGGAGGGCTGGCTGCCAGTGGCTTGCTGGCTCATGTTTTGGCGCCACTGGGTCAGGGGCCCCGGTGGCCACTGCTGGCTCTGGGCTGGAAGACTTGGAGCTGGCACAGGCACTGTGGCCAGGGTCTACCCCTTTAATGGCTCCGGGCTGGGGGAGAGGAGAGTAAGCTTTCCTGGTTGTGCCCAGAGTGGCCACCAGGGGTCCCTGGGAAGGGCTGGAGGCCCCCTACTGCGAATTAAGTGTCTACATACCACTTATGCATGTGGAAATTCTGGAGCCACTGCTGGTTGTTCCATGGCTTCAGGACAAGGTGGTCCCACCAATAGGAACTGGTCTCCCTCCACTAGAAGCGGCATTCTGTGGTGTGCAGGGGATGAAGGATCTTTTGAGGCATCAGGAGTGCCAAGGCCTGGGTGAAGAGGTTCCCCGATCCGGGTTGCTCATCATGGTCCTGAATCAGCACATGGGCTGGATCGACTGTGCCATGAGGTACAGGATGAGGCCTATGAGCCTGGCACTGCTTTGCAGCAGCTCCATCTCCATTTAATGAGTACTATAGCATCCTCAAGGGCAACCAGAGCACACAGCGTGAGTTTGGTGTCCCATGAGGGGGTAAGCAGTGGAGAAGTGGCGTGTGAGACACGGCTGTAGAGAGGAGCCCCTTTAAGCACGTGTCTCAGCAAGCAGCCACAGGAAGTATCCACTTTCTTGGTGCCTTCCCTGGAGTGCTTCTGGGGGTTTAAATGTGATACAGGCTTCAAAATACTAAAATACTTAATCAGCTTTAGGAAAAACAAATAAATATGCACATATACACATCCAAATCACTGCAATTTATGTATTGCTAACTAGTGAGTCTGTTGTGAAAAGTGATATTAACCTTACTCAGCTCTGCCAAGCTTTGGCACACATTAAATCCTGGGTAGAGGACTGGGGGAGGCAGCTAAAGTCCAAGGCATTAATTTGGGAAAACACCACAGAGTTCATAAACAAAAAACATATGTAAAATTCCCATCCTAAGTAGGTTGGGCAATGTCCTTTTCCTTTCTTGTTCTTGAGATTGCTAGACTTAATGTCCCCTCTGTCAGTCCCCATAATACACGAGGTTCGAAGGGATGCCGGAAAGGATGAGACCACAACTGGGGGTTTCAAAAAGCACAAACTGATTTTATTTTGATGACGCCAGACAATCATCAGAACAAAAATTAAACAGATTGCCAGACAACACAAAACAATTCCCTGAGGCTTTTCTAAATCACAATAATTCCCAATAACTGCCCAGGGGTTAGGAACAGTTGAATTAACACTGGTATTGTCCATAGGGCTGATTATTTACACAACTTTATACAAGGAAACAGTAAAAAACCTAAACCACAATGATTTATAAACTAACTTAGTAACTTTTTAACCACTGTCACTTGACAAGTAATAAGGACAACTAAGAAATCAATTAGGATAGGGATGATGGCGGGGGAGGGGGGGTGTTATACCAGTTCTGGAGACAGCAGGAACACAAGTACCGGTCGCATGCTCATAAACTGTCTCCACTCGGGTCGACCAACTCGGAGTACACTCAGTAAGACTCGAGAGCGGGGGGTGCAAGGCGTCTGGGTGATCAGGCCAGGCGTTTACTCGATGCGAATCCCCAGTGAGAGAGGGGCTGCCTGCCTGTTTTATTGCCTGTGACCTTATCACCCCATAGGTTGGTTTTTGCTGCAGTGGGTGGAGTAGCAGGCCTGAGCACAAGTCAGCCCATTGGCTGATCTTTTACTGCAATGGGTGGGGCGAGCAGGGGAAGATTATTAATTTACATGCCCTTATATGGAAAACACTCCACCTCACAGACAGAGCCCCCTATACCAGCCTTAGAGGTATTACAGGCTATGGCTCCCTGCAACGGGCAGCCATTGTTGTAGTTCTGACTCGGACACCCTCCACATTCCCAACCCTTCTCTGCACCCCACTCACAGTTGCTGCTTTTACTTAGGACAGACCCAGAGTTTAGAGCTGCATCTGTAGAGTTCACTTCTAGTCTCCCCCAGCATCCTACCCATTCCACTGGTCACTCGCCATCCTTCTGCCCCGCTCTGCTTGCCCATATGCTGCCATCCACTTCTAGGGTTGCCAGGTGTTCGGTTTTGAACCAGACAGTCCAGTATTTGAGCTTTCTGTTGGGGAAACAAATTGAAAAAATATAAATGAGAAAATAGAAATGTCTGGTATTTTCTATATAAGATGTAATGTAGATTGTGATGTAATGTCAAGTGTGTCCGGTATTTTTGTTGAAGCCATCTGGCAACCCTATCACTTCTGCTATCCATTTCTTCTCTGTGACTTTTGCCTATCCATCTCAAATGATTTCAGCTCCCAGTGATTTCAACTCTTAACAAGCAGGGTGAAAAAACACAACTCCAGCACAATTAACATAAGAAAGAGACACATGATAATGTCTGTTTACCTCTATTCTTTGAAGAGGGGGAGGGGGAGGAGAACAGGTCAAACTAGTCCAGGCAGGGGAAGCCAAAATAACATTCTCTTACTCCTTTCCTCTTGTAGTAAGATGAGGGCCTAAAACATAAGCCCATGCAGCACAGGCCTGGTTTGAGGCCTGAGGCCTAGTTAACAATGGGCAAAACATGGCTAACATAAAGCAAGGCTAAGCTGTGAGCAGAAGGCAGGCCCCAGCTCACAGAACTCGGCAAGAACAGGGCTGAGAGCACAAAACACTAATTGGAGCTAGGTACCGACTGAACAATAATTGGTACTGGTTATAAGTGGAAAGCACATGGTATCACTAGCTCATTAAAAAAGACCTTGATACCCAGTCTTCACAGATACAGACTCAGGTTCAAGAAAGGGTCTAAACTGACAGAATGATGGATAGAGATGATCTAATCAAACCACGTATCTAAGTAGCGTCAGAGGGTGGTAACCTGACACGTCAGCAGTGAACTGTGATTTGTTGTACCTGTATATAAGGTGGTGTCTTTGGGAAACAGCCTTTGTATGATCAGGTAGGCAGTGGAAATTTCCCACTGATTAAGTCATTCCATTGTGGTAAGTACACGTGTGTAGTGGTTCAGTAGAGTCTACTGACAACTGTTACTGTACTTCGCTCTACAATAAACCTGGCCCGGCACCTTCAATCCTTATCTGGTTTGTGGTCTTTGGGGGCCCGCTCCTCGGGGTGCCTGTCCTGTTGTTGGGGCCGGGGCTGCTCCAGCTCGGTGACTGCCCAGCCTTCGGCAGGTTGTGGGGGCTGCACCGGTTTGCGCTGGGGCCGGTGCTCCTTGACCGGTGGCGGCGGAGGTTGCCCCCAGCCTCGCTGCAGGTGGGCACTTTTGAATTGGCCCACTGATTGTGACAGGGCTCGGAGCCCCCGCACTCCTCATGATGTGGCAGTTTCTCCTGCCTCGCCCTGGCTGTCACTCTTGGCACCCGCCTCTCACGGCTACATGCCAGAGGCGGAGTCGGCCATTTGCCGGCTGTGCAGGCATGGGGGCAGGTTACAGCCCTGCTGACCTGATGCAGTGCCGCCAGGCTGTCCAGGCTCTCTGCCTGCAGCCCCGTTCTCCTCCCGCCTCCCTTTGTGGTCCGGAGTGCGGGTTGCTAGCGGCCCATCACAGGCTACTATGGCTTGATAGTCTCGTCAGTAGAAAATTAAAAATAAACAGCAGTGGCCTTGTCTAAAAAGGTTAACAAAACATAATATTAATTCTCTCTGTAATGTAATTTGCTTTGATGTGAAAATGCTTTGATGTGAAAATCATATCACACGTAAAGACAGGGCCAAATTAATTCCTCAACTCTGACTGCCCCAGAACTTTGAGGAAGCTTGGGTTCAACATATGCAGCATTATAGCAAGCTGAACACAAAGTCTGGATCAGAACGTTGTGAAAATTCAGACCTAGTTCTAGACCTAAACTGAGCCATTTTGGCCCATTTTTAGCTATGGGTCTAATCTTAGATCTTCTAGCCTGAAGTTTGTCTTCATGATGCATTAGTCTATACATACCAGAGTGGTGTAAATTCTAGCAGTCTATTATAAGGTTATTCACTAATTAGCGTGTGTGGACCCTGATGGCATGAACTACAAGTTCATTAGTGCACATTAATATAGTCCAGTACTACATTAATACTCACCAAGGAACTTTTAGTGTGTGCCAACAAAGTCCATATGTGCACACTAAAACAAACCCTGGGCGAAACACCTTCCTCAGGCCAGATCCAGCCTGCCAAGCCACCGGATCCTGCCTGTGGACACAGCAGGAGGCCTCAGACAGACTCACCTGCTTGCCCCGCCTCTGCACATGGCTCAGTAAAGCAGCTGCTGGGCCATTTGTGTTTCACAAACTGTGAGCAGAGAGGAGTGGGGAGCTCATGGTTGCTCCCGCCTCCAGCACAATCCCATTGGCTGGTTTCTGGCCAATGAAAACTGCCAGTTCCAAGAACAAGTGGTGCGCAAAGCACACCTCGCCCATCCCCTCCGGCTCTGCAGTGGCAGGGCAGGTTTCTGCCTGAGAAACATGCTGGGCTGCTGGCCAGGAGTTTTACAGGTAAATCTCCTGGCCAGAGCCTATCTCCAGCACTCCAGCCCCACTCTTCCCCACTCCTGCCCTCTATCTCCCCCACCACACATAAGCCAAACCCTCTGCCCCTCTCCCAAGCCCATACCCTCTCCTAGATACTGCACCCAATCCCCTGCCCTAAGTCACAATCCTCTCCTTCCCTAGTCACAACCCAAACACCTGCACTACAAATCCCATGCCCCAGGTCACACCTGCCTTCTTCACCCAAACGCCTTCCCAGACTTCACAGGCCTCCCTGCACCCCCAATACCTTACCCCAAGCTCCCTTCTGCACCCAATTTCCATCCCAGACCCCACACCTCCACCATTAGTAAGAAAGAGTGTGGTCCTTGACCACTTTCCAAAATCTTGGAGTGGCCCCCAGTATAAATTGTCTACCCATGCCTTCGCAGCTAGTTAAATGTGTGTTAGATTTATTTCTCCCCTACTGATTAACCTGTTTTTGCACATGTTTCTTCTCTGCTATCTTGTTTCAAACATTTTAAGAGATTAGAAATTCTGCAGAGCATTATTCGTGTATATTCAAGCTACCTTGGCATTTATTGGTTGAACTTGCTGCAATCTGTTAAACACTTGATTTTTAATTCTCAAATCGCCTTATAGATCCTGATAGAATAGGACTGGGCATGTTGTTCATCTTGGACTCTGCTGCTGGTGCCTCCTGCGAATCACTCTGCCATTAGTCTTTGGCACTGGAAGTAATTTACCACTGGAACAATTTACCAAGTGTTGTGGTAGAGTTTCCATCACTGACCATTTTAAAATCAAGACTGGATGTTTTCCTAAAAGATCTGCTCTGGGAGTTATTTTGGGGAACTTCTCTGACCTTTGTTATGCAGGAGAGCAGACTACATGATCACAGTGGTCCTTTCTGGTCTGGGAATCCACGAATCTATTAAACTGAAGCTCAGCTGAGCTGCAGCCATAAGTTTTTATTTCAAAGACTTTCTTCAGAACTCAGCAAGGAACAAACACAAACTTCAAAGGGAGAAAAAATCCTAGTTGTCCTGTGTGCCCATAAAAGCTCATGAAAATATACAGGCAGTCCCCGGGTTATGTACAAGATAGGGACTGTAGGTTTGTTCTTAAGTTGAATCTGTATGTAAGTCGGAACTGGCGTCCAGATTCAGCCGCTGCTGAAACTGACCGCCAGTTCCGACTTACATACAGATTCAACGTAAGAACCCCAGGTGTCCCCAAGTCAGCTGCTGCTGAAACTGATCAGCGGCTGATTCCAGGAAGCCCGGGGCAGAGCAACTCTGCCTCGGGCTTCCTGTAGTCAGCGCTGGTCAGTTTCAGCAGCGGCTGACTTGGGGACGCCTGGGGCAGAGCAGCTGGGGTGCTGCTGGGTTGCTCCAATAGCGCCGCTCCTTGGCGGTCTCGGTCCGCCGTCCGCATCTCCCTGGTCTGCTGGGGGGGGGGGCACAGCTAGTACACCCCCCCCCCCAGCAGCGGCTGAATCAGAACGCCTGGGGCAGAGCAGCTGGGGTGCTGCCGTGTTGGTCCAGTAGCGCCCAGAGCGGCGCTGCAGGACCAACCGGCAGCGCCCCAGCTGTTCTACCACAGGCGTCCAGAGAAAAGCCTGGTCTGCGGGGGGGGGGGGGGCGTACTAGCTGCGCCTCCCCTCCCCCCAGCAGACCAGGGAGATGCGGGTGGCGGACCGAGACGCACCGCGGTCCCGCCGCCCGGGTCCTCCGCGGCTTTGCTCCCCGTCTCCCTGGTCTGCTGGAGACCAGCAGACCAGGGAGACGGGGAGCAAAGCCTCAGAGAACGCTGGCAGTGGGACAGCTGCGGCGCGTCTGGGCTGTCCTGTTGCCCGCGTGCTCCGCGGCTTTGCTCCGCGTCTCCCTGGTCTGCTGCCGGCGTCATCAGCTTATGCACCCCCTCTTCTTAGCTTAGCACCTGTTGCACTTTTTACTTTTGCAGCTTATTATTTTTACTTACTGCATCTTTGCACCCCAATTTATGATGAGCCCAAGGTGAGTCCCTTGCTTCCCCACCCTTGTTATGGTCCTGACATATATATATATATATATATATATATATATATATATATATATATATATATATATATATATATAAGTAAAATTTGGAAGTCTTTTTTTAACTTACAGACTAACATGGCTACCCCTCTGAGACTTTCAAAGGGAAAGGAAGAGCATTTAAGAGGGTTTTTTTTGTCTCCCTTAGTCATATGACATGACCATGGTCAGCACTACCCATGACACTAACACATTACTTTGCACAGGTGTGTGACTGTCTTTGGAGATACCAAATTACATAGCATCATTGTCCCCTCTAAGCTGTGCAGCAGCACAGCTTCACAGCTGATTAATCAGCCTGGTCCAGTCAGTCAACTCCATGCATGGAGCCCTTAGCCTCTGACTGGGTGGGGCTGATTAATCACCTGTGAAGCTGTGCTGCCCTAAGCTTAGAGGGAACACTGCACATCATGTCATATTGCTAGGCCTAGGCCATGCTATGATTGGAAATTGTGTTAAAAAAGCTTGTGGCTACTCCCAGTATTCAGGAACTGACTCACCAGTGTGGAGGGCTGGGGATTTCCTCCCCCAAGAACCAGCTTCCACAAACCCTGCTGCAGACCATGCAATCTCAATGGCTGAACACAAGAGGGAACAGGAGCCAGAAGAGGAAAGGGAAGGAACAACTCTCCCAACCTTCTGTTTCTGCTTCCATCCTCTTGCCTTCAACCCAATCTCACACAGCTCCTTATCACTTCCTCTGCCTGCCCACATACTGCTCATTTCTGTAGGAAGGGAGGTGCTGCTAATAAAGGTTGTGCAGTTAGGTCCACAGTGTCCTAATATCATACTTGTAGAAACAGAACTAGCAGAATAATAAATGTAAAGTAATGCACATTGGAAAAAATAATCCCAATTATACATACAAATATGATGGGGACTAATTTAGCTATAACTACTCAAGAGAGGGATCTTGGAGTCATTGTGGATAGTTATCTGGAAACATCTACTCAGTGTGCAATGTCAGTCAAAAAAGCAAATAGAATGTTGGGAATCATTAAAAAAAGGGATAGAGAATAAGACAGAGAATATTTTATTGCCTCTATATAAACCATGGTACAACCATATCTTGAATACTGTGTACAGATGTGGTCACCTCATCTAAAAAATATATTGGTGTTGGAAAAGGTTCAGAAAGGGGCAACGAAAATGATTATGGGTTTGGAATGGGTCCCATGTGAAAAGAGATTAAAAAGACTTGGACTTTTCATCTTAGAAAACAGGAGATTAAGGGGGGATATGATAGAGGTCTATAAAATCATGATGGGTATAGAAAAAGTGAATAAGGAAAGTTATTTACTTATTCCCACAATATAAAAACGAGGGGTCACCAAATGAAATTAATAGGCAGCAGGTTTAAAACAAACAAAAGGAAGTTTTTCTTCATGCAGTGCATAGTCAACCTCTAGAATTCCTTGCCAGAAGATGTGGTAAAGACTAGGACTTCAATGGGATTCAGAAAAGAGCTAGATAGATTCATGGAGGTTACATACATCAATGGCTATTAGTCAGGATGGGTAGGAATGGTGCCCTTAGCCTCTGTCTGGAAATGGATGACAGGAGAGGGATCACGTGATGATTACCTGTAGTGTTCCTTCCCTCTGGAACATCTGGTATTGACAACTGTCAGCAGACAGGATACTGGGCTAGATGGACCTTTGGTGTGACCCAGTATGGCCATTTTTATGTTTTCATGTAATCTTATTGGGAGATAAGGCAATGTACCACGCTTATTGTGATGGCAAAATTCATGTACGGTCCCTAGCTATTAAAATTGTCCACCACACATACACACACTCATACACAAAATTCTATAGATGGGATATAATTATCAGCCTCAGCTGCTCATGCTATTCCACTGGCCAGATGGTCTAGGCAACTTGGAGGGAACCAAGCTGTGTCTGTGTGCACCAATGCTCTTCAAGGATGGTAGTAGAACTGAAAGACCCAATTCTATAGTTTTGCATGCATATTTTGATATGTTTTAGTCCATAGATCCTGTCTTGTCCCTGTCTCATACTGCCCCAAGAAAATGTATGACCATGAGTCATCAGATAATGGCAGACATGACTTTGATCTTCTTTTCTTGATGGGGCTTTTGACTCTGTTCTTTACCCATCAAGGTGGTGCTGGCAGCTGGTTGTCCAGACAGGCTGGCTTTGGGGACTGATCCCTTTACACACACACACACATACACATGCGTGCGCGCTTTTAAATCTTCAGCCGTACATTGGAATAACTCTTCCCTTTAGTTCAGAGCTGTGGGTCAGCACAGACTGGGAAGAAACTCCCTCGCATCACCCCATCTGCCAGCCAACTACATTGTCCAACTCCACCAGACAGCACCAGCAACTCACTCCCTGGCCCTCAAACACAACATTACAATTGATGTTCTGCAAGATTTTTTTTTTTTAGAATTTAAGGAAAAGAATACAATTATTAATGTATAAATATTGTGTGATTGTTCAAGGACTATTGCATTAGTTTTAACCAGTTTGTAACTAAATATTCATGTTTGGGGTCAAAGATTATTTCTGGGCCATTTTTTGAGTGGTAGACAACTCTCCCCCATAGCACAGCTGTACTGGACACTGGAACCACTTACCTGACCGAGAGTAGTCAAGAGACACTGATATAAAAGAGTTGGTCAAACTGATTTCCCCCATTCAGATAGTGGGGAAATTTTGGCTATGTCTAGACTGCAGGGTTTTTTTTCAGAAAAAGATACACAAATTGCATACCGCAATTTGCGTATCGTTTTCCTCTTTTTATTTGGAAGAGGCTTTTCCAAAATTTGGCCTGTTTACACTGGGCCAAATTTTGGAAAATCATCTTTTGGAACATCCCTTATTTCTCTCACCAAGAGGAATACAGGGATGCCAAAAGACCGTAGCCACTTTTTCAGAAACTGTTCTGAAAAAGTGGACGCGTTCCCTGGACACGACAGAGTTATTCCAGGATACTGGAGGTATCCCGGAAAAACTCTGCAGTCTAGACATAGCCTTTGACTCAATCCCTTCGGTGTTCTACTTCTGAGTGGAGAGGATTGAAAAACAATCCAGTGAAAAATATGGGGAAAACATAGTTATTAGGTTGAGTTTAAAACAAATCCATGGAGAACAAAAAAAGAAATAGAGGGAAGATAGAAATTTTAATGAAAAAGTAAATTGAATATGTAAGATGTTATGAGACATCTATTTGTACCAGTTTAGTTTTTGGCAGTTTTGTTAGTGCATAGCACAGGTTTCCCTATCGCTTTAAAATTTTGCAAGCCCAGAAAATGTAACTGGGGGGGGGGGGGGGGGGGAGACTAACAAACCTTCACATTCTACATGTGAAGGGGTATGCTTTTAAAGGTGAGCTTCCTTTGCTGAAGCCCTTTCTTCACAGTGCTGTCATGTGTTATTCTGTAAAATGTCTGTGCTGCTAGAGATGTTCTCGGATAAATCTTGTAAGTGTAAGACAGATATAGGCTTGACAGGATTCAATTTTTATAATGTTGATAGAAAGTTTCAGTTTATTTTTAAGCATTTTTCTACTTATATTTTCATGGTTGTGCAAAATTGTGGCTGTTAAGCATGGGCAGTTGCTGAAGGTAAGGCTGGGGAGGCAAGCCCCCAGCCCTAGCCCCAGCTCTGCCCCTTCTGCTGAGGCCCTGCCTCCACAGGAGCCAAGCTGCCTCCCCACCAGGAGGTAGGGCAGCATGCCATGCCCCCCATCACCACGGGGAGGAGAGGAGGGTGGGTGGGCAAGTGTGCCCCAGCCTTTTCAGCCCCAGTGCACTGGGGAAGGAAGAGGGCATATGGCTCCAGACTTCCTGGGCCAGAGCACCTGGTAGGCGTACTGGGAGCAGATAGGGTTGCCAGATGGTTTAACCAAAAATACCAAACAACCCCCCACTCCCCCCAAAAAACACCAGGTTGAGAAAAAAAAGGGGGGAGCCCAAAGTTGTTCAGAAAAAAAAAGGGACCCTGACAGCAGTTATTAAGCAAAAAGAAATAAACAAAATAAAAAATCAGCATGGACCCTTTAAGAAGAGGCTTTTTTGCTGGTGGCCATTTTGTTTTTCTGTTCCAGCAACAAGATAAGCCCCTGCAGAACCAGGTAAGCAGAGGGGGTGTCTGGGAGTTGGCCCTGGTTGCTGAGTGTGTCGTAAGGTTGCCAGGTGTCCAATATTTTCCCCTCCTGACAGGGGAAAAAAAATAAGAAAATACCGGACATTTTACCTATTTGTACCCCATTTTCCATTCATCTGAAGAAGTGGGTTGACCCACAAAAGCTCATGATACCCTTTACATTTTTGTTAGTTTCTAAGGTGCTGCAGGACCATTCATTGTTTTTTAAGTTAGGGTGCATCTACGCTGCGCCGTTAGCTCGAAATAAGCTTTTCAATTTGAGCTACACAAATTGAGTAGCTTACTTCAACTTAATTTTGAAATACTATCTACACAGTGCCAAATTTTAAAATAAAGCGCTATTCTGAAACACTCCCTTAATCCTTGTGGAATGAGGTTTACAGGGATGTCGGAATAGCAAGCCCATTATATTTCGAAATAACAGGCTTGTTTCAAAGATGCAGAATAGCTATTTCAGGATACCAGAAATATTCTGAAATAGCACTGCAGGGTAGATGTACCCTTACAGACTAACACAGCTACCCCTCTGAGACTTTTAACTAGAAGAAGCATTTGAGGTTTCAGTCAGGGACACAGTCTAGGAAAAATATGAAAGATTAATCACTTGTAAGGCAAAATGTTTAAAGGCATCTTCCTTAGCTGCTCCCTGGTATTAAATGAGAAGGGAAATAAAGATGATATCCAATACCAGTCATGAGGGGAGCACTCAACACACAATTCCTACGATCCAGGACCTCAAATGTATTTAAGCACTGTAATGGGGTGTACCAATCCCACACTGGGAAAGCTGAGCCTAACCAGCCTCACCTGGTTGAAGAAGCCCTGCCAGGCATGCTTAGGCTGCAGCCCAGGTATAAAAGCCTGGAGGGCGGCTTAGTCTGGTCTGGCTGCTGAGAAGGAAGGAGGTATTGCTTTGCGGAGACTGGTGGGAAGTAGACTAGGGAGGGATATTGTAGCCTGTGGTTCTCAATGTGTTTTGGAGGGATTCCCCACTGAGAGAGCAGTGGACTATGCCACTGCTAATAGGGCCCTGGGCTGGGACCTGGTAGAGTAGGAAGGGCCCAGGTCCCCATACCACCTCGTCAACCCCTGAGCTGGGGGACCATCACCTGTTTATTACTAACTCTGGCTGCTAGGCCACACTGCCCCAGTAAGAAGGGTGTGGACTAAAGAGCCATTTCTAGGACACATTGCCCTGGTGGGAGGCACATGGGTGGAAATCAGAGATGCATTGTAGGACATGTGGGGTTGGCCATGGTCCCAAGAAGCCCAGGGACATGACAGCTTGCCCTGGGAAGAGTATGAGTGTATCCCCCTGTGAGAGGCACCTCATTCTGATCTCCCTTTGAGGCTCTTGGCTTAAAACTGTGGGTGATTAGTCTATAGTCTTTTTTTCTATGCCCATCTTTGGTATTACTTTTTGTCTTAATATCTTCTGCAAATGGAGAACTATTGCCTTTGGGCTTAGAGATTGACTAGTCTGATTTCCCTGATATTTAATTAGCCAGTATATACAGTAATAGCACAGAAAAGGACATGAAGCAGGATGACACAATTTACAGTATTTTATGATGATATAAGCAGAGTCTGAATGAATGCATCCCTGTTAACTAGCTGGGGGGAGGGGGAAGAGATCTTGGGTGTGTTTATGTAAATACAGTATGTTCCTGTTTTGCTTAGCTTTACTAGATAGTCAGCAGATGAAGTAGTGTTTTGCTCATTATAATCAATCAACTTTGTTGGTGTTGGGTCACAAATTACGTTAGTACTGAATGCAGGGATAGTGAAATATGTTTACCGTATTTGTAATTATTGTGGGGAAAGGACTGTGCTTAACATGTCTCAAAGAACAGAGTCACTCTCGGTTTAAAGAACTTTGATAAGATAAGGGCTTTGAAAGTGAAAGGTGGGGGGAGGGTTCCCAACCAGAAAGTTGCATGCCCTCAAGTCTCTGTTGTAAGGCTGGTTCAACCTGTTTCTCCCTCTTGTTTAAAGATGATGGTGCTAAATAGGCTTCATTAGGAGTTTGCTTAAATTGCTCAATGAGAGCTGAAACTGCTTGTAGTATGACTGGATTTTGCCCAAGAGCTAAAGCCACTTGAGCTGACAGTGTTTCTCCTGTGCAGAGGTTACAGCTAAGAGGTGGATGGCAACTGATAGTGACTGACAGCCAGCAGGGTGGCAGTGGAGAGGAGTGATGTGATCTGCTCACAGGCTGATACCAGGAAATGATGAACAGCCAGTGGAGTAAGATGCCTTTGTATCCACATTTTACTATCTTCCCCCAGCCAATGTGGGAAGTGAACTCTCAACTCTTGGTCTGCACTGACCAAAGGCAGCAACTGTGAAGTGGGTGCAGAAAAGGTTTGGGCATGTGAAGGGGACTTCTGAGTTGCTAGTCTTAAGAATCTGAGGGGGAAAGAACACTGCCAACCTACTTGGGATGGGTCTTCTACTCATTGCTTGTTATGAACCCTGTTCATAGTGGGTTTTCCCCCAAATTAATGCCAAGTTACTCCCCTCCCTTTTATTAAAAATGTCTTTTCTACACTCAGACTCTATGGCTGGGAGTGGGGAAGCATTGCCTTTCAGAGGTGCCTGGGGTGGGGTGTAAATTTCCCAGGTTACTGGGTGGGGGCTTGAGCCAGTTCTGTGGTGGATTGATGAAAAGGAATCTCTAGATATTGAACCTGCCCCTGATGGCTAGTGGTTGCACCTGGCAGAAGGGTTAATATGGTCTTAACAAAGATCACGCTCCCCCATGCAGTTTTGCCCTTGTCATTTTTCTTACACATGTGGAATGCTTACAGGGATGTTGAACTGCAAGTTTTACTAGAAACAAGTTTCATATGTTTTCTCTTTTGTTGAAGTAAGATGTGCAGTTATCCAGTAAGTGGCAGCAAATGTCTTAAAGATTCATCAGCAGTCACTTAGTGTGTAGCTCCAGTGGCAATGCAGTAGAGTACTCAAATTCACAATATGATTCTACCTAACTGAAAATGAAAACTGCAGTCTTATGTATTTGCTAATGCTAATATAGAACATGCATGTCTAATTTCCTGTTGCCATAGGATCTCTATGGGGTACAATCAGGTACCAAGAAAAAAATACTCTTGTAATTCAAAAGATGCTTTAGCAACACTTTGATTCCACATATTTGTTTGAGACTAGCAAGCCTGGTTTTAGAGCTGTATGTGGAATTGAGACTGCCTATATAGGAATGATTTCTAGCAATAGATAAAGACAAGGAATCCATACTAATTCTGTTTTAAATGTACTAGCACCAGTTCAGAACATTAGAAATAGTTTTTACTATTATGTGCCAATTTTCCAAAACCAAAATCTGATTGGTCTGTTAGACCTTTTTCATGATGTCTCGTGCTGTGGAGGGAATCTCATTACTGAAAAACAAACAATTTGTACAAAGCTTATTTATATATAATGTTGATTAATGGGGAAGGAAAGTAAATGGGAGGAGTGAATAATTAGGAGAGGAAGTGATATATTAAACAAAAAGAGCCAACTTACCCTTTCAGTACTATCTGGGGGACCTCCAAATACTCTGAACTATATTGCAAAATCTAAACTGCTTGAAAGTCCTGCACTGGTATTTCTAAAAGAAAAGGGAATTGAAAACAGGAAAAAATGAAATTGGGTGTTTTGCCATAAACTGTTGCTGAAATGGCAGCTGAGCTTCTGAGGGCTGAGAGTGGAAAGAATGTGTAAAATGTGTTTTTTTTTATTTTTTTTTAAAGAGGAAAAAATGACTACATTTCAATAATAGCAGAAATGTATTTCTAACCATTTTCTCCTAGCCTTCTGCTAAAGACTTTTTCAGAATAGACAGCAGCATTAATATCTCTATCCCCATTTTGTTTTTTGAAGAATTAAAGTAGCAAGGCTTAGTTTAGTAGCAATAAGCCATGTCAGGGTTTATTTCATGGGTGGCTAGGCGCACATAGAATGCAGTATTAGCCTCCAAATGTACATTATGCTGTTTTTATTTGCTGTTGTGACTCACCTGTTGGATTTTGCAGCAGCGGAGAGTGAGTTTTGGTGGCTTTCTTTCCTTTCAAAAAAGTCCAGGAATATCCTGTGTAATTTATCAGCTGAGCGGCCTATAGAGTCATCAATGGTTCTTTGTTGTCACCGCTCCTGTTTGATGTATACAGGCAGTCCCTGGGTTACGTACAAGATAGGGACTGTAGGTTTGTTCTTAAGTTGAATCTGTATGTAAGTCGGAACTGGCGTCCAGATTCAGCCGCTGCTGAAACTGATCAGTTTCAACAGTGGCTGAATCTGGATGCCAGTTCTGACTTACATACAGATTCAACTTAAGAACCCCAGGCATCCCCAAGTCAGCTGCTGCTGAAACTGATCAGCGGCTGATTCCAGGAAGCCCGGGGCAGGTGCTTCCTGTAGTCAGCCACTGGTCAGTTTCAGCAGTGGCTGAATCAGGACGCCTGGGGCAGAGCAGCTGGGGTGCTGCTGGGTTGGTCCAGTAGCGCCGCCACTGGACCAACCCAGCAGCACCCAAGCTGCTCTGCCCCTGATTCAGCCGCTGCTGAAACTGACCAGCAGTGGCTGAATCAGGTTGCCTGGGGTAGAGCAGCTGGGGTGCTGCCGGGTTGGTCCAGTAGCGCCCAGAGCGGCGCTACGGGACCAACCGGCAGCGCCCCAGCTGCTGTACCACAGGCGTCCGGAGCAAAGCCGCGGAGCATGGGGGCAGCGGGACAGCCCAGATGCGCCGTGGCTGTCCTGCTGCCCTCGGGCTCTGCGGCTTTGCTCTGCTTTGCTCCCCGTCCCCCTGGTCTGCAGATCAGGGGGACGGGGAGCAAAGCGGCGGAACACGTGGGCAGCGGACAGCCCAGATGCGTCTGGGCTGTCCGCTGCCCGCATGTTCCGCTGCTTTGCTTCCTCTCCCTTTTCTGCTGGAGACCAGGGAGAGGGAGGGCCCCGTTCGTAACTGCGGATCCGACATAAGTCGGATCCACGTAACTCGGGGACTGCCTGTATCCAATAGAGCAGGGCTACTCAACTTGTGGTCTGCAGGCCATTTGTTTGTGGCCTGCAGTGTGATTTGGGTTTGTGGGGCTCAACATGTGGTCTGTCGGTGGGAACCTTTGAACAAGGCCTTCACTGGGAACAGGCTCTACCACAGCGAGGTCTCCCTGGTGGGGTGAACACTGAAAGACACAAGTGGATGGGCTGGTTGGAACAGATGGTTACAGGGTGTTGGCATTTCTAGCCCCCAGGGAGGAGGCGCCAGGAGTGCAGGGGCTTTGTGGTAAGTGCTGGCTGCTTAGCCTTGTAGGCAGAGCATGAGGTGCTTACTGGCTCACACTGGACACATTTGGGTCCAGCACCATGGCTGGACAGCCCTGCCTCCGTCCCACATGGTGTGACAGACTCCTGCATGGGCACCTGTCCTTTTTTGCCCTTCATGTCTGGCCTGACTCACCCAGCTGCCTGCCCATTGCAGGTTGGAGTGCTCTGGCTTGGAAACTTTCTGAGTAAAATCACTCCAAGAAAGCTTCACGCTAAATACCCAAAATACTGGTATACAACTTTTCTTTTTAAGAAGCATTAAAAACGGCAACAAAGAAGAGACGCATGTTGATGAACACAGGGTTTTCATTCCTGTTTGGAAGATGGAATTTGCTTTTGCAGAGATAAATGGAAAACCAATGTGTTGTCTTTGTCAAAAGACTATCACTGCGTTAAAACGAACCTTCAAAGGCAACATGAATCTTGAAGCTATTTGCATATATATCCACATGTGTATACAACCACACTTAAGTTACTCACAGCACATGCCAAGGGCTGCATTATTGTGGCCCCCGGGGCTTCCAAAGTAGAGTAGCCCTGCAATAGAGGAATGACAGCCATTTGAAGCACAAAGCTGTATCACCAACATGTTGAAGGTACTTAACTTGGCATTGACTCTACAGTTTCACTATTCCTTTAATAAGAGACTTAATTTAAAACAGCCCCATGCTTTATTTTTAGAGCTCCAGAGCTAAATTTACAGCTGGGTGTAGCTGAAACAGGGAGCAGGAAGGAGAGACCAGAAGGGAATTGGCAACAGCTTCCAAATGATAGCCCCATTCTATGTGCCTTTCCTCTCCTCCCTGCCCACCATGTAGATTATATCAACCTTGGAGCAGCTCTAAATAACAGTTGGCTAGAGCTCCCCAGAGGCCACTCATCAACCAAGAGAACAGCATGTTCTGGCTACACACCCTCACCAACCTCTCTTTCCCTAAAACACCCCTTGTGTTAAGCCTATGACAAGATGAGAATGCACCTCTATATTCACTCCTTTCATACTGCTATAATCTTCCTACAGAATGTCTCGTAAGATATATTGTTGGAAAACTAAGTCGACACTGGTCAATAATATTATGGTGAAATGAATGTGGCAACGTTCTGTGTAAAATTATGACTATCTATGCAGAGGTTGGTAAACAGGTCTATCCTGAAAAAAGCAAAGTGTGTTTACCTCAATTTAACTATAAAGTAGCACACATGATACTTGGGATATCAAGAGTGGGTAGACTTGTTTCTCAAAGACAAAGGACAGTCCAATGCTTTTAGCCAGGTGCCATCGAAGTTGATTGGAAATCACTGATCAAGTGACTATTCTTTGGCAATGAAAGGGGCAGAAACTGATCAATCTGCATCTTAGAAAGCAACAACATAGAACGCCTTTCACCACAAGACTGTCTCTTCCCTCATAATGGGAAGGAACTTTTCTAGGGTGACCCTTAGGAAAATAAATTTCAAAGGGTGACTTGACAATGAGAGTGAGGGGCAAAAACATCTCAACTTCACTCCCTCGCCTTAGAGGAGGGAGGAACCAGCCTTTTGACTTAGGGAGGGATCTGATGTGAAAATTTGGTCAACCACATTGCTGGGATCCTATAGTCAGTATTTTACCTGAAATCACCTCTGGCTTGTTAAATGTTTGCTACTGAATAGCATTTTATCTCTATTTCTCTTGTAATGCTTTGACTTTACCTTAGACTTGTAGTCACTTAAACTTTTTGTAGTTATTTTTTCCCCCAAAAACGAATCCAGGGGTGTATTTAAATTGAACTGTAAGGTAACATCAGGAAAAATATCAAACTGTTACAGGGGCAATGGATCTCAAATATCTGAACTGTCCAGGAGTGGGCTGAATAGTCTAGAACACACTTTTTGGGGGGAGGGGAATCCAGGACTTTGTAGGTGGGTGTTTGGGGTCACTCTGCAGTGGCAAAAAAGACTGCTGGAGGCTAGAGTGTGGCTGACATGCTGCTGTGATCAGACTTGCTGAACCAGTACTGTGGCTCTACACAGGCACTCTGGATGTGACCTACATGCTGCTAATCTGTCTCTAAAGAGCCCTGGCTGGGAGTTGCAGCATTGTGAGGCATCAAGGTTGCAGGGTAGAAGTGACACAGCCGCTCACTGGTCTGGATTACACCCAGAAATGTGATAGAAGTGGGTATAATGGGGTATATGCTAGTGTGATGCCTGCTGAGGACTGTCAGGGGAACCCACGATATGGAAAATACATGATGATTGGATCCCTTTATAACACTGGAGTGAAGCAGAGCAGACTGGTGAATCTGGGCCCCATTCAGTATTGTACATATATAAGATGACTAGCTGAGCCTATAAGCTGCTATGCCAAAATGTAAGAATCTTTAAAATTAACAAGCCACATTGTAATAGGTACCAGACAGTGTTAAATCTTGTCTCTAGTGCTTTTGCTGCAATGCAGCTTTCTATATGACAGCAATATATTTTTCCCTTCTTATGAATTCTGGGGATAAGCAGAAGAGAAACTAGAAAATTGTCCAAGCATATATACGGAGATGGAATCATAATTCACTATTTGGCCACTGCTACATGCATTCATGGTGTTGCAGTTGTTTCTGGGCCTTATGAAGTCATATGTTCTGTAAAGAGCTAGAGCTTTTCTGAAGAACATCCAAGAAAGAGCACTGTAATGTAGGTCAATTTGTGCTGCAATTTCCTGGAAACTAAACAAAACCAGCATTATTAATTTATACACTATTTCCAAATGCCCTGGTTACAAGGGTTCTGAACAGGGAGACTTGCACTAATTTAATTTTAATTCCATAGAATTAGCACTTCTGGTAAGAGTGAAGAGGTAGTTTTCTTTTTTTTAATTATAGAACTCTATCACAGGGGGTCTGTATTTTTGTCAGACGGAGGTAAAGTCTTTAGAGACTGTGTGACCCACCTGATATGGGCATGGGACCAGAGGAGGAAAACTAGTTGTTCTGTTCCCAGCTCTGGCACTAGTTTCCTTTCAAGTTTTGGACGAGTCACTTAAATTATTCATGTCTTAGTTGCCTTATCTATAAAATGGGGATAAAAATACCCATTTTAGAGGCCTACTTGAGACCAATAGCTGAAAAGTGCTAAATGAGTATTACTGGAAATGCCTTTTGATTCAACATTTTTCTCCATCTCGCCAAAATTAGTTTCAAATACCAATTTTTTTTCAAAGTAATTTCGCTCCACATTGGAGACATTTTAAAACATGTCTCCGAATGTTGTACATCGCTGTACTTAGGATAATAAAATTTCAGAGTCAGAAGAACCTGAGTTGCTTCATGGAGGCCATGTCTACATTACAAGGTTTTTGCATAAAAACAACTGTTTTTACACACAAACCAGTGGAGCAGCCACACCAAGTGTGTTTTTGTGCAAAAAAAAAAAAAAAAAAAAAATGCAGTAAATTGCCAGGACAGCCGGCTTTTGCTGGTAGAGTTATTCTTCTCCCCATGAGGAATAACTCCTTTTTGTGCTATAGCTCTTCTACAAAAAGGCATGTGTTGGATGCTCAACAGGGGTTTCTTGTGCAAAAAGAGCCTATTAGAAAAAGCACAGGTGTTCTGATGCCATTTTGTGAATGGCAATCAGAGCTTTCTTGTACAAGAACATCTATGCAGTGTGGACGCTCTTACACAAAAGCACATAAGTTTTGCGATGCACTTTTGAGGTCTGGATGTGCTTTTGCACAAGAAGCTTTTGTGGAAGATCTCTCTCCCATGGTGATCATTTTAGAATGTCTCTAATGTACCTCATGTTCAGTTTACCACAAGGTTACGTCTACACTGGCATGATTTTCCGGAAATGCTTTTAACGGAAAAGTTTCCGTTAAAAGCATTTTTGGAAAAGCGCATCTAGATTGGCAGGACGCTTTTCCGCAAAAGCACATTTTGCGGAAAAGCGTCCGTGGCCAATCTAGACATGCTTTTCTGCAAAAAAGCCCCGATCGCCATTTTCGCAATCGGGGCTTTTTTGCAGAAAACAAATCTCAGCTGTCTACACTGGCCCTTTTGCGCAAAAGTTTTTCGGAAAAAGACTTTTGCCCAAATGGGAGCAGCATAGTATTTCCGCAAAAGCACTGACAATCTTACATGAGATTGTCAGTGCTTTTGCAGAAATTCAAGTGGCCAGTGTAGACAGCTGGCAAGCTTTTCCATAAAAGCAGATGATTTTGCGGAAAAGCTTGCCAGTCTAGACACAGCCCAAGTGACTAGCAAAATACACCTCATTTGGGGGGGTGCAGAAACTATTGTGGGCCAAGGCAGTTTCTCTCTTGTTCATTAATCTGGCACACTGGGAGACTGGACTCTGTTATTTATTCATTTTCCTGTATTATCATGAAATGATCAGATACCTCCTTTCCAAACGAAAAACTTTGCACACTCAGGCAGTGTTTTTCAGCACCCTTCCTGCATTGTTGCTCAACTGCTCCCCTTCTCTGCTAATTTTCAGATAATTTACAAAAATCAGATCCCTCCCAGGCAGAGACTAATAATGACTCACGTTAATAAACCTGGCTAGTTTAGACTAATCTTGCCACCAGCTACAGTCTGCCTGCATCTGCCTAGCCACAATTAATTCAGCAAGTAACCTTTCTTCCTCTGCTCCAAACACCTACACCATTCAAACTGAGCCTCATGCATGGAAGAGAGTAAGTAATGTGTCTAGAATGGATGCATGTGTTTGCGCAGGGAGCTATGGAAACAGTGGCTGAAGGTTTCTTGTTTTAACAGGATGGGGTAATTTACATTGCTCACCAGCCAGAGTAGTAAAGGGGAAATGCCTTTCCCCAGGGGGTTCAGGTTATTAATTAACCCTCTTCTGAATTGTCAGCCAAACATAAAATAGCATGTACTGTACTCAGCCTCAGAACATGAGTGGTAAAAATTGAGGTCTCCTAAACTGCAGATCTGGCAGCCCTGTTTACCTTTTGAAACAGCCCTGTTTTTGAATTTCAAAACAGTCTTATTCACCTTTCATCAAGCTGGATTTTCTCCTTGTCCTAGGTCTTCACTCCCTAAGAGTGAGGTTTTTGGCTCTGCCAGACAACTTTGCTACTTCCTGCCTGGCATCCCTTCAGGGCTCTCTGGCCCAGCTCCACCAGGCTGCAATATAAAGCATGAAAAAATACCTGCCTGGAACAGGAAAGGAGAATTAGATTCTCATCACTGTTCAAGCTGGGGTGGGGAGAGGATTAATAAATACACTCAACCTCTCTCTGACCCTGTACCAGTCACTTTCCTGGCACTGGCATCCATTTGAGAGGATACAGTAATTCTGATGTGCTGGAACTTGGGTCACTGGGGTGTTGGTCCTTTGGGTTCTCTGGAGAAGGCTTCTGAGGTGACACATTTTGAGTTTTGTTTTCATTTCTTGATTTACAGTACAACACCAGTGCACAAATGTGCTTTTGATTTTTTTTTTCAGTTACTCTCAGAATATTTGAGTAAACTGCAGCATTAAGTTTATAAACAATCAAGGCCAACAAAGGCCTCTATAAGTGAACAAAGGCCTCTATAAGTGAAGCCAACAACTGTCATTTAAGCAAAGGATTAACAGATTTTGATCTTTTATCTTCACTTGAGAGAAAACAACCTATTCTGATTTTGCAATCTTATATCAGGCATCTAGCAGCAAACTGTAATATATACATGAAGAGTCAATCTTTAGCATCTTTTAAATATGCCACATATCGTGGCATATACTGTGACTTACCATTTTCTACTAAGTTCTCATTTTCCTCAAGAATTGATTGATGGAATTGTTTTCATTTCCACTTATTTAAATGTAGCTGTTAATTCCTTTAATCAAATGAGGTATGGCCCTTCTTGATGCCAATGACATCAGTTTAAAATATGCAATGTAAAACAAATGAATGTACTTAGGGTTAGTTCTGCCTGCCTGAGAATGGTCTGAAAAAACTGTTTTTTGTCTGTTACCTTTAAATTGATGGAACTTTGACATCATTCATATTATCAATATGCTTTGTATTTAAAACAATGTTTAATGTGTTTTACAGCTAACAATTTATAGAGTAATACAATCAGTGTAAAAGTTAGTTGACTACTTGCAAAAGTTAAAGTCTAAGGTAAGGAAGAGGCTCTTAATTTATGTATTCAGTCACACTTTCGTAGGTCAGGAGTGAAAATACTGCTTTTGTTAACAGATCTGAAGACTCCTACGGCTTTGCAGTTTTCGCTGGGCTGTACAAAGCAAGCCCCACTGACAGAAGGAATAGAATTCATACCCATAAGCCCTCAATTGAACAACTTTCTGGTATTGGTTAGCAATGTAAGGGCTCCAGTACATAGCTGAGCTATTCTGATTCTATCCAGAAGAGGGTAGTGCTGCATATACACATCAGGCAATTGTTTACACTATTATGAAACCTAATTAGGATGAAAAATTCTACTGACACTTTGTTTTCAACGAATAGACAGAGCAGCAAGATACTAATAATGAAGAGAATGCCTGCTTGTGTGCCTACCACACAGGAATCTGTGTATAATGTAATTGATATAACGTGGTCCTTTCCTTAATGTGTTGCATGAGCTTTCAAATAATACTGCTCAACTGTAGTGTCCATTTTCTGCCTCCTTTTTCTTGGGAGGGGGATCTGATCTAGTAGATGAGCTAAAAAGGTTGTGAATCAAGTCCTGGTGAGCTCTAGTCCCATTTGACACTGACTCCCTCTGTTCCCCTTAGGTAATTCACTGGTGTTACCTGCCCCAGTTTTGCCATTGGTAAAGTGGGAAAATACTACTTAACTACTCATTTCCTATCAAAAACCTGATTATTTTTTATTAAATTTTTCCACAAAACCAATTTGGTTCACTAACTCTTTCCTTGTTTAAATGTGATGTTAGCGAAAGCATCTATCCTGTATTCTCAGGTTTGTATTTTTCTTACAACCGGGGTTTTCATTTATATAATTAACCTACCAATCAATATTAACTAGTCAGCTGAGGAGGAAGTGCAAGTCTGCCTGGATTTCAAACTGCAAGCAAGAGGAGGGAAGATATTACTTGTGGTGCTTCTGATTCAGCAGACTGCACAGAGTGGATGAACAAAGACTGTGGTCTAGACTACAGCTGTATGTCGACCTAAATCATACTGCATCAGTAACAGAAGTTACATAACTGAAGTCAACATAGGTCAACTTAGGGTTGTCTATACTGTTGCCTGGGTGACTCATGGTAGCACTTGGGTGATGTTGTCTCTCCTCTTCCCCCCCCCCCCCCACTATGCTATCACCACAATTTTAATTTCTATCTGTTGTGCTCCTTCATGCCCCCTCCCTGTCCATCTGGATCACCCTCCCTGCACCCCTCCCCCACAAGAACCAGTTGCCTCTGCTGTATTGTGTCAACTTACCATATGCTTCTCTGGGAGCTGGAGTACAGAAGTCAAGGGAAGAGTGCTCTGCCATTAACTAAATCTACACTGCTACATTGATCCCAGAAATACAGATCTAGCTGTAAGTGATTCTCAGATAAAATTCAGTCTAGGCCAGGCAAAATATGGCCCACGAGACAGCTCTGGCCCCCCAAGTCATTGGATCTGGCACATGTGTCAGGCTCCCTGCCTGTCCCATCACAATTCAGTGCTCAGAAAATCTGGCTGTGGGGCTATGTGCCTCTAGGAGCAGGGGTGTGGTAAGAGGGGAGGAGAGAAGGGCTTCTCACACTGCCTCCACCCTCAGCAAAATCTTACAGCTTCTATTGGCTGGTTTCTGGTCAACGGGTGCTGCCTATTTCCAGGACAGGTAGCATGTGCGAGTACCCCTCTCCTTCGTCCCAGAATAGCAGTGTTCAGTTCAGAGCAGCAAACATGGCCCCTGAAGTTGCTCTGAGTGGTGTGGAGGGTCATGGAAGGCAAGGACCCTGGTTAAGGAATCTGCTGGGCTCCTGGCTGGGAGCCTCCCAGCCAAGTGCCTCCCATCCAGAACCTGCATCTGCCATCCCAAATCCTCCCTCCCCCCTCCCCCGGACTCTGCACCCCTTCATACATCCATCCTACAGGTCATAATCTCCTACTCCTGATCACAACCCAAATCCCTGCACCTCCTCCATTAATATCATGGAAAAGTGCAGCGCTTGACAACTTACCAAATTCTTGGAGTGCCCCCCACCTCCAGAATTATTTCCCACCCCTGATCTAAGCTTTTGGAACTCTGAGTTGCTTCTTGCTGTGTTTCTGTGCAGACTGACTTGTTTAGATTTAATTTGTTTGTTTTGTTTGTGTACATGAAAATAACCCGTGCGTGTTATGAAGTAGCTTTATGTAGCAGAAATTAAGCTATGAGTTTCTTATTTATATAGTTGTATTTAAAAATTAAGTTCATCCCTCTTATTCTTTTAAGACTTGCTTATGGAGAGGTAGACCCTGTGCAAAGACTGAATTCTGGATCTCCGTGTGTTCTTTCTGTAAGATGCTTTGGAACACCAGGAAAGGGGCAGTAAAGTAAACTCTAGCTCACTCAAAGGTGACAATAGTACTGGGAATTTATCTACAGGAGGCTATGTGGCTGTCAAACTCAGTTCCATGTGTGTGAACAGAGTGGGCCTTTCCGACGTAAATCTGCCTACAACGATCAAGTTAAAAAAAAAAAAGAACAGATTGCGAGAATTGCCATCTTCCCTCCCACTTAAAGAAAATAAAAGTCTGGGTCTAATGTGGCTTATAGTACTCTTGTATCTTTTCTTTCAGTTAATTCCAAACAACCTAAAGAGAAAAATCCTTTTGTGTTTGAATGTCACTGGTTTTTAAATTCTGGATTCGCAAGTTCCAGATTTGTTTCACTTCCTATATTTTCCCCTTTCTGGCTGAGACAAGCAGGGTTAGGGCAAGGCGGTTGCTTTGAGCCCTGCGCCTTCAGGGTCTCACACTCCCCAGTGTCTGTCTGCCTGGCTACTCACTCGCTGCCCTGGCTGGGAGCCGCCCAGCTGCGCTGCGCAGCCAATCACAGTGTGCTGCCTTGGGCACCATAAACTCTTTGACCAGGCCTGGAGACAAGCCAGTGTGGGAGGCTGAAGCTGCTTCAAGGTTCATTTGCTCAGCCTGCTTCCCATCTAAATGAAGAAGTTAGCTGAAGCTTTGATTTTTTTATTTTTTTATTTTTTTATTTTTTGCCTCCATGGAAAATGGGGAGAAATGCAACTGCTGGGTTTTCCTTCCATCTGAGTGAAAAGGTTATTTCTAGCTTATTAAGACTTGACTGTTGTCCATTCAAAACCGTGAACTTCTAGTGCATGACCAGAGTGAGTTTAATAAAGTATGATAAGCTTATTAATTTAAGGTCATATATTCTGACCTTATTCATGCTGACATAAAATGTAAAGTAACTCCATTGCAGCCTATGTTTGGAGTACCTGCATTGACAGCAATGCTGGCAGGAGAGGTGGGTATATCCAGCAAACCCTTCCTAGTGCACACAAGGTCTTAGGCTGTAAACCGGTGGTGGGCAACATATGGCCTGTGAGCTGCATGTGCCCACCAGGGCTTTACCTGTGGTGCACCCCCCTTCCCACTGGGGCACTGGTGCTCTGCACTTTCTTCTCCTTACCCTCCCCCTCAGCACTTTCAGAGCACAATGACACGCCTGCCATCCTGGTTCCTGCTCCCTCTCAGAGCTTGAGTGCTGCCAACCAGCAGTTCATGGGTATTCAAGCTCTGGAAGGAGGGGAAGAAGCAGGGATGGAGTGTGAATCAGGTGATTCATGTTGCTCTGAAAGTGCTAGGAGGAGGAAGGAGGAGGAGGAGCAGGAAGCATGGGTTTCAGGGCCCCAGTGCACAAGAGACGCATGGGGAAGAGGGGCAGGCAGGGGCTGCATGGGTGACAGATGGAACCCCAGTGGGTGGCAGGTTGCCCAAGTGGCCCACTCACTAGTTCTGATGGCCATCACTGCTATAAACTGTTTAAGGCAGGAACTGTCTTCTTCCCGCCCATGGCACAGTAGAATCTCATTCTTTTCTGACTGTGGAGTTTAAAAGGGAGGAGTCCTCAAGCAGATAGTGCTTAGGTTGATGTGCTACAAGTTGTGCCATGTCCTTTCATTTCAGGGCTGAAAGGATAAGGTTACAGCAGTTCAATGTACCCGAGGTGACTATCTCTCATCCAGGCTGTAACACAGGCCAAGAGCCTCAAGGATATTTAGACGTATTTGAAATAATGGAAGTTAGGAGCCTAAATACCTTTTGAGGGTCCAGGCTAGAGTGGCAGGATTCCTCCCTCAGCCAGTTAGCAGGTATCAATATGTAGCTCCCTGCCAGGCCCTAACTACTGCACACTCTGAGGCAGTTACCGTGGGAGATCATATCTTCTGCACAAAGCAAACAAATTTTGGGGACAGGAGTCTCCAACTCCTGGTCTGCAGCCACCTGTGGCCCAAGCAATTCCCCAACCCAGCCTGCAAAATGTTTTGAAAGTGATTTAATCAGGCCCATTCAGCTGCTGGCCCGGGAGTGAGGGATGGGCAGACAAGCGGCCCCCCCAGTAATCACACAGTCAGTGTTGCCAGGTGTCCAGTTTTTGCCGGAGTGTCCGTTATTCAGGTCCCCCTGTCCGGTAAAAAATAAACAGAAAATACCGGTCATGTGAAATGTCCAGTATTTCCTGTTTACCTTGGACAGAAGCCCAGCAGGCACAAGTCCCCCTTGCTGCGTCTGGAGAGGGCAGGGGAGAGAGGAGCATGGCAGAGAGTAGCAAAGCGGAGCGGAGGCAGGAGAGGGCACTTGCTGGGCGCCATTCTGGGAGGGGTGGGCTGCGATGGGAGCAGAGTGCATGCTGCTCTGGCCTACGTGACCCATTGAGCAGAGACCTGGGAGCTGGCCATGTGATGCCTCCCTTTACACACTGCGAGCCAAGACAACTGGGCCGGGCAGCAGGAGCAGCGACTTTAAAAGTAAGATTTCCTTACCCGGCTGTCCTGTTACTCTGGTGCCTGGCTCTGCAGGGGGCGATTTGGTTGGAGCAGGACACTCCTGGTGCTGGGGATGCCTGGCTCAGGGGGAGGGGTGAATGCATTGTGATGGGGGGCACTGTGGGGGCCCTGGCTCTGGGGGAGGGGTGAGAGCACTGGGATGGGGCGGGGGGGACTGGCTCAGGGAGAGCGATGGGTGCATTGGGGCTTAGCGTGGGGCTCCAAACTGGAGTGAGTGGTGTAAAATGCGGTACAAGGTCCCTTTTTTTTTTTTTTTCCTCAACAGAATTTTTTCCCAGTGTTGTGTGTGTTTGGTTTTTTGGAGGGATGGTGTTTGGTATTTTTTGTTAAACCATCTGGCAACCCTACACACAGTCCCAGCCGCAGGGGGGCTGCATGGTCCAGGAAGCTGTACTGGCTGCCTCTGCCATGAGGCAAACCGCACTGACCAGGGAGCCACCAAGCTGATGCACTTGTGCAGCCAGCAGGGCGGGGCTGGTACCAGGCCATCTTTGCTTCTGCACTATTGCTGGTGGTGCTGCTTCTTCAGCTAAGTGCCTGACTAGCAGCCTCTGTTCCCCAGCCACCCCGTGTGAAGGTAGAGCATAAGTAAGGGTGGCAGTATTGTGATCCCCCTTCCCACAATAGCCTGGCAGTCTCTTTTAGGTCAGGATCGGGGGCTTTTTTGCGCGAAACAATACTGCGTTGTCTACACTGGCGCAAGAGGGCTTTTGCCCAAACAGGAGCAGCATAGCATTTCCACAAGAAGCACTGATTCCAGACAGTAGGAAGTCAGTGTTCTTGCAGTAATTCAAGCGGCCAGTGTAGACAGCTGGCAAGTTTTTCTGCAAAAGCAGCTGCTTTTTGCGGGAAAAACTTGCCAGTCTAGATGCAGCCAACATGTTTAGGAATTGGGATAGTTTCAAAACAGTTTGCATCACAAAGGTGATAGCTTGCAGAAGTTTCAGTAATGACAGACTTAGCAGTAAGTCTTGGTAGTTACAAAGTCTCAGGCTGTCTACACTGTAGGCTTTTTGCACAAGAATGGCTGTTCTTGAGCAAAAACTTGCGGAGTGTCTACACTGCATGCACGTTCTTGCATAAGTAAATTTACAGTAGAGCGTCTGAACAGAGGGCTTCTTGTGCAAGAGCTCTGATGCTCAGTCTGAGGAAGAAGCCTTCTTGTGCGAGAAGGTAGTGTGGACGGGCAGCAAGAGTTTTTGCGCAAGAACTAACCTCCCAGGAAAAAACACAGATGGCTGCTTGGATGCTCCATACCTGCACTCAAGGTCGCTACTTCCTGCTTGCCAGACCCCCCGTTAAGGCACACGCACCCTGCAGACGCCACGTGGCAGCAGCAGCGCACGCAGCAGCTCCACCACGCGACTCTGCCTGCTGCACCCAGGAGCCCTAGGGAGATGTCTACCCCGGAAGCCACTTCATGAACCTGCACCCCGTCCCAGCAGCCACCCCAAGCTCCCAGCAGCCACGGAGGGGCAGCAAGCGCAGCGCCCCATGCTGGTCGGGGCAGAGGTCGAGGCTGTTCTGGACTTGTGGGGGCAAGAGGAAGCCCTCCATGACCCCTGGTCCTGTCAACGCAATGAGGACATCTTCGGCTGCATGGCCCAGGTGCTGGTAGACCAGGGACATCCGGCCCGGACCCTGGAACAGGTCCGGGCCAAGGTCAAGGAGCTGTGCCTAGGCTATGTCAGAGCCACTGAAGGTGAGGGGGCAGGAGCCGACACCTGACCCCACTACGACCGCTTGCACACCATCCTGGGAGAGATGGCGGTCCAAGGGCCTTTGGTGCCACTGACACTGGACTGCGCACCCCGGCAGTCAGGCTGCCTGACCTGGAGGAGGAGGGCAACCTGGCCACTGGCTCCAAGGATGATGGAGAGGACCTTCCCATCACCCTCCACCTCGAACCAGTGCCCAGCAGCTGGGACATCTCCTGGGCCTCATCTGAGGCTGGCGACGGATCCTCCGGTGAGTTTTGTGTTTCTCACTTGCAAGGGCGGGGGAGGCGGGTGCCGGGGGGGGTGGGGTGGGAGGGAGAGGGAGTGTCAGTCAGGCAGTTCTGCTGCATGGTGTGCAGCTAGTACGCAGCACATGCAACCTCATGCAGCCTGACTGTGTGGCACGTAGATGCGGCAGGCAGCTCCAGGGCATGCCTGGGACCCTGCTGCTCACACACATCTTGCCCAGGGGAGTGAGGGGGGATGCCAGCTGGAAGCATCCAAGCCCCAAGGGTGCAGGCTACACCCCACACATCCTGAAGGGTGCCTACTGGGGCATTGCTTACCCGGTTTTGCAACTCCCCTTCTCTTTTGAGGGGTGCTCGCTAGTACCTGTGGCTCCCTTCCCACACGAGTGTCTTTTAGTCTCACCATTAGAGTTGGTTGGCCAGTCCTTACAACCCCCTCACCCCAAGGTTGTCCTACAGTTCCACCTCGCTGTTCCTCATCGCTGTCAGAATCCTCTTAATCTCCACGAGGGGAGGGGGACCTGGATCCTCCCTCACTCCAGGTCCCAGTCCAGGACCCTGAGAACAGGAGTAACAACGTCCTGTTCAGCCGGGGGGCTGATGCCGCAACTCACCGGCTCTCAGGCTATCCTTGTCCCCATCCTGGGCTCCTTCCTCCCGTCGGGGTTGCTCCATTGTTCGGGTCGAACCGGTGGTCCTCTGTTGGCTCGGGGCTGGGGTTGCTCCGGCCGCCTCCGCTCCCCCGGTGCCGGTCGCTTCTCTGCTCTCAGCCTTCCGTGTCTCACCATCCTCCGGGTCCCCTCTTCTCCTGGCTCACAGGAGCATGACGCCACCGGGGCTCTCCCCTGGGGAGCAGGTGCACTCCCTTTTCAAAGCCGGCACCCTCCTTCTGGATGACAGCGCATGCGCTCCCAGGCCATCCGGCATGGTCGCTGGGGGAATCCCAGCGCCAGCGCAAGCGGCGGCTGCCAAACAGGCGCTGCAGAGCCAGTTGCACGCTGTGGCGCTGGGCTTAAGTGCCACTCCAATGCGGAGTGCGGGGCTTACCCTTTCAGCCACCGCCACCCCGTCGCGGTGCCGCACACAGACAGCATGCAGCCATGCCTGCCTGTGCAACACAGCAGCTACTCCTGGGATAAGCACAACGAGCCAGACCTGTGAGCACGGCCCCCACGGAGCCCCTTGGCTGCTCCCAGCCCCTCTGCTGCCCCCGAGGCAAGCCCCCCACTGCAGCCACACACTTCCCTGGGCTACTTATCCGAGGGCTGGGGGGAGGGGAAGCAGCCCGCCTGGGCCTCTGGGCCACTGAGTCTTGCTGCCAGGACAGTACACTCCCCAGTAGCCCTGGCTGCGTCTCCAAGGAAATCAATTGATAGTAGTCTGAGATCCCACACTTGCTCCCATGCAATATGGGGATGTGTACTCAAACATGACTACAGCATCAATGGTGTGTGCTCACAGACAGTGACAAGAGTAGAAGCCATGTGCTTTACCTTGGGGAGGGAGTGTGCACAGTGCAGGCAGACGGACACAGCATGCTAAGTGGCTACGACACAGACAAAAGGGGTCGTCATTCACAGTGATGTCTCCCAAGGGTTACAATCCATGGAGGATCACTTCGCTCCGGGATTTTGAGCTAGTCTATGTGAACACACACAAGGGACCGATTGGGCCCAAGACACAGTTGTGTGGTGTAACACGGGGCTCAGGGAGGTAGGCATTGGGCTCAGGGACTCTGTGGGCAGGGCTGACTGGCTGCCTCGCTGTTTTCTGTGTTCTCTGCACTGGGACCAGCTGGGAGTGAGGAACCCTCCAGTCCTGCAGCGGCGGCACTGACGATCCAGGCACCAGTCCGGCAGGCCAGGCAGCGGGACCAGCTCCTCCAGCATCATGTCCAGGCTGTGGAGCAGATGGAGGATGAGGTCAGCGGGCTGACATGAAGTGGCAGCACCAGGCATGGGGCCAGTTCCTCCAGTGCTGTGACTGCATGTGCGACACCGTCTCCGCCCTCATGTCGCACGCTGGCCATGCCGTGCACTATGGTGTGGCCTTGCCCCACCCTCCTACCCTCACTGCCGTGCCCATGCCCCCTCCTGCTGCCCCTCCTGCTGTGGCCATTTCTCCACCCCACCCCCGCTGCACCCTGTCCTGCCCACCTCCCCATGCTGCCTGCTGCAACCCGGGCTAAAGGGCGCCGAGGCCTCCACACCCACAGATGCACTGGGAGGAGCCATCCCTCCCAGCAATAACTCCCCCTCCCAGTTCACAACCCCTTCCTCCTCCCCCTCCCAGTTCAGAGTCCCCTCCCACTACCCACCCTTCTTCCCTATGTAAATATGGTTTATTCTTGGTTAAACAGAAAACAGTTGTGTTTATTGGGAGATGAGGGAAGCAGAGGAGGAAAGGGTTGGGGATGGGAGGGAGATGTGGATGCCAGGCAGAAGCGACCTACTGTGGGACCTGGGAGAACATCTCCCTGAGGGCCTCTCAGATGCGCATCCCGTTGCGGTGCGCCTGCCGGATGGCGGCTGTCCGGGGCTGTTTGAGTGCTTGGCCCTCACCTGCCATCCACCTCAGGAGGACTGATTGACTGCTGCCCCGGGGGGCCGTGCACTAAGGGGGTTGAGCAGCCTCAGACAGGGGTACATTCACACCCCCAGACAACCCCTTTTCACCTTCTTGGCTACCTGCTGCTTGCCAAGGCAGCTTGCAGGAGCTCAGCCCAGCTGGGAGCCACTGCAGCTGAGCTCCTCAGCTGGCTGGCTTCTTGGTGCCGGATTGCAGCACTTGGGGTCAAAAGCTTACTTTCACCTCGTGTCTCAAGAGAAAAATAGAGGACATAAAGGCGTCCTGTTTCATATCAATAGAGGACAGAATAGCAAAAAACAGGATTGTCCTCTACACAGGAGGATGAATGGTCACCCTATGTTTGCTCCTTGTTTTGAGAATATGACCTTCTGGTTCGAAAATAGGCCTATTGTGCTTTCTGTCTGGTGAACAGGCAGTTTTTGCTCTTCTTGAGAAGTGAGTGGTGGCAAGGGAGTAGCTGTTGTTTTTGGCTAAAATCTGATGGATTGACTCACCTATTTAAATTTCTGCTGTAGATTTCAGAGAGAAGCTTGTAGAGCAGGTTTTCCTGACTAGTGTCTCAAACAATACACCATGTCACTTCTGGTTGCTTAGGTTAAATGCTCCAGCAGTCTTAAGCAATAAAAGCAACTCATAAGCACTTTTAACTACAATAATCTGTTTGATCTTGCCCCATAAGCCTTGAGGTGCATTTAGTGAAGCAGCTGACTCATTGTTAAAGTGGGGTGAATAGTGCAAAACATTTTCTACAACTACCTGCTCGCATTTTTAAAAAGAACTGGTTTCAATCCATTCATCTGAAGAAGTGGGTTGTGCCCACAAAAACTCATGATACCCTTTACATTTTCTTGTTAGTCTATAAGGTGCTGCAGAACTATTCATTGTTTAAGTTTTTGATCTGCTCCTGGTTATTCCGCAGGAGCAAAAAGAGGCACATCGTTAAAGAATATACAACCTCATCCAACCCAGGCCATGAAAAAACCCTAATTTTAAGAAAAATAGGGCCTTTAATACTCAAACCATTATTGTTAGTCATACCATTTTCCCTCTTATATAGTCATGCTGAGCAAAACATCCTTGTACACTACAATGTCCTTGAACGAGGATTTCAATATGTATGCTAAAATATGCTACCTTGTCTGCAACTTGACCAAAAGTCATATGTATATTCTGTGTTTACCAGGGACTGGATCAATACAAGTGCAGATGAAAACCAGACACTATTAAGGTGATTGATTTACATTGATCCTACTCCAGCAATCATCCTTGGTTTGGTCTAGGAGGCACAGAACTTTTGAGTTTTAATGTAGAGATAATGTTTTCAATTTAAAATCAATGTCAACCAAACTAATATATCTTATTCCCTATCTTCCTTCAGCTCTGCTCCTTTGAAAATAGTCAGCCATGGACCATAGCAGGCTGTGATACCTTGAGTATTCCCTAGAATCTTTATGTACATTCAGCAACACGATATCCTAGAACAAATATTTTAAATATTCATACAATCTGTAAGTGCTGAGACAAATGAAAATACCCGGTAACTAATACAAAAGCTGAGTAAAAGTGGTGATGTGACTCTTCCCCTCTCCCCGAGTCACAGTAATTCTGTACCCACTCCCATCACAAACATGTCCAGTGATTTCCACTGAAGTATTGCACAGAGTGGCATTTAACTATGCAGATGTAATACAATAGCTCAGAGGTTTGCTTGGGCCTGATTTTTAACCCTGAACAGGACCCAAGAACATCTGACCTGACCCCTGGAGGGTCAAACACCTGACTCTTCACCTGAATTTGAGCCAGTGCTGCCCGTCTGCAGGGTTGGCATGGCAAGGGCTGCATGCCCTGCTCCTGCCATGCCCTGTGATGTGGTGTGTGCTGCACAGTGCATGCCTCTGCATGTTAACTCTGCAGCACTTATGCTGCAGCAAGGTGGCAGTGGCCATCAGGCCAACATCATTGACAGGGGAAAGGTATCAGAAGTGACTTTGAGGCTCATGGCAATTGGGACAAATTACAGCATGGTTTTACAAAAGGTAGATCATGCCAAACCAACCTGATCTCCTTCTTTGAGAAAGTAACAGATTTTTTAGATAAAGGAAATGCAGTGGATCTAATCTACCTTGACTTTAGTAAGGCATTTGATAAAGTACCACATGGGGAATTATTGGTTAAATTGGAAAAGATAGGGATTAATATGAAAGTTGAGAGGTGGATAAGCGACTGGTTAAAGGGGAGACTACAGCGGGTCATATTGAAAGGCGAACTGTCAGGTTGGAGGAAGGTTACTAGCGGAGTTCCTCAGGGATCAGTTTTGGGGCCAATTTTATTTAATCTTTTTATTGCTGATCTTGGCACCAAAAGTGGAAGTGTCCTAATAAAATTTGCAGATGACACAAAGTAGGGAGCTATTGCCAATTCAGAAAAGGATCGGGATATCCTACAGGAAGATCTGGATGATCTTGTAAATTGGAGTGATAGCAATAGGATGAAATTTAATAGTGAGAAGTGTAAGGTTATGCATTTAGGGATTAATAACAAGAATTTTAGTTATAAGCTGGGGATACATCAGTTGGAAGTAACGGAGGAGGAGAAGGACCTCGGAGTCCTGGTTGATTATAGAATGACTATGAGCCGCCATTGTGACATGGAAGTGAAAAAGGCTAATACGATCTTGGGATGTATTAAGCGAAGTATTATCAGTAGGGATAAGGAGGTGTTAGTGCCATTATACAAGGCATTGGTGAGACCCCATTTGGAATACTGTGTGCAGTTCTGGTCTTCCATGTTTAAGAAGGATGAATTCAAACTGGAACAGGTACAAAGAAGGGCCACTAGGATGATCTGAGGAATGGAAAACCTGTCTTATGAAAGGAGACTCAAGGAGCTTGGCTTGTTTACTTTAACCAAAAGAAGGCTGAGGTGGGACATGATTGCATTTTTAAATATATTAGAGGGATAAATACCAGGGAGGGAGAGGAATTATTTAAGTTTAATACCAATGTGGACACAAGAACAAATGGATATAAGCTGGCTAGTAGGAAGTTTAGACTTGAGATTAGACGAAGGTTTCTAACCATTAGAGGAGTGAGGTTCTGGAATGGCCTTCCAAGGGAAGTAGTGGGGGCAAAAGATCTGTCTGGTTTCAAGATTAAACTAGATGGGTTTATGAAGGGGATGGTTTGAGATAACATGATCTTGGTAACTAATTGACCATTCATTATCAGTGGGAAATAGGTCAATGGAGGGATGATAGGAGTTACTATAGAGAACTTTCTGGGTGTCTGGCTGATGAGTCTTGCCCACGTGCTCAGGGTTTAGCTGATCACCATATTTGGGGTCGGGAAGGAATTTTCCTCCAGGGTAGATTGGCAGAGGCCCTGGAGGTTTTTTGCCTTCCTCTGTAGCATGGGGTACAGATCACAGCTGGAGGATTCTCTGCATCTTGGGGTCTTCAAAGTATTTGAAGGCTTCAATATCTGAGATATAGGTGAGAGGATTATTCTAGGACGGGTGGGCGAGATTTTGTGGCCTGCACTGTGTAGGGGGTCAGACTAGATGATCATAATAGTCCCTTCTGACCTTAAAGTCTATGAGTCTCTGAGACTTGACCCCAAAAGGGGATTGTGTTGCAGGGTTCAGCAATGGCTGTCAGACCATAGCCTGCATTCAGATCCTTATGAATGGTTTAAGACTGGGCATTTAATAAATATTGTAAAAAGTAAAACTCAAACTCAGCTATGAATCCCCTAGTCCCTGTTGGCAATTCTGTGTTATGTCTCACATCTGTCTAAACATCCTACCAGAGAAAAGGCACAATATGTTCAAGCCTGGCCAGGTTGCAGATTTACATCCAAAATATTTTCCTCCATCATAAAAATAAGTCTATAAACAATGAATACTGACCTCACCCCAAATGCAGTGGTGAGAATATTGCATTGTTAAAGAGAAGGGGCTTGTCTGATAAAGAGACTCTATTATTATTTGTATTCTAGTCAGGGGAGCTATTTGTGGGGTAGAAGGGCTGTAGTGGGGGGGGGGGGTCTACTCACATTAGCCCTAGATAGAGCTCATAATTGCAACACAGCCTGAGTGTGGTATGTGATAAATTTGGGAGGAGCACAACCTTTGCTAGGCTCCCCACCTCCACTGCTCCTCCAGGCCATGACACTTGGGGATGGAGTGAAGCATGGATGTTGAAGAGTTGGGCAGGAACAGGAAGAGGTGGGGCAGGAGAAGGGCCTGAGGCAGAGGGGAGTTGCCCCAGCACTTCCCTGGTGGTACGGGGAGGAGTCACATGGGGGAGGGGAAGTGATGTGGCCAGTGCCTCCACCTTTATCCTTCCTAACCAAAGGTATGTCTACATTGCGGAGGTTTTTGAGATACCGGAAGTACCCTGAAATAGCTATTCTGTGTCTACTGAACCAGCCTGTTATTTCAAAATGAGGAGTAATGGTAGTTTGAATTAGGATCTTTAATTCGAACTACTTACTCCGAGCCGCGTGTAGCCGCGGGCATGGAGTTCGGACTAAGGGGGATTTAAAAATGGCGGCGCCCGGGAACATGCAAATGAAGCCCGGGATATTTAAGTGGTGCGCCCCTCAGCAGGGCCACCGCGGAGGGAGTGGGGGGTGACCTAAACTGCCCTGCCTCCTGGCCGTGTATGTCACTGCCCTGCCCCTCCTCCCCCGCAGCGGCCCGGCTGAGCTCGCAACACTCAGCCGAGCCACCATGGAGGGAGGGGAAGGGGGCAGGGTGGTGATGTACACAGCCAGGGGGCGGGGCCGTGTACGTCACCGCCCCCCTTCCCCTCATGTTGTGGCACTCAGCTGAGTGCTGCACCCCTCAGCCGGACCACTGGGGGAGCCAGGTTGCACCCACTGCTGCACCCCTCAGCCGGACCACTGGGGGAGCAAGGGGCTGTTTGGGCTCCCCCCAGATGGAAGGGGAAGGGAGGGCAGTGAAGTACACGTCCCCGGCACCAGCCGTGTACATCAGCGACCCGCCCACCTCCTTCGCGGCAGCCCGGCTGAGCAGGCAGCACTCAGCCAAGTGCCATGGTGGGAGGGAAGGGGAAGGAGGGCGGGGAGCGAGAGGCAAGAGGAGGAGGAGAAGAGAAAGGGAGAATGAGAGGCAGGAAGGGGAGAAGAGAAAGAAAGAGGAGAGAGAGGCAGGAGGTGGAGGAAAGCTGGGGGGGGCAGTAGGAAGAGAGAGAGAGCGCGAGAGAGCTCAGGAGAGAAGACCTGAAAATCTCGTTTTATGACGGGCTAATTGGCTAGTTGTGGATAGTTGTCTTAAAATATTTGCTCTATGTCTACTGACAATCAAAAAACCTAACAGAATATTGGGGCTCGTTAGGAAAGGGATACATAATAATACAGAAAATACTTTATTACCTCTATATAAGTCCATGGTATGACCACATATTGAGTACAGATTTGATCACCCCACCTCAAAATATATATATTGGATTTGAAAAAAGGTACAGAGAAGGGCAACAGACATTATTAGGAATACTGAACACATTCCATACGAGGAGAGATAATAAGACTGGGACTTTGCAGTTAGAAAAAGAGGTGATTAAGGGGGAGTGTGACGGGGCACTCCCGCCCCGCACTCAGGGTGCTTGGGGGTGCGCCGGGCGGACATGCGGGGTGGCGGGGAGCCCGTATGGCCCCAGCACGGCGGGCCGCGCGGACGCGTCAGGGCCCGGCGCGGGGAGCGCCGGGAGGCAAAGGGCGCCAAGAAACGAGGCCCAGGAGGGAGGGGCCGGAGAGGTGCGGGCCGATGAGGTCACGGGGGAAGAGAGGCGCTGTGTCGCCACGGAGGAAGTGACGGACGGGGGGAGCGGAGCCGGCAGGAGATTTAAACCCGGGGCTGGCACTATGAAGGGAGAGGAGAACGGAGCAGGAGGGAGGAACGAGAAGGGAGAGGTGAGGCCGGGTAACGGGGCAGGGGCGAGCCCTTAAGGACTGGCAGAGTAGGAAGCCGCCCAGGGCGGGGTCGTGGAGCCCGTGAGCGGGTGTGTTTTGAGGCACTTCCCCCATCCGCTAGGGAGGGACCGTGAGTCCCTGCGTTCAGGGCCCTGGGCCGGGGTTCAGAGGGGGTGGGCCCGAACCCCCCTACTCCGCTGGCCGACGCATCCATTTCGGGCGTGCATACTCCAGAGAGCGGGAAAAAGGGACACAGGGCGGGTTTCGGTGGCGGTCTTGTACTGGTTACGGCGGGACTGGCCCGCACGTTTAATAAACTGGGGGGGCCGTTGGCCGGGTCGGTGACGAACGGTGTCTGACTTGTTTACAGGGAGATATGACAGATCTATAAAATGATGAATGATGTGCAAAAACTCTATAAGGAAGTGCTATTTACTCCTTCAAATAACACAAGAACTTAGTCACTCAATGAAATCAATAGGCAGCTGATTTAAACCCAAAAAAAAAAAAAAGGATTTCTTCACAGTCAATCTGTGGAATTCTTTGCCAGAGGAAGTTGTGAAGGCCAAGACTAACAAGGTTCAAATCACTGGGCCCTGGAGTAACTTCCTCCTTTGTCCCTCCCTGTCTGCAGGCCTGTGTGATGGGATGAATCACTCAGTGATTGCCTATTGTGTTCATTCCTTCTGAAGCACCTGGCATTTGCTCCTGACAGAAGACAGGATACTGGGCTAGATGGACCTTTGCTCAGATCCAGTCTCAGATCCAGTATGGACGATCTCACGTTATATAGAACCCAGATGTATCTGCCTTTTCTGTAACCCAGTAGAGCTCACTCTCCTCCCAGAGCTGAGATAGAGACTGTCTGAACTCCTGGGTTCTCTCTCTTCCTCTCCATGGAGTTAGTAACAAAGTACAAATATATATATTAAAATTCTAAAATTAACAGTATACCCTAAACAACCTGCCACAAGATGTCAGAACATGTTATGAGAGCTGAGAGGGTCTACTATTTGTCCTATATAGGCACGAGGTACAGGGCTCTTATCAGCTATCTGCTACGTTATCTGCCAGAAAACTAGAGTTTTCAAGTGATTAAATAGCCCCTGGAATCCTGGTTAAAATTTCATTCCCCCCCAAAATTTGCACCCTTAAGCTTAGTAGCTCCAGTCATGGATCTTGTTCTGGGAGGTCATCTACAAATGTAGAGCAAAAGGTAACCCTGTCCCCAAGAGCTCAGACTCTAAGGGTATGTCTACACTGCCACCCTAGTTCGAACTAGGGTGGCTAATGTAGGCATTCGAATTTGCAAATGAAGCCCGGGATTTAAATATCCTGGGCTTCATTTGCATCTTGCCAGGCGCCGCCATTTTTAAATCCCCATTAGTGCAGACTCCGTGCCCGCGGCTACACACGGCATGGAGTAGGTAGTTCGAATTAGGCTCCGATGCAAATGAAGCCTGGGATATTTAAATCCCGGGCTTCATTTGAAACTTCGAATGCCTACATTAGCCACCCTAGTTCGAACTAGGATGGCAGTGTAGACACACCCTAAGTCAGTGATGTTACACCAGGACTATGTTTGGCCATTTGTGTCTTGGAGGAGTTCAAAGAGCAGCTCAGAAAATACCAGGTTCAACTACTCAAAGATGTGCTTATCCTTGTGTTATGTTTATGAAAATAGACCTGACAGTGGTGGGACAAGGAATAACCATAAACTCCCTAGAAATATCAGAAAAGTGAAAAAATTCCTCTGACAAAGAAGCTGCACAGAGAGACTGAAGCCACATTCACGCACATCTTATTCAAAATAGAACTGCACATACATTGTGGTGGTTGAGGGAAGGCAGCTGAGATCAGTGGCAGTTGTCAGGTATGAGTCATCCCATTACAGGACAGGAGGAGTGAGCAATATGTTCCCAGCAATGTGCTTACTGGAGTAAAAAATGCAGTCATCTCAACCTATTTACATGAAACTCACTCCTACTGTGGCTATGGCTTCTAAGGAAAATATGGCTGAATCCATAGTGGCACTCAGATGCTCCTGTTTTTTGCCATATTTGCAATGGTAACAAAAGTATCTGTATGCATGTTTAAATGTCTATGGGACAGATTTTGCTCCTGCATAAATCCAGATTGAGAGCAAAAGCTGGCTCTACCCTTTTAAAATAAGAGACTTGTTACGCTTTACATTTAGCCAAGAATATTTAATAAAGATTGAATTACTAGAAGAGAAAAGACTGTGATTGGAGTACAGGCTCACTGGAAAACTTGTTCCTATTGTATCAGATTCATGCTGGGTCTAAATCTCTCAAGAGTGGCCGGAAATCCAGATAGAACTAAGAACCACAGCAGAGACACAGGGCATGACCATGCCAGCTGTACTCAGCATGTGAGTGCTGGAACTGGCTCCAGAAAGCAAGCCGCTTATGGCTTCATATACAAGGTGAACTTACATATCCACAAGCACCACTGTGAAGCAACAGCTGACATATCTGTAGCTGCAGTTCAATCAACCAGCAATTACTCTGCCCCCATGGTCTCATGATGTCAGCTGAATTGCAAGACTTCTAGTATGTCTGATATGGGATGAAGCACTCAGATAATCCTAGAGCATGTTTGTCTTGTGTGTCATTAGCCCAAATGAAAATGTAGGATTCAATTTGCTTTAGATGACTTAGGAAGTAGCGAAGAAGATGGTTTTCTACCACAATGGGTCTCTCCCTGCAGCTTCTGGAGAATGCCCTGCATAGACATATCCTCTGCCTGAATGAACAGTGGATTTGCTGAAGATGGAGCTCCTTGAAATGTGACATTCAGGAGACACCTGGGAGGGACACAAGAAAACTACGGTAAGTTACTGAGCAGCTGGGAGTGGTTTGGTTTGTAAAAATGCTGGCATGTGGTATTCCGCAGTGCTTTTGGTTATCAGGTCAGAGATTCCACTTTAGAGCACTCTTGTGTTTGGGACTGCACGGTGCCTTGGGGCTCCTCACATATGCTAACGCTTTTAGGATCAGGCCCTAAAAAAGCAGTGTTGGAGCTCTTTCAGGCACTTCTGGCCCAACATTTTCTAAATAACTTTGCCTAAAAACTACTCTTTGTGGATGAACCCCTGACATTGTTGCTCTGCAAAACTTCCAGGTCAAGTTAAGGTAGTGGGATTTGATACTATGACTTTCTTTAAATTTTTTGTTAAAATTTAGACCAAATGTCAACTTTGTTTAAAGAAATATGGCTGTGACTTGCTACCTTGAACCACTGTCAGCAGTGGAGTAAGCTGCTGGGCACCACTGCTGCTAGAGCAAGCGGCTCACTGGATGTGTATTACTGGGCTCTGCTGCCAGGAGAGAGGGCGACCACTTGTATTCTTATCACTAGGTGCTACTGCTGCCAGAGAGAAGGTGGCACCTGGGACAGTTACTACTAGGCACTACCCCTCCAGAGAAAGGGTGACTCCTCATACCCCACTTCAGAGTTGCCCCCATTACCAAAACCATCCAGATACTGCCCTTGCCATTCATGAGAAAGTAACCAACTCTTAGAAATTCATCCAAAGTGTAACACGACTAATTCTACTGTGTCTATAATGGGAATGAACTGGGCCCACCGATGAGACCACGGAGGTGTTTTTATGTTCTGTATTCTACTTACCCTGCGGGAGTCAGTCAAACAGTAAGGATCTTAATGGTAAATCCTCTAGGGCCAGTCTGTCTGGCCCAAATGCATGTATCGCGGTCAATGGGATTAGAGGTAGAGGGCCTGTGTTCCCTGACGAGACTGGGATGCCAGTGGAACAGGGAGTCTGGGGAGCTGGGATGGAAGCAGCTCAGACCCATGGACAGAGCAGAGCACAGGGTTTAATGAAGTTCCACTTGTTCCCCTAAACTTGGACTCGGCCTCACTCTTTGCAAGTGAAACAGGGTGGTAGTGTCTGAGCTGTGAGTTCTCTGCAGATGGCAGCGTGAGGCCTGATCTCCCCCCCCCCCAACTCAGTCTGATCTGCCCTGCTTCTCTCCCTCCCCCCCCCCCCCCAACACCCTGGAGTTTGAAGACCCAAACAGGGAAAGGAGGAGTTTGAGCTGTACACAGACCTAGTCAGGTGGAAGGACACCAACAGCATGAAAGTAAAACTGTTGTTTTACTTTACTCTGGATCAACACTGCCCCAAGCCTAGCAGCAATCCTGCAAGCCATGGGAACCGATTGCTCCCCCAAGCAGAACAAAACTGTGGAGTGACACCAGTTTTTCACTACAGACCCATTGGCAGAGGAGGGGCTAGACCCCTGTGTTACAGCTTTGCACACAGTAGATGCTCCATGCAATTTTTGGGCCTTGACAGACTCCCTGATTCCAGATATCTACAGCACTTAGGTCACTGCCTGTGGAAGCAGCTGCTCCGGGAAGGTGATCTAATGCTGGACAGATGCTTAAGTGTGGGGCATTCAGCAGAAGCCTTGAAAGTGAATGAAAGCCCTAGGAGGCTAAAGTCAAGTGTCTGGGACAATCCACTGTTCAGGAGAGGAGCAGCAGACATATGGGAGGTGGGAATCTCAGACTAGGGGTGCAGCATGACCAAACAAGGGGAGAACCAGAGTATATAAGGCTCAAAGGACCACACACAGCTCTGTGGCACTTGATATAGTTAATAATCCCACAGCGCTACCAGGAGGCCATAGAGGGACACAGCCAGGGAGCACTGTGGACAGTAGGGCACAATTGGAAGCACTGCCCGAGAGACCCAGAGTGACTGTACCTGCAGCCCTCTGATTGCCCTAGCACCCTATTTAACCCCAGGAAATTGTCTGGGCAGCCAGAGAGTCTTTGGTCTGGGACAATGCCAAACTTTGCTTGGTCGCCTGATCCCTGGTGTCTGACTCCAGCTAGGATCTCATCCTAGCTCATGCTTATTGGACTCAGTTCTAATGATTTCTTTGCCCCCTGCTCACAGACTCCTGTCTCTGAGGTGCAGACCCCAGCCCAGCTGTGTCTGCTAACCCTGACTACCAGTCTTCATCCCTTACAGAGTGTAACCTAACTGTGGCCGGCAGGGAACTGTGATTCACAGACACTGGGGATGTGATTTGTGAGCAGCCCAAGTGGGTGTTCCTTCAGCAAGGCATTGTAAGGTGCCAAGTTTGCAGGAATGGGTGACACAGCTGCTCTCATTAGTCCAGATTTTACACTTGTATATCGTACAAGGCAGTCAGAGACAGGCCAGCTCCAGTGGCTATGCAAGGGGTACAGCACTTCATAGGAATGAGGGATTAATTTTCTGTCCAAACCTGGCTGCAGGCGATGAACCCACACATCAGTCTAAGAAGCAAGATGTTGAGTGGGACTGGTCAGAAGATCCTCCACAGCAAGTATTTGACATGCTGCAATCAATAACAGATGCCTCTGTCCTGAAGTACTACCAACCAAGGGAGCTATTGATTTTCTACTGTGTTGCATTTGAGACACGGCCTTCCCTACAGGAGGTGGGGGAGCCCAGGACAATCACACCTGTACTTCAGGCTAAGCTATCTGCTCACCTATTCCTGCCCCTGTTCCACACTTGCCTCGCTCTATCCAGCCTCTGCCCCTTCTATATGTAATGCCAACAGGCAGAGCCAAACCTGGGGTCTCTGGAGCATGCTCCATGAGTCCCTACCACATGAGCTGAAAGTCAGCACACACATTCTTTCTATAAGTGGGCTAAGTGCAACTACATGGGACAGTGAACCCCACCCATTAGATGCATGGGTTACATATACCCTGCCCCCTCCCAGCCCCAAGCCACCCCGCCACCCAAGGGACATGACATGATCTGGGGGATTATCAAGGGGCCTGGCTCCAGAAGCAGGTCTCCCCCAGCACTGGCACAGAGTTGAGATAACAGTCCCCCAGCAGAGTAACAAAGACACTGATAATAGCTCTGGGAGGGTTCTGCTACAAGGACTTGAGAGCATCCAGGAGCATAGCCCTCAAAAGGAACCAAAACCCCAAATAAATCTATCTTACTCTACAAAAGTTTTACACAGAGCAAGTTCACTCTTTTTATCAGTGAAAGAGACATATGCACAGCTATTAATAATAACATATTTTTACAATTATTTACATGGGGCTTCATAATAAACAGAAGTGTTTGTATTAAGTAAAAGAAGTAGGATTTAAGTGTTTGCAAATGAAAACAGATCAAAGCACATTACTAAGCCAAAATAATCAAAACACACCAGTTAAGCCTAATACACTATTTTGAAATGATACAAAATACAAAATGATACAGGCACACAAATAGAATATACATATTCAAAGCACTCTTGAATGATAGGCTATTTGACTTATTTTGAATCAATCATATTTAAGTTACACATATTCATTGTCAAAAATATATTTCCATAAAAATATAAGGGTGTAGCATCACAGACCCTTCTTGTACTTCCAAAGAAGTGGCAGTGTGTACCAATGCATTTCACTGCTACCCGATCATAGTGGCATTAGTTAGGGAGGTCCAACAGGCAAAGTGTTCCCTTCCAGGTCTTTGTACTTACTCAAATTTCCATGGACTGCAGAGTTGGGAGAAGGGCATGGCCTGACTCCTTTTAAACAAGTGATCCCATACTAAATCAGTACGGCGTCTACTGGAACAGTCCAGAGCATTGTTTCAGCTGTATAGTCACTCACAACAGTGCAACAGAAATTGGACCAGGACGCCCCTTTATATAGAAATGGGCACCTGCCAAGAACTCAACTCCTGGTAGTACTGTTTTATGCACTGTGTGGGTAAAAGATAAGGGATTTTAGGTCCCTGAAAGAATGAGTGGGGACCAGAACAGGAGTCCTGCTGGAGAAGAACCAGACTATACCTCCTCCAAGAACTATCTGAATTGGTACCACTGCCCTGGATGATTAATGGTGTTATCTGACACCATGAGTAGGACATATAGACCCAGACAGAACCATCCTGGGGGGGCGGGGTCTGAGGCAACCTCCCCCCCCTCAGTGCCCAGGCATAGGGCCCCAGGGCAACTTTCCATTGCAGGCATCGCTCCTGCTCTTCCCTCTGTCCGTCTTACCCCACCCCTGGTCAACCCCTTTCCTCAAGCCCCACGCCTGTTCTGCCCCAGCTTGCTCCCTCTTCTAAGCAACATGAGCCGGGGGATTATGGGGGCCTGGTGTGGGGCAGCAGCAGCGACGGGGGAAATCTCACACATTCAACTTGACATTCAGATTCATTGAATGAGCTCCATTGCTTTATGACTGCTCTTGCTTGCACATGTTGGGCCTGACCTCACCTCGTGGGGCCAATGGGAGTTCTGCCATTGACTCCGATGGGGGAAAGATTGAGCAGTTAGGCCTATTCTCCTGCCATTGCCATCAGCGTGCATTTGACTTGTGTAAAGACACAAATGGGGCCGCTATGGGACACTTTCACCAGAGTTCAGCATCCAGCATGATGAGCTTCACTGAATGGTGGCTGTTTAGTTAGGAGCCTGAATGGCAGCTGAACAATTCTAAAAATCTGGCTCTGACAATATAACTCCTGTTAACATTAGTGGGCATTTCACAGACATATTTGAGGTCATGAGGCTTTTTTTTTTGGCATGGCAGGAAACAAGAATTTCAAGTTTGTTACACTCCGGCACAAGTGTGAGGAGAGGTTTGAAATTAGGGTCACTCCTCTTTACTGAGGGGATTGAGTCTCACATGCCTTGTGCATCCAGTCCCTTCCTGTCAAGAGATCATGATAAAACAAAATGGGAAGAAAAAATGGGCATCTCTGAGGAGACATGGGCATATGAGGCATTTAGCTATGGTGTATGTGGGCAGCATAGTCCCAGAATCCTGAAGTATATGCTGGCATGTCTATTTCCATTCCCTGTTCTCCAGTGCCTCACCTAGCTATTATTATTTCTGCTTTATTTAGTAATTGGATTGGAGGGACCTCACCAGAGTTCACTTGTCTGCCGTTGATACTGCTGCCGCCGTCTTCTGAAGAAGATCACTTTCCACTGAATTCTCAGAGGAGGGGACTTTGCAGAGTCCTTGCCCCTAGAGATGCTTTATAGCAAAGAGTGTAGAAATCCCTTTTTCTCACTCAGTTCAGGCCAAGTCCTAACCATGTCTTAGTTTCTGTAGTTATGTTGACTCCTATAGTCTGATTTTAGGAATGCGGGGTAGAAAGTTTATGCAAATGAAGCTCTGTAGCTGTATTTTCTCTTGTTCACCAATAGATGGCAAAGAGAGTTCTTTTGCATGTGGAGCTTCTGTCCAGCTGGTGTTCTGGGTAAATTGCTTATACAGATGAAACATTTCTATGGTCATTCTTCTCCTGTTCACCGACAGATGGGAAAAGAGAGCTTCTTATCCTCTAAAACTTCAAGCCACAGGGTTTACACACGTGAAATATTTTGAAAGTGAAAACACTGAGCTTTGAAAAAATAAATAAAATAGGACATTAGAATGTAGGCATGGTAAGACCTTTTATTGGACCAGCTTCTGCTGGTCAGAGAGACAAGCTTTCAAATCACAGTTGGTCCTATAAGAGATAATACCTCCTCCCTTGTGTCTCATATCCTGGGACTGGCACAGCTACAACTATACTGCATGCATAAAACATAGGTAGGACATCTCACCATCTCTCACCACTGCTATATTTGTGATTCTGAGTAAGCCTTTTAAAAACCGAGAAACACTGAGAAAGCAAGAAATGTATGAGCGGTGGATAACATTTTTATTAAAAAAAAAAATCCTGACACAAATGCACCATGTGTCGGCCAAGTAGTGTAGAAAGACAAATTTTGTTGCAGGAAGTGAAAATTTGAACACTGCTTTGTCAGCAGGAGCATTCTTCTGCCAACAAAGCAAATTCCCCCTCATAGAGTAAGGCAGCTAGCCCCATCAGCCAAGTGGGGGAGGAAGACACCCCCACCTTAGGGCACTGGGCTGGGGCCTGGAGAGAGGGCAGGCCCAGGCCCCCCTCACACCCTGCTCAGGGGGGTAAATACAGGACTAAGAATCCATGCACGCTCCACAACTGGGGACCATATTGTGGGGTTGTGGATAGGAAGACGGAGACGACTGGACATCTTGGAAAGGACCCCCTTCACAGCAACAAATCTACGTCAACACAGTCTTGTTGCTAAAAGCTGAGTAGTCTAGACATACCCTAGGTATTAACTTTCTCTCCTTAGTATGCCTGGCTGAATTCATTCTTGCATTTTAGACCTCTATGACCTACTTTATGTAATGGATAAATTCCAAAATATAATCCTAGTTTCAAGGAGGTATTACAGGAACCATGTAAAAGTATTTTAAGCAGACTGTCTTTGATAGCACACATTTTGTTGTCAGGGTGAAAATGGCGAGATATGGTGTCTAGAGAACAACAGACAATAACAACAAATGTCCTTGAACAATAAGGCAGAAATTTCAACCAGCTATAAAATCAGGAAACTCAAATGTTCAGGTTTCTCTTGCAATGCTGACTCACCCACATGCTTTATGGGATCCAATATAACAAACAACATTGAGACAAATCCTGATCATAGAATCATAGAGCTGGAAGAAACCTCAGGAGGTCATCAAGTCCAGCCCCCTTCCCAACGCAGGACCAATCCCAACCAAATCAACCCAGCCAGGGCTTTCTCAAGCTAAGAGTTAAAAACCTCTAGGGATGGAGATTCCACCACCTCCCTAGGTAACACATTCCAGTGCTTCACCACCCTCCTAGTGAAATAGTTATTATTAATATCCAACTTCGATCTCTCCCACTACAACTTGAGACCATTGCGCCTCGTTCTGCCATCCATCACTACTGTGAATGGCCTTTCTCCATCCTCTTTGGAATCCCCCTTTAGGAAGTTGAAGGCTGCTATCAAATCCCCCCTCACTCTTCTCTTCTGCAGACTAAACAAACCCAGATCAGCTGGAAGCGCCGCGGGTCGGGCCGGGTCCTGTGCGGCTTTGCTCAGCGTCTCCCTGGTCTGCAGACCAGGGAGACGCTGAGCAAAGCCGCGCAGGACCTGGGGCCGGGCCCGCGGCCGCTTCCAGATCAGCTGATCTGGAAGCAGCCGCGGGTCCGGCCCCGGGTCCTCTGCCGCTTTGCTCCCGTCTCCCTGGTCCGCTGGCTCCCGCAGCAGACCAGGGAGACGGGGAGCAGCTTTTCTCGCCCCGGAGGAGGCAGGCGGCGGGACCAGGAGTCCCGCCGCTCGAGTCCTCCGGGGCGAGAAAATCCCCATTCGTAACTGCGGATCCGACATAAGTCGGATCCGCGTAACTCGGGGACTACCTGTATTGTGTTTAAACACATGTTACCCCAGCAAGAGGGAGGCTTTCTTAACCATCCTTGCCAATATGTTGCCTGTACCATTGCTCTAATTCTGTGACTAGCCTGTCACTTTTCAAGATTTGTCTTTCAAAGAGCACAGTATGGGAAATGGGGGGCAGGGAGAGGGTCAGGGCTGTTGGGAGGGAATAAACGAACATTAATATTTGCAAAACTGGAGACAACTAGCACTCGCTGCAGGGTGGAGCAAGGGTGTTGTCCTAGCCTGGCACCAACCTAGGGATGGCCCTGCTGGTTGTAGCCCAGAGGAGAGGTGAAGAATGAGGATGAAGGAGCAAAAAGAGAGGAGCAGTGTTTGAGACATTCTGTAATGGACTCAAGCTTAGTTTTGTTGGGTATTTTCCTTGGCATGAGCTCTAGAAATGGTAACTCTAAAGAGATCAAAGATCAGTTCTCACAAAGTTATCTTGTAACCCTTCGTTCTTCCATGGTCACTCATTCTCTTTGGCTATGTCTACACTATGAACTTTTTGCATAAAATAGAGGCATAAGGATCTTGCGCAAAAAGCATGTGAAGCAAATGAAGCACGTGAAGTTGCTAATGAGCACTTTATTTGCATTGCCTCTTCAGCAAAAAGTTCATAGTGTAGACAAAGCCTTTCTGTTCTCCCTCCCCTCGCCTATTATTTGTTGCACCTAGATTCCCCTGTCCAACCAGATCCCATTGTTCTAGGTGCTGTACTAATCTCTCTATATAAAAAAGTTTTTCCTGATGGAGAACAGAATGTTCCTGCGGGGCGACAGAATGACATCATCACATCATCAGTGCCAACAAGCTTTCTCAGTGAAGGGGAAGCAGCCAGAGAGAGGGGATTAGGCGAGCGAGGAGCTTTAACAAGCAGGTGTAACAAATGGAAGGAGAGGGTAGCAGATCATCAGAGGTGGATAAAATACCCCAAAAAGTTACTTGAGTAAAAGTACTGCTATTTTGAAAATAACGTAACTAAGTGAAAGTCAAATTATCCTTCTGGAAAACTATTTGAGTAAAAGTACAAAAGTATCGCATCTTAATTGTACTCAAGTATCCAGAAGTAAAAAGTAGCCATCCTATGGAAATTTATGATTAACCACCCGAGTTATTATAAGGCACCATTATTTTTCATACACATAATGTGCATTTATAGATATGCATATATACGTGTGTGTGTGTGTGTGTGTGTGTGTGTGTGTGTGTGTGTGTGTGTGTGTGTGTGTGTGTGAAACAATAGCCATTGATGAAGAAGATGCTCTTTCTGGAAAACTGTAGATCAGGGTGGGGAACCCTTTTTGGGTCAGGAGCCACTGACATACGGAAAAATCAGATGGGGGTCACACAAGTGAGAGGCAATGCCCCCCAAAACAAACAACCCCCCCCCCACTGATGATAGAAATTTAGCTGTGTTAGTCTGGTGTAGCTGAAACAAAAAACAGAACTATGTAGCACTTTAAAGACTAACAAGATGGTTTATTAGGTGATGAGCTTTCATGGGCTAGACCCACTTCCTCAGATCAAATAGTGGAAGAAAATTGTCACAACCATATATACCAAAGGATACAATTAAAAAAAATGAACACATATGAAAAGGACAAATCAAATTTCAGAACAGAAGGAGGATGGGGGGGGGGAGGTAAATGTCTGTGAGCTAATGATATTAGAGGTGATAAATGGGGAAGCTATCTTTGTAATGGATAAGATAATTAAAGTCTTTGTTCAAACTTAGGTGTAAAGTGTTGAATTTAAGCATGAATAACAGTTCAGAGGATTCTCTTTCAAGTGTAGCCTTAAAAGGTCTTCGAAGCAGGATGCAGGTAATCAAGTTGTTGAGACAATGTCCTTTCTGGTTGAAATGGCAAGAAACTGTTTTTTCTTTGTGACCCTGTCTGATATCTGTTTTGTGGGCATTGATCCTTTGGCAAAGTGTCTGAGACATTTGTCCAATGTACATAGCAGACGGACACTTTTGGCACATGATAGCATAAATTATGTTTCTGGATGAGCAGGAATATGTGTTCTTGATCTTATAACTCACTTGGTTAAGTCCAATAATGGTATCAGCAGAGTGAATATGTGGATAAAGTTGGCAACGGGATTTGTTGCAAGGGAAGGTACCAGGGTTGGTATCAGTGTGGTATGTCCTGTGGTTGTTGGTAAGAATCTTCTTGAGGTTAGGTGGTTGTCTATAGGAGACTATGGGTCTGTCTCCCAGAGCACATCTCTTGTGCAAAGGCACATGCCAGTGTAGACACTCTCTTGCGCAAATAATTTAACGCAAGAACTCTTGCTCCAAGAGTTGCTCCAAATCCCAGCCAGCCAGCACACAGAGGGAAGACACAATTCTTCAATCCCCACCAAATCTCCACCAAATTTAGCTGCCCACTCTGAACCTCTTCCAGCACAGCCTGCCCCATGGCTTCTACAAGGGGCCCTCTGTCCCAGGGGGAATGGGGAGCTTCTGCCCTGGGCGCCCTCCCTGCTGCTGCTCTCACTAGAACAGAGGATTTACCTGACACAAGTAAGTGCCTCCGTCCTCCCTGACCTTGGCTGAGGTGGCTGGGTTTCCCTCCTATTTAACTGGCTGACCCCAGGGAAAGTCACAAGAGAATATGCCTTGCTTGCTCAGGTCTCAGGCTGGCAGTGCCTGCATAGATACTGTTTTTTGAAAGAAAAGGTGTTAATGAGCTATTAAAAGGCTTCATTGTTGGCAGGGTCATTGTGCTTGTTGATTGGTTATTTTTTTGGATGATTGGGTGCTTGCACAAGAAGCTGTATTTAGGCAAATCAGAATGATGAAAGTAGTGAGTAACTAAGTGCTTCCACAAATTGTAGTGGAGTAAAAAAGTATTATATTGTCTAAAAAAACGACTTGAGTAAAAGTCGAAGTATCACAAAAATAAATTACTTGAGTAAAGTACAAATACTGGAAAAAATGTCCTTGAGTAGTGTAACGAAGTATTTCTATTAAGTTACTCTCTACCTCTGCAGATCATGTGGTGACACAGAAAAGTTCTGTGCCATTCACAAGTTTAGAGTAAACAAAATGTAAAGATATAAAAATAACTATGTCATCAGTTGCTTGCTGGTTTGTCCATTCTTCTGCCTTTATCCTTTCGTATGTATTTGTTTCCATTTTCTCTTTATCTCCTTCCCCACACTCTCCACACTGTTATCTTTTTCTCTTTGTGTCTAATGTTGTTGGACTGATAAGGATTCTCATGAATTGCCCTTGGCTGCCTGGTCACTACACCAGTGGGAGGTGTTGGAATGTTCCAGTGCATTCCAGCCCCAACTTCAACAGTGTCTAGAAGGAACCAGGCATGTATACTACTGGGGTGGAAGATTTTATAGTCTGCTATTGTAAATTTCATGCTGTCCCCCTTTTCATGGAAAGGGTATTGCTTAATGAGCTCACTAAATAACTTATGTCTTGGCAGATGAAAATGAGGAGCTGCCCTTGATGGAAGAATTTCAAAGACAGAAAACTATTGGTCATTTAAATCCTAGTTTCTCCTTATTCTTTTTGAATGTAAGGTCAGCCTTGTAAAATGCTGATTGGTTCTGAGCTTTAAAATGACATAACTCTTTTTGATATTTCTAACATATGATCATAATGCTTCTGCATCAGTGAGCTAGAACAAATAAGACTAAAAACCACCCTCCTTTAGGTTATAGCTGTGTCTAGACTGGCAAGTTTTTCCACAAAATTATCTGCTTTTGCGGAAAAATTTGCCAGCTGTCTACACTGGCCGCTTGAATTTCTGGAAAAGCACTGACGATCTCATGTAAGATCGTAGTGCTTTTCTGGAAATACTATGCTGCTCCCATTCGGGCAAAAGTCTTTTTCCGAAAGACTTGCGCAAAAGGGCCAGTGCAGACAGCACAGTACTGTTTTCCGCAAAAAAGCCCCGATCGTGAAAATGGCGATCGGGGCTTTTTTGCGGAAAACCGCATCTAGATTGGCCACGGACGCTTTTCCGCAAAAAGTGCTTTTGTGGAAAAGCATCCTGCCAATCTAGATGTGCTTTTCCGAAAATGCTTTTAACAGAAAAGTTTTCCGTTAAAAGCATTTTCGGAAAATCATGCCAGTGTAGACGTAGCCTATATGTTTGAACTAGATACTACAGGGAATAGCTTTTCTTTTAGATGCTTTTACTAGCATATTGAACCTACATCTGTACAGCTGCAATGCCAATATGGCATGTTTGGAAGTATTTATTTTTTTAAATTATCTCAGTTTCCAGTACCACTGTTAAAATGTTCTATCCAGCTCACGTTGCTGGAAAAATGGTAGCAACTGTAACCATTTAAGATCAGTCTTCAGAAACCAGTTCAGAACACAGTACACTTCAGCAGAGCAGAGCCCTGCTGGATCAGGAATGTGCTGTTGGTAATTGTGTGGACATTCACAGGAAGGGCCATTTGAAGATGAAAGCATCATGATTTGAAAAGCAAAGGGAGAGGAAAAGAGATTTTTTTCCCTTTAAAGTCAAGAAAGCCTGATGGTCGGGGAGAGTAATAATGGGCTTCTAAATACATGTTTTGGCATTGAAATAAAATGCTGAATATCCAGCAGTTTCTCTGGTGACATAAGTTCACTGCCCAAAGACTTCATTAACACGGAGTTACGGTAACAAGCATGACCTCGTATACTTTTTCAAAAGAGTGAATTCACCTCATCAGACACAAGCTCGTTACATACCTAGGCACACCAATATAACAGGGTCACCACATGAAATTAATAGGTAGCAGGTTTAAAACAAAAAGAAGTATTTCTTCACACAACATGCAGTTAACCTGCGGAACTCCTTGCCAGGGGATGTTGTAAAGACCAGGACTTTAACAAGGTTACAAAAAGGACTAGATACATTCCTGGAGGTTAGGTCCATCAATACTTATTATCCAGAATGGATAGAAATGGTGTCCCTACCCTGTTTGTTGGGAGCTGGAAATGGATGATAGCAGAAGGATCACTTGATGATTACTTATTCTGTTCACTGCCTCTGGGGCACCTGGCATTGGCCACTGTTGGAAGACAGGATACTGGGCTAGATGGACCTTTGTCTGACCATTCTTATGTTCTTGTGTAACTCGGTGTGGCACCAGAACCTTAAGAACATAAGAACAACCATATTGTTGTTGCTATGATCTTTGAAAAATCATGGCAGACAGGGGAGATTCCAGAAGACTTCAAAAGGGCAAATATTGTGCCCATCTATAAAAAGGGGAATAAGAACAACCCAGGGAACTACAGACCGGTCAGTTTAACGTCTGTCCCAGGGAAGGTAATGGAGCAGGTAATTAAGGAAATCATATGCAAACACTTGGAAGGTAATAAAGTGATAGGGAATAGCCAGCATGGGTTTGTGAAGAACAAGTCATGCCAAACTAATCTGATAGCTTTCTTTGATAGGATAACGAGCCTTGTGGATAAGGGAGAAGCGGTGGATGTCATATACCTAGACTTTAGTAAGGCATTTGATACGGTCTCGCATGATATTCTTATTGATAAACTAGGCAAATATAACTTAGATAGGGCCACGATAAGGTGGGTGCATAATTGGCTGGATAACCGTAGTCAGAGAGTTGTTGTTAACGGTGCTAAATCCTGCTGGAAAGGGATAACAAGTGGAGTTCCGCAAGGGTCTGTTTTGGGACCCGTACTGTTCAATATCTTCATCAATGATGTAGATATTGGGATAGAGAGTACGCTTATTAAGTTTGCAGATGATACCAAACTGGGTGGGGTTGCAACTTCTTTGGAGGATAGGGACATAATTCAAAATGACCTTAGCAAGTTAGAGAAATGGTCAGAGGTAAACAGGATGAGGTTTAATAAAGAGAAATGCAAAGTGCTCCACTTAGGAAGGAACAATCAGTTCCATACATACAAGATGGGAAGCGACTGTCTAGGAAGGAGCATGACGGAAAGGGATCTAGGGGTCATAGTGGACCACAAGTTGAATATGAGTCAACAGTGTGATGCTGTTGCAAAAAAAGCAACTATGATTCTAGGTTATATCAACAGGTGTGTTGTAAGCAAAACTCGTGAAGTCATTCTGCCGCTCTACTCTGCACTAGTTAGGCCTCAGCTGGAGTACTGTGTCCAGTTCTGGGCGCCACATTTCAAGAAAGATGTGGAGAAATTGGAAAGGGTACAGAGAAGAGCGACAAGAATGATTAAAGGTTTAGAGAACATGACCTATGAAGCCAGGCTTCATGAACTGGGCTTGTTTAGTTTGGAAAAAAGAAGATTAAGGGGGGACATGATAGCGGTTTTCAAATATCTAAAAGGGTGTCACAAGGAGGAAGGAGAAAATTTGTTCCTCTTGGTTACTGAGGACAGGACAAGGAGTAATGGGCTTAAAGTGCAGCAGGGGAGGTTTAGATTGGACATTAGGAAAAAATTCCTAACTGTCAGGGTGGTCAAATATTGGAATAAATTGCCAAGGGAGGTGGTGGAATCTCCCTCTCTGGAGATATTTAAGAACAGGTTAGATAGACATCTGTCAGGGATGGTGTAGACGGAGCTTGGTCCTGCCTTGAGGGTGGGGGGCTGGACTCGATAACCTCTCGAGGTCCCTTCCAGTCCTATTATTCTATGATATTAGGTCAGACCAAAGATCCATCTTGCCTAGTATCTTGTCTTCCAACAGTGGCCAAAGATAAGTGCCCCAGAGAGATAATCCTCAAGTGATCCCCCTCCCCTGTCACCCAGGCCCAGCCTCTGACAGAGACTAAGAACACGGTTCCCACCCAGCCTGGCTAATAGCCATTTATGGACTTATCCTCCATGAATTTATCTAGTTCTTTTGTGTACCCTGTTCAAGTCCTGGAGTTCACAACATCCTCTGGCCAGGAGTTCCACAGGTTAACTGTGTGTTGTATGAAGATATACTTCCTTTTGTTTGTTTTAAACCTGCTACCTATTCATTTCATTTGGTGACCCCTAGTTCTTAGGTCATGGTGTGATAGGGTGTCTGCCCCACACTGGGCCTTTAAGGGTTAAAATGCCTGGGAGAGGGATGGAGCTGTGGAGCCAGCAGTTGTGGCCAGTATGAGCCAATTATGGCTCAGCTGAGGGCTGTATAAATAAAGGCTCTTGGGTCTTGTTCTGGCTGGGGATGGAAGAAGGAAAGATCTGGTTGCTAGGCTCTCTTAGACAGGGTAGTGCTGGGGAGTTCTGGTTGTACCTCATTTCATCCTGCAAGACCTGGGAACACCAGGGCTATGTCTACACTGGCTTGATCTTGTGCCAAAGTGGCTGCTCTTGTGCAAAAACTTGCTGCCTGTCTACACTGGCTGGGTATGTCTAGACTACATCCCTTTTTTGTAAAAGGGATGTAAATTAGATGTATCGCAATTGCTAATGAAGCAGGGATTTAAATCTCCCCCGCTTCATTAGCATGAAAATGGCTGCCGCTTTTTTTCCGCATGGAGCTTTGTCGGAGAAAATCGCCAGTCTAGACGCTGATCTTGAGGAAAATAAAGCCTTTTCCGAAACATCCCTTATCCCGTATCCCTTATTTCATAGAGTGATAAGGGATCTTTCGGAAAAGACTTTATTTTCCTCAAGATCAGCGAATAGACTGGCGCTTTTTTCCGACAAAGCTCCGTGCGGGGAAAAAAAGCGGCAGCCATTTTTATGCTAATGAAGCAGGGGAGATTTAAATCCCCGCTTCATTAGCAATTGTGATATGTCTAATTTACATCCCTTTTACAAAAAAGGGATGTAGTCTAGATGTAGCTGCTGTGTGTTCTTGCGCAAGTAAACTGATATTCTACTGTATAAAATCAGGGCTTCTTTTGCAAGAACTATGATGCTCCCACTCAGGGATAAGTCCTCTTGTGCAACTGTTCTTGTGCGAGAGGCCAGTGTAGACGGGCAACATGAATTTCTTGTGCAAGAAAGCTCTATGGCTAAAATGGCCATCAGAGCTTTCTTGTGCAAGAGCGTGTCTACACTGGCACGGATGCTCTTGTGCAAAAGCACATGCCAGTGTAGATGCTCTCTTCTGGAAGAGTTTTTGTACAAGTACTCTTCTGCAAAAGAGTTCTTGTGCAAGATCATGCCAGTGTAGATATAGCGGCTATATCTATAGTGGCAGCTTCTTGTGCAAGAACTGTTCCACAAGAGAGCATCTATACTGCCATGTGCTTTTGTGCAAGAGCATCCATGGCAGTGTAGATGCTCTCTTCTGCAAGAAAGCTCTGATGGCCATTTTAACCATAGGGGTTTCTTGTGCAAGAAATTCATGTTGTCTGTCTACACTGGCCTCTTCTGAAAGAGCTCTTGCACAAGAGGGCTTATTCCTCATGGGAAGAGGAATAACTCTTCTTAAAGAAGCCCTGTTTTACAATGCTATACTATACTGTAAATTTACTTCTGGAAGAATGCTTGTGCAGTGTAGACTGCCGGCAAGTTTTTGTGGAAGAATGGCTGTTCTTCCGCAAGAAGCTGCCAGTGTAGATGTAGCCTAGGGCTGTAGTTAGAGCAGGATTGGGGAAAAGCAGGCAGAGTTGGGGAAGCTCTAGCCAGGCAAGCTCCCAGGTAATAAGAGTGTACTAAGGCTGTAGAGAAACAGCAAGGGCAGGCAAAAGTCCACCTCCCCTTGCTAATGATGAGTGACAACATTTCAGACTGCAGTTTTACCCTGAGGTAAGGGGCTAGATGAAGACTGACAGGCTGTGTCTAGACTGGCAAGTTTTTCCACAAAAACAGCTGCTTTTGCGGAAAAACTTGCCAGCTGTCTACACTGGCCACTTGAATTTCCGCAAGAACACTGACGATCTCATGTAAGAAATCAGTGCTTCTTGCGGAAATGCTGTGCTGCTCCAGTTCGGGCAACCGTCCTTTTGCGCAAAAGGGCCAGTGTAGACAGCTCAGATTTGTTTTGCGCAAAAAAGGCCAGATCGCGAAAATGGCCATCGGGGCTTTTTTGCGCAAAAGCGTGTCTAGATTGGCCACGGATGCTTTTGGGCAAAAGTGTCTGTGCCGATCTAGACGCTCTTTTCCGCAAATGCTTTTACTGGAAAACTTTTCCGTTAAAAGCATTTGCGGAAAATCATACCAGTCTAGATGTAGCCACAGTGTGTCACTGGGACATGGGGGTTGGAGGAGGACCTCAGAGTGCAGAGACATGGGGAGCCACCAGCCAGAAGGGGGGGCTCTACCACCAAGAAGCTAATTTGCAGAGTGATCAGCAGGAGGTGTCCCAATGGTGAGTTACACTGTTATCTATGCACAAGTAAAACTTATTCACTTTCTGCACACCAGTCATGATTTTATAGACCTCTATCATATTCCCCTTTAGTTTCCTCTTTTCTAAACTGAAAAGTCCCAGTCTTCCTAATTTCTCTTCGTATGGCAGCCTTTCCAAACCCCTAATCATTTTGTTGCTCTTTTCTGAAATTTTTCCAGTGTTAAGATGTCTCTTTGAGATGAGATGACCATGTCTGTAGGGTTGCTAGCTGGTTTAACCAAAAATACCGAACTACCCCTCTCTCCTCCCCCCCCCCCAAAAAAAACACTGGGGGGGGGGAGGGAAATATGTTGGGGGGGAAGAAAGGGGGAGACCAAAGTTGTTGAGGGAAATAAAAAATCAGCATGGCCCCTTTAAGAAGAGGCTTTTTTGATGGTGGCCATTTAGTTTTTCTGTTCTAGCTACAAGACAAGCCCCTGCCGAATCAGGTAAGTGAGTGTCTGGAGGCGTGGCCCAGTTGCTTAGTGTGGTGTAGGGCTGCCAGGTGTCTGGTATTTTTGCCTCCTGGCAGGGAAAAAAAATCAGAAAATACCGGACATTTTAGGTGTCTGGTATTTTCTGATTATTTTTTTTTACTAGACAGAAGGTGAAAATACTGAACTGTCTGGGTCAATGCCAGACACCTGGCAATCCTACATATCTGTATGCCATATACAAGATGTGGGTGTACCATGGACTTATACAAAGGCATAAGATGGTCTCTGTTCCTTTTTTAAATGATTCCTAAAAGTCTGTTTTGCCTTTTTGACTGCTGCTACACATTGAGTGGATGTCTTCAGAGAACTATCCACAAGGACTTCAATATCTCTTTCTTGAATGGTAATAGCTAATTTAGTCCCCCTTACTTTGGATGTATAGTTGTGATTGTTTTCCAATATGCGTTACTTTGCATAGATCAACTTTAAAATTCATTTGCCATTTTTGTTGCCTGGTTACTTAGTTTTGTGAGATCCTTTGGAATCTCTTCAGTCTCTTGTGGTTTTAACTATCTTGAGCAGTTTAGTATCTGCAAATTTTGCCACCTCACTGTTTACCCCTTTTTCCATGGTGAAGAGAGGGATCATGTGGTGATTACCTGTTGTGTTCCTTCCCTCTGGGGCATCTGGTATTGGCCACTATTGGCAGACAGGATACTGAATTAAATGGATCTCTGGTCTGATACAGTGTGGCTGTTCCTATTGTTTTGCCATCAAATGCTGCTTTCTGTCAACAAAACTATTTAATGTGGACAAGGCCTTAGTTTCAAAGCAAACTCTCACTACAAACTCTCTTTAGTTGGGATTGGCCCTGCCTAGAATGGGGGCTGGACTTGATGACCTTCTGAGGTCTCTTCCAGCTCTATGATTCTATGTTTCCAACAAGGTTACTGATCAAATTCTTCAGGTCAGGATCCTTCCCCAAATGTCTAATGACTGTTTCCCTTTGTCTTCTCAGATGTAGGCAATGAGATGGGCAAAGAGAGAGGGGTATCTTGAAGTGTGTCTCTGCTTCTGATATAGTTTCAATATCTCCAGCTGGGAGCAATGTGGTAGGAAATTCCATAATGCCTTTCTGCTTAGGTATACATTTTTCCCTTCTCTTCTTTTTTGCCAAAAATGGTTACTTAGCAGGTAATAGTCAATCAGTCTTGTTTATACCTGGTTCAAGTATCTGCTTATTCTGTTGCTGAGGATCTGGTTTGGCCATGTATGCCGGACTTATCTGGAATATATATTTTAATTATGATTTCAGCATATGTTTAATGTCAAACATTGCATTTTGCCATGGTGTGAGTGATCAGAAAATAAGGCATGCCCTATACCAGTGGTTCCCAAACTTTTCAGCATCACACCCCCTTTTTGATTTGAGAGACCTTCACTTCCCTTCCCCCTCTTCCTCCGCCCCCAAAAAGCAACAAAACTTGTTGAGCAATCTTCATTTTGAAATCTGCCCCGGCCCCTGCCCGCGCTGTTCCAGTGGACTGGGCTCTTTCTGGGGGGGGGGGGGGGGGAGAGGGGAGAGGGAGATTTATGTGGGGAACTGGGTTGCCTCACGCCCTGCAGTTTGTAAACCCATGATCTATACAAATACCAAGTATATCCTGTCACAATGTTACCCAATTACTTCCTCATCAATTAAAGTCTCCCATGAAGACCAGCTATTGCAGCTTTGCCCTCAGTGATGTTTCCTAGCAGCTTCATCTTTCTCTTAACTTGATGGTTTGACAGCTGCTATTAATTGTGCTTTCATTTCCATTCTCCATTTAGTTTTAAGTCAGAGTTCTGAACAATGTAAGTTGTGGCTTCGGATAGTATATCATTTTATTTGGGAGTGGAGAGTGCCAATGTATCATCCAAATAAAAGAATCCACTTTGACAGTCAGTACAGGCAGTCCCCGGGTTACATGGATCCAACTTACATCGGATCCCTACTTACAAACGGGGTGAGGCAACTCCGCACTAGCTGCTTCCCCCCAGCAGACCAGGGAGACGCGAAGCTAGCGCCCCCCCTCCCAGCAGACCAGGGAGACGCGGAGCGGCTTTTCTCAGCAGACACCTGTAGCCAGACACGAACCCCATCGTGTTCCTCCCCCCAGAGAGCAAGAGAAAGGCAGTCAGCCTTTGATGCCCTGGGAACGCAGGTGTGCTGCCTGTCCCTGACTCTACCATAAACAGAAACCAGACAGTAAATGGGCTAGCTGACGACCCGGGGCCTCCCGTCGCCCTGATGGCTAGTACCAGTAATTGACACGCCTGCACTGTCCCAGAAGAGGAATCTTCGCCCATCACATACCAGAGGTGCCCATTGTCTGCATTTTCCCAGGTGTAAATTATGCTTTGCACCCTTCGTGGGAAACTTGGCATTCAAAGCCATTTTTCCTAATTGGTCACTTGAGACCAGGAAAAAGCCTACATGACCCAAGGGGTATAAAGAGGGGTTTAGTAGCCCACCCCATTTGAGCTCCAATCATCTATACCTGCTGGCAGGTATTGATTGTCTCCCGAGGTCTGTGGGACGCCCAACCTCGCCCTACTTCTTCCCGAGTGATTGAGAGAAAGACGCTGGCCACGCCAAGTCTGGAACGCAGGGGTGAGAATATATACCTGCTAGATGTCTATTTTGCATGCATTTAATAAGCGCTCAGAGAACCAAAAGGGTTTCATGGTACCTATAAGTAACTTCTTAGTGTAATTTCTGTCCTGTCCTTTGTAGTGGCTGTGTTATCTGTAACACAGTTGTAGCATTTAACAACTAAGTTTACCCTGTAACAATAAAATAGTAACTGTTTAAGCTTTAACCTGACTCCTTCAGTTGCTGTAACAGAACCAAGCACAATTTAAAAGAACTTCAGCCGTTCATAAGGGACTCACTGCCCTGACCGTCGGCTGACAACACATCAGCTTGAGAATAAAGGACTGAGGGAAGTGAGGTGTGGGAGAATAAAACTGAGCTCTGGAGAAATGTTTGGCTAGAGTTTCCCCTACAATATGTACCAGTTCCGACTTACATACAAATTCAACTTAAGCACAAACCTACTGTCCCTATCTTGTACGTAACCCGGGGACTGCCTGTATACACTTTCCTGGACAGCTATTGTGCCCACCAAAACTTGGAGCAAAAAAAATTACAGCTCACCCAAGAGATAATCCATAATTTTGTTATTAAAATTTAGCAAATACAACACAATTTATTCCTTTACTAGAAGACTTACCTGACATTGCCCAGATCCTTCAGGGCAGGGGGCTGATATTGAGGGGTGTGTGCAGGAGTCAGGGCAGGGCCTCTGGGATATTGGGAGAGGGGGCAGATCGAGAGAGGGGGAACATAGGAGTGTAAGGGTGAGGGTTCAGGGGTGAGGAGGGGCTCAAGGTGTGTGTGGGGAGGGGGGGGTCTCATCTGGTGGGCCCCATCCAGTGGGCCCTTCTGTTTTTGCTCAACTCTCCCCAGCCACCAGAGGCCTTCTGTCTAAGGGCCAGGGGGGAATGGTTTTGAGCAGGGGGTTACTTACCTGGTCCGGTGGCAGGCAAGATAGCAGAGCTCCAGCCCTGCTGGCAACTCTTTGGTGGTATAGCTGCCCCCAGTGATAACTCTGCATATAGTTCTCCCCTGTGCTCAGAGTCCCCACTGGCACCACTCAATATTGTGTCCCTCATCTGTGCCCCTCCCTTTCACATCCCTCCTCTCTCTGCCTCTTTCCTTTCCATGTTAGTGAAAACAGTCCCATTCCAGGGACTTCCCATTTTCCTGTCACCACCAAATCCTTACCTTGCTTTAAGTTAGGATAAGAGAAGGCTGCCTGCCAAATTTGCTCCTCTTAGCTCTTACCGTTTAGGAGTTCTTGAATAAACACTCAGATGGACAGATTCACATTTCTAGACTATAGAGAGACTAACAAACGGGAAAATAATTGAGGAAGTTGGTAGAACTACGGCTATAGATTATTGGCCCTAATCTATTTGCAATCCTGACTATAAACTCACTCCACATAAATAACTAGACCATGTGGCAAGACGTGTTGAATTTGTTTCTCAACAAAGATTGCAGTATTATCCTATTTATTGCTCCTATTGCACATGTGTCACTGAGGCCAACCAAGAACAGGGAGTCATTGAACTAGGTACTGTGCAAATATAAAGCTCCTACCCTAAAGAATTTACAATCTAAGCATTTGTTCTATTATTGTCACAGGTCAGAGACTTATAGATTCATCCAAGAGCCGATTTTGTCCTTAAACGTTCAAACCATGTATGTGAAATAGCACCTCTTTCATTAATGCTTGATCCCTGCATGTTTAGTTCAAGCTGACTGCGCTATCTTATAGGAGCTAAAATTGATACTCTGATTGGATAAGTCTATACTAGCCCCCTAGTTTGAACTAGGGAGGCTAATGTAGGCATTCGAAGTTGCAAATGAAGCCCGGGATTTAAATATCCCGGGCTTTATTTGCATGTTCCCGTCCAATCACCATTTTTAAATTCCACTAGTCCAAAGTAACTGCCCGCAGCTACATGCGGCAGCGAAACGGTAATTCAGACTAAGTCCTTAGTTCAAATTATGTGCTACACCTCATTCCATGAGGAATAATCATTTCACTGCCGTGTGTAGCTGTGGGCAGTTACTTCGGACTCGTGGATTTTAAAAATGGCGACCGGCCGGGAACATGCAAATAAAGCCCGGGATATTTAAATCCCAGGCTTCATTTGCAACTTCGAATGCCTACATTAGCCTCCCTAGTTCGAACTTGGGACTAGTGTAGACATACCCATCTGGATTCAACTCAAATGCCAGAAGGAAATTGCAGGAAATGGTGCTGATGATTCAGTGGCAGACACTATCCCTTATGAGTCAATGCTTATGTAGTCAGTAATCCACCACAGAGAGACATAAGATCTGTTGTTGTTGTTGCATGTATTAGAAAGTTTAATGCTGAAATGTTACAGTAAATCATAACGATAGTTCAGTATGTATGATTTAGTATCACTGATGTAATGATAATGTTGAAATGTGATTCAGCCTAAACTTTTAAAATTGATTTTAGTAGAAAATATTGTTGGTAATCAATGTGCCATTATAATACACTGCAAAACTGTGTAATTGACAAGAAAACAAAATACTCTTTCTATTGTGCTAAAGGCTTTGTATATATTAAGGAAATACTACTTCTATGGTGGCTTAAGAGACAATATGAAGAGACTATTTTACTGCTTATGTGAACACTAAATATAAGACAAAACAAATCTTCTACTTGTAAGTTTAAAAGGATGTTTTCAAGAGTTTCTTTTAGGTTTAAACAAATACTTGAAGCATTTTTGTTGCATTGTTTCTTGGTTGTGTCTAGTTTTTCTTGGCTTTGGTACTGTCTAATTTTTTATTCTTTGTTACAGATGGGGCCGTGTTTTCCAAGGGGCCTGAAATAAGTTTGGGACAGCAACATGGCCGCCCGTTGACATGGAAGAGGAAGTTCCCTCTAAGACCCATTGGTGGGTGGATCCAGACTCACCTAGCCTCACCCACAGGAAGCCAGACGGAAGGACTAGGACTATAAGAGCAGGGCAGATGCTTGGCTCCAGCTCCCGCAACGAAGGGCTCAGCCGTGCTGCCCCTGACCGGAGGACTGGGTTGGGGTGCCAGGACCCCTGCCAACCCCGATCCCTGGCCTGGACTGCTGAGACTCCGGCCACCAGCTGAAGACAGGCCATGCCCTCCAGGACCCTCGCTGGGCCCAGATGACTGGTCCGGCCTGTGGAAGCAGTGAATAGAAGGAGGAATTTGTGTGCAGCCATCTTAGGTTATGTTAGCAATACAGCAAGAGTCAGGTTAATTCTGTGGCTTGACAATGCGAGAGCTATAATAAGACGCTGCCTTCGCCTCTCGCCTCCATATGGAGATAAGGATGGAATGCTGACTCCAGTGAGAACCTTGAAGATAAGGTAGCATTTGGGTGGAACTAAAATAACTGTTAGCCATTGGTGTTTGTAATGGGAAGGAGACTAATTTTTTGTTGTTGTTATATGTAATGCATAGTATATAAGCTGCTTCATAACTGTTTGTATTCGAAGATCTGCCAGGGTGGCGGGGAGGAGAGGTGTCTTCCCACCCCTGTCCGAATCAGGCTTCCCTTGCAATATTGCTCAAATAAACTACCTCTGGCTACTTGTTGCTTATAAACGCAGAGTGAAGGCTTGTTTTCTTCCACAGGCCCTCCTGGGGCCCTGCCTAAGCGGGAACCCATGGACACCCCACCAGTCCCTCAGACCCCCAGGAGCAGACCCCCAGGAGCAGCACCGGATCCTGGTAGGTCCCCACAGGGAACTGGGAAGTGGCCCAAGGATAGCCGACCTTGCGGCGGCTGAGGAGATGGAGGTCGGGTGGGCAGTATGTTGCAGCCTGGATCCCAGCTGACCCTTGACCTACTGGGAGTGTAATGGCCTGGATTCCTGCTGACCCAGTGGCTGCAATGCTGTCACTATCAGGGCCCTGGGCTGGGATGCAGTGGAGTGAGTGGGCCTGTCTCTCCCCCCCTCCCCTCCCCGGCCGCTATCTCTACCTTGGGGTAACAGGTTCACCCGTGTGGGGCAAAAACTCCTGTGCTTGTTGGCTTTCCTGGAGTGAGGAGACCTGACTCCTGCTGACTGGGATCTGGCCGGAGCTTTAACCACTGAACAACTTGTGATAGACACTTGTCGCCCTGACCCAGGGCTATGCCTTAAACTGTGAACTATTGAACTATTTGTGTTAACCCCCTAGTCTGTCCACCTGCCCTGACCCAGGGCTGGGCCTCAAACTGTCGCTAGGCCAAGGCATGCTGCCCAAACTTGTGGGCACTCTAGGGAGTCAGAGTGGCCTCCCACTGACAGTTAACCCTGTACAGGGTATGATGGACCGGGCCAGGTCTGGGCACTGCTGAAGGCATCCACTCAGGCTGAATTGCTCAAAACCAGGGTTCCTTACAGCCCCTGACTAGAGACCTTTCCCAAGTAGGTCCCAAACCAGTTGCACACGAGCACTCCAGCTGCCAATCCAGTCAGCAGGAAGCCTCACGAGCAAAACCCTTCTGACACCTCAGCTCTCCCTGTCCCACAATCAGCCCTGGGCCTAGCACACAGGAGAGGGGTTATTGAACCCAATCTCACCTACCCCAAACAAATTCTCCCAGTCCCAAAGAACCAGCCACAGATTCCCGGTCAGTTTACACTTTGGATGTTACTCACAAGATCACGCTGGGCCAATGCTTTAGAATCTAAAAGTTTATTAATAAAAAAGAAAAGGAGGAGAGTAAGGTTAAGGAGAATACATTACATGCATTGAATCACCAAGTTCTTGATTCAGGCTCTTAGTAAAGATGTTATAAACTGCTATCTTAGAAGTCTCTGGTGTACATCCTATGTCAGGATGGGTCCACAATTCTTCTTGGGTCCCTGTCCCTCGCAAGGCTGCATCTGGGATCTGTAGCCGAATTGAAGACAAAATGGAGACCACCTCATGGCATTTTTATTTCCATTCCTGGTCTCCCAAGCCAGAATGGATCACGTGGCCAAGTGATCTAGCTATCAGTGTCCTATGTCAGCAGCCATGATATTGGCTGGTTTGCAGGTCTCCAAAGCATCCCTCAGGTGTGAATTGGGCACCTTGAGAGCCATTGGTCTTGGAGCCTCGCCAATTAGCATAGTCATTGACTGAACAATTGCTCTTTACAATGGGCAGTCCAGAGCCCATTGCTGTCTCAGACAGAGAACATTCCCAGTATAAGCACAGAGTCCATATTCATAACTCCACATACAGCCATCACACAAGTATATTAGAAGCATAATCAGTAGAACATAAGCTTTCATTTGACACCTCACATGGTCAAAGTTTGTACAGACTTTGGGGCAAACCCCCCCTCCCCCGTGGGCACAGCCATGATCTGTCTGTTCCCCTTAAAATCCAATAATGTGACATAGGACCCTTGTTTAATATTCAGTTTAGCATCCAGTTAATTGTGGGCACAAAACTGCAGGTGCTCATAGAGGAAAAGGAGGGAGAAGGTGATTACTGTAGACTCCCTTCTTTGCCTGCCTCTATATCCATCATTGCTTTCCTGCAAAACTCAGCATGATCATCTTCCTGTGCAAAGGGAGCAAGCAGACTGAGTGGGAGATGCTGGGGAACAGCCATTCTAAGCAGCTTGTTCCCCTCCTACACCAGCTAAGGTTTGTATGGATGTACAGGAGTAGTTAAGGATTCTTTGATTCTCATTAGCTATTGCTTCTGTGTTTCCTGACTACATCCTGCATCGGAGAAGTCACAGACTATATCATGGCCTAGAAGGCAATGACAATAGTTTGCTTTCTGCAATTAGTGATGTTTTGTGGAGTGTTGCCTGAGTATAGTGCTCTGGAAAAGACACCACCTGTACAGCTGCAAGATTTGGACGAATGTTTGGCTGTGAATTCCCAGTCTTTGCTGCCAACGTGATACTGGGAGCATGTGGCCCATCTGCTATTCTGATCTCAGTAAGGTTTTTGTCTAGTCTGTTCCCTTCTCTGCATGTTTTGTGCAAAGTAGAAACTCCAGTCCCCACTGATCTGAATAGTTGCACCAGGGATGGAAATAGCCCTGCATAGGTTACCCCCTCCCAGCCCAGTTTTTGAACCCCTGCTCTAGTCCCCTATCCTCAAGGAATTTCTGCATGACTGGAAACTTGGCTACTGCCACCCCATTGCTGCTTTTATTGCTACAGGGAATACATCTAATAGCTACTCACTGTTTGTGTGGGAATATCTCATTTGAGGGACCATTTGTAGGAGCTAAATAGAGGGAAACTATTGTAATCCTCATCGCATCAGGAGCGGTATTGTGTATGACTTATTAGCTCTACATATGTTTGGCAAATAGCCCAGTGATAAATTGAACTTACCATGCATCATTATATAGCCCTCCCCCCGCCCTTCACTAATCCATCTCCCTCAGGAAGATGGCCAATCTAAACTATTAAGCAGCTTTAAAGTTTTGCCATTTAAATATTTCTTTAAACCACAATTTCCTCCTTTCTGCCCAAAAGTGGAATTCACCACCATGTTCTACCAGGTAGCATTTCAAGTTAGATAATAGTCTCTCTTGGAACAGCAATATGTTTGATCTAAAAAATCCCATCCCTTTATAGTGAAGTAATTCCTAACTTTCCATTGGGTTATATTGTACTTGCATCTAGTCTCAGAAGGTCTTATTACACATCAGACTTTAAAAACACGATGAGTTTATGCATTAAAAAGCTAATGTTTGTATTTCTTAGATATTTTTAGTATATTTAAAGTCAGTATATTACAACAAAGTAATTAGTTTTATACATCAAGGATTTAAAATATCCAATCCCAATAAAAAATAGAGCTCTTAAAATATCTAAGTTCTTCCTGTGAAATATAGACTACATAATGGTTTGTTATAACTTTTTTTGCTATCAGCGTAAGTTTGGAATAAACCATATAATATGCCCATTTTAGACTCGTGCTGATCAAATCTTTACATTGTGCCATAACTGTGTATTACAGGATGGTATGCATGTCATGCAGTAACTGTAAGATTCAAAGTGTTGCATATCTATCTGTCTTAGAAAGAAATTACTGTTTTGCCCATCAGAGTGATAATTAACCATTGAACAAATACATTAGATCAACATGGTGGTGTCCTTAATGAATGTCATAGAAGATTCTACTTGACGTCGTGTACCTTTTTCATGACATCAGTTTTGGACCATGTTGCAATACCTACCTATTTGTTAAAACATTCCTACAATAACCAATCAGATTTGGGGTTAGTTTAATCTTTCATCTCATTCTACAACTGAGCTCCCTTTACTCCCAAGAATGAATTCCAAAATACGAGTGCACCTTTATTCAAATAGAAACAAGTGTGAGTGATGGAAATACATGGTTAAACACAAAATGAAGTCATACGAAGTGACTGAGGGCCTACACTTATTAATACTCATCTTTCCTCTCTAATAAAGTAGATTCTCACCCCAGATGCCACTTTTTTTTCCAGTGCTTAACAGCCCCTAAAGAGCTAGGAATCCAGTCTTTTATGAAGCCCCCCTGCTCATCAAGGTACCTCCTCAATAAATGGATCTAGAAAGCCTTTCTCCAGCATGTGATACATTGAGTCCTTTTCTTTCCCTATTCATAGACAGGGCCAGCCCATCGCTGTCATATCGTTCCAAGTAGTTTTACTGTTTACAATTAATCTTTGATGTTCTTTCCTTTGACTTTTCTGGGTTGGTGCAAAGGTGGACAATTAAGTGATACATTGTATAATCGGCTACTCAGGGAGGGAAGACAACCCCCTCCCAATTGAACAGGACATAACTGAGACATGTTATTCCCTGGTGAGTCCAAGACCATCAGGACATTTTCCAATATAGTTACATTATTCCTTAAATATTACCCATATACTCATCTCGCATCTCTGAATGTTAAGTTGTAAGCTTCCAGTGGAGACCTCACAGGCTGTCTGTTATGGATAAAATACAATGGAAGTGATGGATTAGGTGTAACAAGCTTATCAGACATAAGACCGCAGTTGCTTGTAAAGAACAGGGTACCAGCCGTTTGTCAGTTGGCACCAATGGGTCTCTGTGTTACACTGCCTTGTTCTTGTAAAGTGGCTAATGAAAGAGTGTTGGCATAACCTTTTAACATGCACATGGTAGATTTTGCTCTTAACCATATTAAAGAATTAGAAGTACTTTGCAGACTGATATATATAGCAACTTAAATCTAAGCCTCTTAAAAGTAACTATCAGTTTTCCAAAAGCGAGCATTCTGTACAGTTTTGCTGTGATTTTGCCTGCTTTCAAGATTTGCATACAGGATAGTAAATTAACAAAGTGTAGCTTTACCTTGAATTATCCTTAGTGCTTTTAATTCAAAAATTACATGATATGGTCAGTAGAGTGGGTGGTGCAGGAAAACCTCACCTCAGACAAATTCCACACCACCCCAACTGCCACCCCAAAACCTGAGGCTAGAAATACCCTGGCTCTCTTTATTTTTCTATTATAAGTTATTTCCTTTTTATTGTTTTCCACAAACTACTGCAAATTACATATGCAATTAGAGAAACAAACGTGAAAAACTAGCATGCATTACACAAGACATATTAGTGTGAAATATTCAAATAACTAATTGTTCCCTGCCATACACACACATTTAAGTCATGGTGATGCTATGGCCACCGATAGTCCTTTTAGCAGTTGTTCTCAATCCGGGGTGTGTGTGTGTACCCCAGGAGGTACACAGGGATCTTCAGTTCAACTAAATATTTGCTTAGTTTTACAACAGGCTACATAACAAGCACTAGCAAAGTCAGTACAAACTAAAATTTCATATAGACAGTGGTTTGTTTATACAGCTCTGTATACTATACACAGCTCTGCAGTGTAAGTACAATATTATATTCCAATTGATTTCTCTTATAATTATGTGGTAAAAATAAGAGTCAGCCATGCTCAGTATTAGTGTGTTGTGTGACACTTTTGTATTTGTGTGATTTTGTAAGCAAGTAATTTTTTTATTTAATGAGTGATACTGGGGGTACGTAAGACAAATCAAGCTCCTGAAAGGGGTACAGTAGTCTGGAAATATTGAGAAACACTGCTTTATATCATATGAGTACATAGTTGTTATAAGTTGCACTTACTATTCACAGGGTGAAATCAACTCCATCCATAGAGCTTAAAGGGGGTTGATGGACCAACCGATTGAATTTCAATGGCAGTCAAGTGTCTAGTTCCTTAGGCTCCTTTCACATAACTATACGCTTTGGAGTCTCACCAAGGGAAAAGTTCTCTCTTTCAAAGGAGAAAGAATGATGAAGTACTCCCTCAAACAGGGAATCCCTCTGTGCTAAGAATGTCCTCCCTGATAAAATATACCTTATAACCTCACTATCTTTTTTCCAAACTTAAATAGGAACCCACCTGTTTCATAATCTCTTAGTCGCCTAAGCCCCCGCCAGGCTCAACATTTTAACTATAAAGCAACTGATGAAAAGGGCACATAGTTCATACTTCTTGGGTGCGTCTAGACTGGCAAGATTTTGCGCAAAAGTGGCCACTTTTGTTCAAAATCTTGCCAGCTGTCTACACTGGCCACTTGAATTTGCGCAAGAGCACTGACTTTGTAATGTACAAAATCAGTGCTTCTTGCGCAAATACTTTCACGCTCCTGCTCTGGAAAAAGCCCTCTTGCGCAAGAATACTTGCTCAAGAGGGCCAGTGTAGACAGGGAAGAACCGTTTTGCGCAAAAAAGCACCGATGGCTAAAATGGCGATCGGGGCTTTCTTGCGCAAAATCGCGTCTAGACTGGCCACGGATGCTTTTGTGCAAAAACACTTTTTGCACAAAAGCATCCATGCCAATCTAGATGTGCTTTTGCAGAAATACTTTTAATGGAAAAACTTTTCTGTTAAAAGTATTTCCGCAAAATCATGCCAGTCTAGATGTAGCCCTTTTGTATAGTGATAGGAGAACAATGAAGGCAATGATGTGGCTACAGAGGGATCTCTAGGTATTTCATCCTTGCTGAGCAAAGAGGGTATCCATGTGAATGTCTGACGCCTCCAAAATGAGCACGTGATGTTTGCAGCATGCCAGAGATGCAGTACAGCAATTCCCTCACTTTCCCCCTATGAAATAAGTATGCACATCTTCCACAATTTCAAACTATCCATATGCGCTGGGGGGAAGCCCAGCACTTGCACAGTTGAGTCATTAATTAGATTTTTGTTTGGTACGTCGGCAGCGGTCCGCTCTTCAGACCCTCTTCTGAGAGCACCCTTGTCTTCTGCAATAAGAGCTGTGGCACAAGAGCAGAAGGGGTTTTCAAAAATTATTATTTTAGTCAGTTATGAGGGGATATTCTAGGTCGGGGTGGGAAAGTAGTGTGGTATTTGCTGCTCTATAATTCATACCATAATATGGGTTGGATCCCTCCTAAGCAAACATGGATTGGGTCCCACCCAAGCAAACCCCTGTTCTGTATATTCCTCACTCCCCTTTGTTGTCTGTTATCTCCCTCAGAAATCCTATCTTGTTGTAGTCAGTTTAGGTTGTAAAGTTTTGGGATAGGACCATATTTTTGCATACTCTATAAACAGCTTGTGTTCGTGGCCATACACAAAGACTGTGTCTAGACTGCATCCCTTTTTCGTAAAAGGGATGCAAATTAGACATATCGCAATTGCAAATGAAGCGGGGATTTAAATTTCCTCCGCTTCATTAGCATAAAAATGGCTGCTGCTTTTTCCGGCTCGGAGCTTTGCCGGAAAAAAGCACCAGTCTAGACACGGATCTTTTGGAAAATAAAGCCTTTTCCGAAAGATCCCTTATCCCTTAAAATGAGGGAACAGAGCGTCTAGATTGGCACGGATGCTTTTCCACAAAAGCACTTTTTGCGGAAAAGCGTCTGTGGCCAATCTAGATGCGCTTTTGCGAAAATGGCGATCGGGGCTTTTTTGCGGAAAACAAATCTCAGCTGTCTACACTGGCCCTTTTGCACAGAAGTTTTGCGCAAAAGGGACTTTTGTCCGAACGGGAGCAGCATAGTATTTCCGCAAGAAGCACTGATTTCTTACAGTAGGAAGTCAGTGCTTTTGCGGAAATTCAAGCGGCCAGTGTAGATAGCTGGCAAGTTTTTCCGGAAAAGCGGCTGATTTTCGGGAAAAACTGGCCAGTCTAGACATAGCCCATGAGTTTTATGCCTGTAATGAAACCATGATTTATTAGCTTTCATCATTAACTCTTTTAGCTTACAGGATTTAAGGTCCTAAAAGCTCTTAATCCGTACTAAAGAGATACAGTTCTATCATCCAGCTATGGCACTCAGGTAAACTAGCAGAAAGTATAAAAATGAGGTTTTGGATTATGAGAGAAAGGACAGATCTCTTTAATCTTGCCCTCAGAGTTTAGTTTAACTCAATTATATTTTGTCCTATTCCAAATAGAGCTGAAATAAGATTGAATTGAATTTCCCTTTACAATCAGACCATTCTGTCACAGAACACCAATCTAAATCAGGAATAGCAATTCTAAAAAAAGTGAGTTTTGTAATACTCGGACTGCATGCCAGTATGAACAAATCTTTAGCTGACGTAAAGTGAAGTCAGTATAGCTAAGATACACTACATTGGCTGCTCATTTGGCCCACAATTTCTGAATTTATGCTCCAAATTCTGTCAAGGAAGACTCTCAGCACAGTTCTGACAAATGTTTTCCCCCATATATATCAATTTTCAGTATTAGCATGTTGTTAGTATGTAGGCATATCTTTTGGAAAAACATTTTAGCACATGCTATCAACACGGTCTATGCCCTCTGACAATTCCATAGATAGGACTAGAAAGGACCTGGAAAGTTCATCTACTTTTCCTCCTCTGCTGAAGCAGGACCAAGTCTACTTAGACCACCCCAAAATGCATTTGTCTAATCTGTTCTTTAAAAAAAATCTAGTGATGAGGATTCTACAGCCTCCCTTGGTAAACTATCCTTATGGTTTTCTGCTGAGGTGCCTGACCCACACCGGGCTTTCAGAGGTTAATAGAGACCTAGAGAGACTGTTCTGGCGGCAGCCAATCTGGGCAGGGCTGGTCAGTATAAGAGGAGCTTCAGAGCAGAGCAGCTTGAGTCACTCCCTAGAGCTTAGGGTTGTCAGGTGTCCAGTTTTGAACCAGACAGTCCGGTATCTGAGCTTTCTGTCCGGGAAACAAATTGAGAAAATACCGGATGTATAAATGTCTGGTATTTTCTAATTAAGTAAGTTTTATTATTATCATGAGTATCAGTACGTAGTTGCATATTGCCTGGATGGTAGACATGCTCACACTGTGTGAGTGTGTCTACCAGCCAGGTAGTACGCAACTACACAGTAGAGAGGAGGGGGGCGGGGCTGGGGTGAAATGGAATCCACCAGGACCATATGCGGGACCGGCAGCACCCTGGGATCTGCATGTGCCTGGGCCAGCCCTACTCCCCACCAGCCGTTTCCACCCCTCCCCCCGCTCTCCTCCCAGCCAGCCCTGCACTCCCAGACCCTCTCACAGCCAGCCTTGCTCCTCACCGGCCGGTTCCCCCCCGGTCAGACCCACTCCCCTGACCTCTTTCGGCCAGTTCCCTCCTCCCACCCCCCGATCTGCGATCAAGTGTGTCCAGTATTTTGTTGAAACCATCTGGCAACCCTACTGAAGCTTGAGAATAGAGGTGGACTGGCTGCCTTATAAGGTGGAGGACAGCAGGCACCCTGGACAGAGCAGTGCTGCAGGCAGAGACTTGGGGAACTAAAAGATAGGACAGGAGCTGCAGACAGGGGAGTTTGAGAGGGAGTTTGGCAGAGGGAAGCCTACGATGGTCAGGAAGACCCGCAACACCTGTACCAGCACTGCTTCTGTCTCCTCCACCGGCACCTGTAGCCAGACAGAACGCCTGAGCATGGGTGCCTCTACCCAGATCCTGGTGTGGTTTTGCAGGCACTGTGGATTGCAATTCCCACTTATTGATATCCAGGCTGGGGAGATCATCCAACGGGAAAGGTGCCTGCTGGTGGAATCTCTCAGACAGCAGGTGGCAGAGCTAGAGGAGGAGATGGCTAGGTTGAGGCGCACCCGCATCCATGAGGAATTCCTAGACCGTGTTCATGAGGAGACAGCTGAGGTAGCTGTCCCGGTACATAGGACTGTGGACACACCATGGTGGAGGAGGAGACGGCTCAGGGTAGACAGTGCCAGCTGGTTACTTCTGGCAGCAGGCACTGCTCCACCCCTGCTCCGAACCCTCTCGCCGTGTTACTAGGAAACTGTTATGCTCTTTTTTTATACAGGAGATAAGCAATCACCCCCTACACCGGAGGAGGAGAAGCCCCGTACCCCAAGGCTGGGAGGTCTGCTGCCACCACTGAAAATAGGAAACGTAGGGTAGTGATGGTTGGAGACTCTCTTCTGAGGGGGACGGAGGTGCCCCTATGTTGCCCTGATATTTCATCTCAGCAGGTCTGCTGGGGGCCCCTATCCAAGATGTTACGGAGGCATGTTGTGAGCAAGACATGAGAAGTCATTCTTCTGCTCTACTCTGTGCTGGGTTAGGCCTCAGTTGGAGTATTGTGTCCAGTTCTGGGCACCGCATATCAAGAAAGATGTGGAGAAATTGGAGAGGGTCCAGAGAAGAGCAACGAGAATGATTAAAGAACTAGAGAACATGACCTATGAGGGAAGATTGAAGGATTTGGGTTTGTTTAGTTTAGAAAAGAGAAGATTGAGGGGGGACATGATAGCAGTTTTCAGATATCTAAAAGGGTGTCATAAGGAGGAGGGAGAAAACTTGTTCATCTTGGCCTTTGGGGATAGAACAAGAAGCAATGGGCTTAAACTGCAGCAAGGGAGGTTTAGGTTGGACATTAGGAAAAAGTTCCTAACTGTCAGGGTAGTCAAACACTGGAATAAATTGCCCAGGGAGGTTGTGGAATCTCCATCTCTGGAGATATTTAAGAGTAGGTAAGATAAATGTCTATCAGGGATGGTCTAGACCCGTGGTCACCAACCTGTCGATTGCGATCGACTGGTCAATTGCGAGGCCTCGACCAGTTGATCGCGAGGCGTTCGGGCACCCCCACCCTCCATTATCCCCCCACTCCCGAGAAGCCCCACTACCTACCTCTAGTGTAATGCCGGCTTCCCGAGAGGTGGACGGAAGTCCTGTCTTGAAGCCCGTGTCACTTCTGGGGGTTCAGGAAGTGCCCAGGCTGCTCCCCTCCCACAGCTCTGTTGCGTGCTGGGGAAGGAGGCCTCGGCCCTGGAGGAGGAGTGCGGAGGCTTCCCTGCGCCACCGGCGCTGGAGGGGTGAATCGAGCACAAGGCTTTCCCTGCACCACGGGAGCGGGGGTCGGCCCCAGGCTTTGGCCGCACTGCGGGAGGGGTGGGAGTTGGCTGGGCCAGGCCGCGGGAGGGGAGTTTGGTCCCAGGGCAGGTGCCCGTGGGGGTTGGCCGCGCTGCGGGAGGAGGTGAGGGGGGGATGAGCTGGGCCAGGCCGCACCACACCGGGGAAGGGGGGTTTAGTCCCGGGGCAGGCGCCCGCGGGGGTTTGGCCCTGCCGTGGGAGGGGGGGTTGGCCCCAGGGCAGGCACGCGCAGGGTTTCCCTGTGCCATGGGGCGGGGGGTCATGCCCGGAGGAGGCATGTGCTGGCTTCCCTCTGGGGCGGGGGGGAGAATCCTGGGAGGAGGCAGATGCAGGAGACTCACTGCTACCACTGGCACCCTGCCCTCTGTCCCCACTCCCTGCTCCCCAGACTCCACTCCTCTGTCCCCAGCTACAGAATTCTGTCCTCACTCCCCTGACCCCAGCTACAGAACTCTGTCCCCATTCCCGTCTCCACTCCCTGAACTCTGTCCCCACTGGCACCCTGTCCCCTGCTGCAGAACCCTGTCCTCTGCCTTCCCAGCACCCTGTTCCCTCTCCCCTGCCCCCAGCCGCAGAACTGTCCCCACAAAATGTATAATTATAAATGCTTCATTTTAGATTTAAATAGCATGAATAAAAAACAGATAATTTATTTCATAACTATAAACACGTGATTTTAATTTTATATATCGCATAATTTAAAAATAAACTGTTTATCAGAGTGTGTAAGTAAGGGCTGGGGATAGCAAGTGATGGACAGAAGGAGAATAGAGAGGGCGGGGCTTCAAGGAAGGGGCAGGGCAGTAGATCTTCGCCTGTTCTGAGATTTAAAAAGTGATCTTCGGTGTAAAAAGGTTGGAGACCACTGGTCTAGACAGTATTTGGTCCTGCCATGAGGGCAGAGGACTGGACTCGATGACCTCTTGAGGTCCCTTCCAGTCCTAGTATTCTATGATTCTATAGCTCCTGGCAGCCTGCAGGACTGAGACAAGGGCAAAGAGGATGTTGGGAATATGGGGGATTAGCTCCAGGAGATCTACAGACAAGTTAAAAGAAATGCAACAAGTGATGGCCATCTACAGGGTCTCTGGGCTGGGACTCAGAGTAGTGGGTGGGCCCCACTCTTTGCTGAGGAAGCGGCTCAACTAAAGGACTGAAAATATTGTCCTCTGGAAGGGGGAAGCATAGAGTGTGACACAGCCCGAGGACTGCATCCTGAAGAGGACACCATAGTCCTTGAACTGGCATGCATCCAGGAGTAGAACTGAGGGCAACAAGGCACCAAAAGGGCACACTGAGCTAATCTCCAGGACAACCAGCAGGAGGCGCAGCTGTGGTAAGTCGCACCCCCTCACAGGTTTGAATGTCTTTTCCTAATATCTAACCTAAATTCCTTCACTGCAGATTAAGGCCAGTACTACTTGTCCTGCAGTAGACATGGAGAACAACTGATCGCTGTTCTCTTTATAACAGGCCTTAACACATCTGAAGACTGTTATCAGGTCCCCCTTGCTTTTCTTTTCTCTGGACTAAACATGTCCAGCTCTTTTTACCCTTTGTTCATACATCATGTTTTTTAACCCCTTTATCATTTTTGTTGTTCTGCTTTGGACTCTCTCCAATTTCTCCACATTTTTCCTAACATGTGGTGCCTAGAACTGGTTGCATACTGCAGCTGAGGCCTCACCAGTGCCAGACAGGGCAAAACAATTACCTCCATGTCTTGCATATGAAATAATTTTTAATACAGCCTAAAACATTAGGGTTTTTACCTATCAGCCTATTATCCTCTAGGTCAGTGGTTCTCAAATTTATTTGATCATGTTCCCCTCTTTATGTCTGTAGTAGTTTACAGCCCCCACTGCCACACAAGCTTATATGTGATTTTAAAAAATCAACATGCAGTTTCTCTAAATTAAGGTATTGATTCAAATAGCACTAATGATCCACATAAGAGCAAAAGTAAACTGACTGAGGTCAATGCTTACAAATAAATGTGCACAGTGCCCTGTAGGAGCGGATTAACATACAGATGGCAATGACTTTGTATAATGCTATGTAGAAGCTTAACAGAAATCCATCAAAATGCACAACGCCATCAAGAGTCATATGCACAGTGTCATCTGAGGACCTGATACGTCTGGAGGAACAAGCGTTGCTAGTTATTCATTACTGTAGGGGAAAAAATTACTGCACATTTTATCCAAAGCTTCTCATAACGGCCCACCCACAAATACATCCCATGATCTCCCAAAGGGACCTGTTCTCCAGTTTGAGAACTTCTGCTACACATGCAAACTGATTGTTTAATAATTTGTTCCAGTGTCTTTCCATGGTTACCTAGGTCACTGAGGTCAGTCTTGGTGCTGGCACTGCTTTTAGCTTTTAGTTTTTAGTTCCTCCTCTCAGATCTCATGGTGAGACAACAGAATTGAGCTTTTAGAATGGATTTGAAAGAGGCAAGAGAAGGGGGGCATGGTGAACAGATTTGGGGAAGGACTTTTGGGAACAAGGGATAGAATGCTGGGTGGCCAACAGGGGCAGATGACCGTTTTGCGGGGCCCCGGGCAGCATAATTCCGCGGGGCCCCCCCTTTGCCACGGCGCATGCGCAGTGACGCCATGCGCATGCGCAGCAGCGCCACGGCGCATGCGCGGGGCTTTCTGAAGCGCGGGGCCTGGGGCAGCCGCCCCATTCGCCCTGCCCTATATCCACCCCTGGTGGCCAACCCTCACAAGTGCATCACAAGTTCATAGTATTTGGTGTGTGTTTTTCTTAAAGCTCCACATCCTGGAAACTCTTGATCATATGTGGATCTCATCATTCATTTTATAATAACTTCCTTTTTTGTTGTGGCAAACAAAGCCATACAACATGATCTGAGTGCACCCAGAAAACATATAAAGTATCACAAATGTATTCTAATTTTAAAAGTTCATGGGTTTTTCTTGGGCCAGTCTTGATATTTTGGGAAGCCTAACTTATTTTTCATTACCTGATGTTGGCAATACGGGGGACAGAGATAGCGTAACCAACTGGGACACTTGGAGGAGTGGGAGATGAAAGGGATAATGAGATAATGAAGACAGTGGAGGAAGGCAACATGATAGGAGATCAAATGTTACAGGGGCTTGGAAGTAGAGTATAGGGGAAGAGAAACCACATGCAAAGTCTTGTAAGAGGTGGAAAGAGGATTTTTGAAGCTTCTCCCTTTGTTATCTCCCATCCCATCCATTTACCTATCTACTATCCTGAACCCTGCAAGGGGTGTTCTCCTTTGGCTGATGGGCCAATAATTTGCACTACCCATATTGTGTATCTTATTTTGAATCTATTTCTAAATAGCTTATTTTGAAATTTAGTGTGTCTGCACAGTGCCAGATTTCAAAATAGTGCGCTCTTTCAAGCCATCGCTTATCCCTCATGCGATGAGGTTTACTGGGATGATGAAATAGCGCATCTGTTATTTTGAAAAATATTTCAAAATAATGGGCAGCTTGTGTAGACATAGGGTAGCTATTTCGGGGTACTTGTGGTATCTCAAAATAGCCATGCAATGTAGATGTACCCTAAGTGAATGATAGTTATGGTGTGGGAATAGGAGAGGCTGAAAACAGTGAACACTCAAGTAGGAAATTAGCTGATAGCCGGTCATCAGCCCTGCTATATTACAGCCATTTTAAACTATACAGTCTAGATGTTTTGTTATTTACTGCCTTCTACTGGTAGCACCTATAAGTACAATAAATTGAATGCACCAAAGTTTTTGTACTGGACTTTGATAACTCTGTGTGTATTCCTTTAAGAAGGTGCTCAGTTACTTAGAAACAGTATCATTATAATGGGATGTGGCAGTTACCATAGCAACTTATGAAGAGCCAAGCAATTAGATATGTAAAAGCCAGGGAGAGCATCCATTTGTAAATTTATTTCTGCTGTTGTGCTTCAAAAGCTTCCCCTCCCCCACCTCTAAATGGCCAGGTTTGAAGAATTGTATTCATGAGTACACTGGCACAGTGTGTAAATAAGTGGAGTGTTTACTGACAGCTGATCTGAATTGTTCTTTCTCTCTCTCTCTCTCCCTCTTTTTTAATTATACAATCCTTTTTAACTAAAAGAAATGGCCAGTTAAAGGCAGAGAACACACCACTGAAAGGTCTCTCTGTGTGTGGCCTCATTTATTATTTAGCTCTCTGCCATATTTAAACACTACAACACCCTTGGAAAATACAGTTTGTATGAAATACATTGTGCAGGATCAAGCGTTTCTTGCAAGAACCAGAAAATCATCCTAAACAAAGTGGACTGCTATTAGGATTAATTCCTATGAAATTGTAACAATTCTTACCAAGACCAGCTCTATGTACAGCCCTATATGGCTACAACTGTGTTGCTCAGGCGTGTGAAAAATCCAGACCTGCACTGTTCATATGGATTCATAAACCAATGGATCCTCCCTCTACTGAAGAGATTACATTAACTCTTTGTATTCCTTTGCAAAGGAAAAAGAATGCACATAATGCCATTAAGAAATAAAGTAACAAAACATTGCAGGCCTGATTCTCCTGTCCTTTACAGTTTTAAACCAGTGTGAAGCCATTAAGTCAGTGGAGTGGCTCCTGATTTACACTGGTGAAAGAGAGAATCAGACTTTTTTACATGTGGTGCAATTCCTTAAGACTGAAGTTAGTTCTGTATGTCATTGCCACTGAATCACATGTTGATTTATCTATAAAGCCTTAAGGAGCTGAAAAGAAATGAGGGATTTTTTTCATAAGCTGCTTTAAGCCTACAGAGGCAGATAATGCATTAAGAGAAGAGTACATTTAGACACCGCTGTGCATTGCCATAACAAGGGAAATAAAAATAAAGATCTCATTATACAGATGCCAGGACTGCAAAGGTAACTCCTGGCCAAAGTGGAAAGACACTAAGGACAGCATGGGCAAGGAAATGACTCATTGCTGAGTCAAAAGATGCAGTTTTTTCTTTCAGAACATGAAATGGGACATAAAGCTAGTGCAATGTTCCTTATTTAATAACTAAGTATCCATGACATTGAGGTGTATCACGAGACATGTTTCTCAAAGACACAGTGTTTCATATATTAAAAAAACAAACAACGAACACTGAAACCCAGACTACATAGTTAAGTACTGGACCTGGCTCATTCTCCCACAACCGGTGCATACTCTCCAGGTGGGGCTGCTTTCCTGGGATCTCTCCCTGCCTATGTGGCAATGGCAATGGCACCTCCCTGGCACTCTCTTCACCTCCCAAAAACTACATTGATGCTTCCCCCCCCCCCCCACCTCCCCAGACTATGTATGGAAGGGGCTTTGAGAAGGTCTAGATGGGTGCAAGAGGAATAGGTGATTGGACCACTCTAAGTATTTCTAGAGTGCAAGTTGACATAGACTCTCGCATGTGGTTAAGCCCAAACCCTCCAGTGAGCCACACTCAGACAGGTGCCTGTATGTCCTCAGAACACTGGCTTGATGGCTCGTCCCATGGTAAAGATACAAAGCATAGGTGCCCACACTGCATGGGAAAAATGATGGGTCTTTGCACCTACCATCAGCCCCCCCATTAGTGCCTCCACTCCACCCAATGCCTCCTGCCCACCTCCAGCCCAGGACAATCAGTGCCTCCCTCCTGCCCACCACAATCAGCTGTTTTGTTGTGTGCAGGACGCAGCACAACTAAGTCTAGCTTGTCAAAATTGAGGAAAGAAATTTCTCCCATCTTCTCCCCATGCTGTGCTGCTTGCTGGCCAGAGGAGCACCCTGGAGTTCAGGCAGAGTGTCCTTGGGGAGGGGCACAAGGCCTGGGACAACCCCCCTGCCACAAGTGTGAGGCCTGTGGAAACCTCCCCACAAGTCCTGCCCACCTGTGTTCTCCCCCGCCCCGCCTCCATTCCACATCTTCCCCAAGCCTCACCCCCACCTCTTCCCACCCCTGCTCTGCCTCCTCCCATCCCTTTCCCAAAGCCCCTTCCCCTAAGTGACATGAGCCAGGGGATTACCTAGGCAGCCTGGTGTGGAGCGGCAGCAGGGGTTGCTTGCCCCATCCCTGCATTCACCATGGTGGCAGAAGCTAGAGCAAGCTGGCAGCCTGCCCTGCTCTGCCACCCACCTCTAGCCTGTTGCACTCCACTTCACTGTGGGAGCAGCACACTCCAGCCTGTTGTGCTCCCCTGAGATCTGCATCACTTGGAGAAATGGGCTGAGGATGGGCTGCTCTGCTTCCTGCTGTCATGCTGAAGTGGAGGGACTCAGCTGAGAGTGGGTGGGAGCGGCACAAGCTGCTGAGTGTGTTGCTCTGCTTCCTGGGCTTCTGCCACCATAGTGAGTGCAGGTGCAGGAGGGAGTGACTCCTGCTGCCATCCTGTGCCAAAACCCTCAGGTAATCCCCTAGGCTGCCCTGGGCTCTCATCACTATGGGGAACTGTGTCTTCCATAGGACAGTTGGGGCAGCTGCCACAGGGCATCCCAAAGAGCGGGGCGTGGTGTGGCTGCTCTCAGCCATCCTATGGATGGGACAGCTCTGTGTTTGAGTCAACATGAGGTAGGCCCATGACTTTGGCAGAAACCTGCATTTATATGGCAAAAATCTCCAAGTGTCTGGCAGAGCTGGGAATCAGATGTCCAGTGAAGGGAGTGAATCAAGCCCCTCCAAGCTGCCCAGTGCAGGGCAAAGGATGGGAACAGCAGTCCAGTAACTCCCTGGCTTCCTGCCCAAGTTGATAAATAAAATGCCAAGATGACAGAAGTATCAACTTGTGGCCTTGCTGTGACACAGAATGAGAAAGGATATTTTATTTCTGCTTCCCCAGGGACACACAAATAAAGTGCTCTTTGATTGCCTTGGCAGACTCCTCCACCTCTGAGGGAGCAAGGCATCTGCCCAGGACTCTTGAGGAGCAGACTCTCAATCAAAGTGAAAAGAGGAAAAGCCTCAGGGATGAAATGCAGCAGAACATTGTTGCTAAGGCAGACAACCAGCTGGAGTACAGTAGGAAAGAGGTGCAGAAGGCAAGGGGAGGAAAGAACAGTAGCATGGTTTTTCAACCATGACCAGAGGTTGAAGAATGAGGACAAAGGGCAACAGAAGGACTTGTCTGCTTCTAGATGGGTATGGAGTCCTTCACGTACATGTCCTGGTGCTGCATAGTCTGTATAAGCCCCTCACACAGCTCCATGAATGTCTGCATTCTCATGCAGACACTCTAGACCCATTGCTGGTCATCCCAGGCCACCATGATATGATGCCACCAGTCTGTGCTTATGTCCCTGCTCTATAAATCATGGTCTACATGTGAGGAATTAGCAGCTATGGCAGTGTGATGGGGTGGAGTAGGCCCCGATATCCCTACTGGAGGCCTTTCCACACCCTACCCAGCAACAGAAGCAGAAGAGAGATCCTCCAAGCAGACTAGAGTGGCAGCCTCTGCTGTCGCCAATCAGGGTGCAGCAGGCCGAAATTAAAGAAGCTGTTGGGCCAGGGCTTGGCAGTTTCTTCCTGGAGCTTGACCTAAGGGATGACTGGGAGAACAGCAGCACTCCAGACAGCTCGGAGTGGGAGCTGGATTTCAGACTTGGTCAGAACCGGGTCCCACCGCTGAAGACTAGCCAATGGCAACCCTTGCAGAACCCTGGACAGGGAGGACTTGACCACAAGGCCCAAGAGAAAGGACTAGACACAGCAGCTTCCTGGGAAAGTGGCCTGGGGAACATGACAGCAATCAACCTCTGAGACTCAGCAGTAGGTAACTGCTACTTATAGGGTCCCTGGGCTGGGACCCCTCCCAACCTGCAGCAGACACAACAGGGCATAAGAAGAAGCCTGGTCCCAGGCCACATACTGGACACTTGCTCTCCCACAGACAGCTGGGTAGAGAGACTACAAGACTCTCCTCGGCCACAGAGGGGCACTCACAAGAAGGGCGGAGCCCTTTACAGGCAGCAAGCATCAAGTGCAGCAACTGTGTCACAGCAGCCTTCAAAAGCACAGAAACTGCTGCTACAATGTTCCACTGTCTTGCAGGGCCCCTGTCTATTTCCTGCAATAATGGTGCAGCTGTGAGCAGGAAACCTTTCTCTACTAGTGCAAGAACCATGAATTTTCCCTGGCTACAACAGACAAAGCAGGGAATGTGCAGAGCTAGGAAAGCTTTGGCTGGATATGTTGACACTAAGAACACTTCTGCATATGGGTCAGGACAAACAGACAAATTCTCCCACAATATACCATGAATCACGCCTTAGAGTGATTCCAGCTAGAGGGCTGCTACCATCCTTATGCTCCAGGTATACCGATCTTGAAGAAAAAGGGGTTTTTGTGCAAAAATAAAACGTCCACACGGCTTGTTTTTGCACAAAAACCCCAGTGCAAAAAGGGATTGGCAGAACATATGCAAATGAGATAGCAACTTATGCAAATGAGTCCCTCATTAGCATTTTTTTTGCTGAGAAAACCCATAGTGTAGACGTAGCCATAGTGTTTGCAGAGTAGACATGGCCTGAGCCGAAAAACCCAGATTTGTTAGCCATCGTAGCAAGTTCATCAACGTATATATGTGGCCCAGCCACTACTAGAAGGACAGAGTGCAACCTAAGTGTAGGTTATAATTATGGCAGCTGAGCTCAAGTCAGATGGAAATTTAGGGTTAATTGGAAATCCATGTGATCTTGTCTTGCTTTCAGGCAGGTTGCTCAGTGGGAGAAGGAGTCCTGGCCTAGCTCTTTGGCGTCTTTTCTGAAAGCAGAGGTATATGATACAAACTGGACCTGGTATGGGGAAGCCACGACAGGGAACAAGCCTATGCCATCTGCTGTTTTAGTGAAGGTCTCAGAGAAGACATATTAGAAGGAGTTTCAAAATTAACCGTATCCATTGGGAGTGCAGCCATGCACGTTTGCTTGCTTCTGAGGGACTGGTTAATCTATTGGTTCAAACCTGGCATTTGGATGGTTCTAATAGATGTACTTGTATTAGAACAATTTGACTACGTTGTAGCTATGTTCTGGAAACCCTATTTATTGCTGGAGGCATACATCATTCTCTGGGTGAAGCCATGATGGGACTGGACATTTTTTTTGGAGGGGGGGGGGGGAACCAGTTCAAGATAACTAGGACCATCACATCCTTCATCTCAACATTTAGGGTCTGAATCACTACTGTTTTATTCCTGCTTTATATTGGTGACCCCATTAAATGTGGTGAACATCTCTTGACTGTCTATTTACAGCAAGTTACTGGATTCAAGAATGTTCACTTATGCAGTAAGGAAGAAGGATTGCCTTCTCTGTAGGAATTGCAGTGTGAAATTCTATTGTTCATATTATGCAAGAGGTCAAATATGATGATACTGGTTCTTTCTGGCCTTAAAATCCATGAAAAACGGGAGCAACAGTGGTTAATGGCTTCTCCGTTGTGTCTTTTTACTACAATTCCTATATGATTCCTATATACTCCTCCCAGCTCTGCCACTGATTTATCCTGTGTGTTGTTGGATAAATTACTCATATTTTTCTGTCTCAGTTTACCCAGCTGAAAAATGTATGTATCACAGTTTGTCCATTTACAAGAGTGTAGTGAAAATTACCCAATATTTATAAATTATTTTGAGATCCTTGGGTTATTGTTATTATTATATATCAAATATAAAGCATTTCAGGCTCTGAAATAATCACATTTGGCAATATGAGTAACTGAAATAGACAGGAGACATGACCTCATTTTATTTCTATCATCAATTTCCAACTCTACAAACTTGTTCCATTATTAGTAGTGTGGTTCTTAGAGGGATATTCGTTTCTGTGACTGATTTGTTAACAGCAGCAAGTTGATACTAGACAGAAATCCACCTAAAATATTTGTTGCAACAAGGATGTTACTTACCAACAATAAAACATGTGAAAGTTAAAGCTCTGCACTCATGAATCAGGATGTTTACTACATATCCCAGAGTATCTCACAGTCTAGAAAATGCTCCATAAAACTACTACCATAGATATAAACAAACATAAATCTTCTCCAAGGACATTAAGGTAAGGAAACAAGTCACTATCCAGAAGTTAGGAATATTCAGTGAGCAAGAAAAAAAAATGAACAAATCAAAACCTGAAGCACTTCCAGAAATACGTTGGTGTTTAATACTTATTGAAAAATGCAAAAACTATTTACTGTCCAGATAAAATTAATAATTGCATTATATCAAATAAGCCAAACACTGACAGACATAATTGCTGCACATTTTATAGTAACATAAACATAAAAAACATCCTAACAGGTGCATTAGGATCCTAATTTAAAGTAAATAAGCAGGGTGGATTGATTTAAATCAAGGATATTTAAATAATTGATTTAAATCACCAAAAATCATTGATTTAAATCAAGTTTTCTACTGATATTTCTTCACGTTTCTTCAAACAATGGTGCCAATCAGATCACTAAAACGTTAATTTTCAACTCAGTACAGCATTTTACAACATCTAAGAGATTATATTTTGTGTAATTTTTACAGAAAACTTGATTTTTATTAATTTGGGAAGTAAGCAGTACATAATAGTCATTACCTGTGTCAAGCTGCAGAGGCAGCAGCAGTACCTTAAGAATGGTAAGAACTAATCATACACACACACACTAGCATTTATATTTTATTAAACTAAATCTTAAATGTTACATAAATGTGTTCACATTTGCACTTGCAGCAGTGTCCTGAGTTTCCGGCTGTTGGCTGTCCTTAAACTTTTTTTTTTTTTAATTTTCAAATGCTATTAACTCGAACAGAGAAGTCCTCAGAATCCTTAAGCTATGTCTACACAGCAGCGTTATTTTGGAATAACTGATGTTATTCTGAAGTAATAAAGAGCATGTCTACACTGCAAGCTATTATTCCGAAATAATGGCAAGCTGGAGGACCTCTTACTCTGATTCCTATAACCCCCATTTCACAAGGGCTGTGTCTAGACTGGCCACTTTTTCCGGAAAAGCAACTGCTTTTCCGGAAAAACTTGCCAGCTGTCTACACTGGCCGCTTGAATTTCCAGAAAAGCACTGACGATCTTATGTAAGATCGTCAGTGATTTTCCAGAAATACTATGCTGCTCCCGTTCGGGCAAAAGTCTTTTTCCGAAAGACTTTTGCGCAAAAGGGCCAGTGTAGATAGCACAGTACTGTTTTCTGCAAAAAAGCCCCGATTGCGAAAATGGCGATCGGGGCTTTTTTGCGGAAAAGCGCATCTAGATTGGCCACGGACGCTTTTCCGGAAAAAGTGCTTTTCCGGAAAAGCATCCTGCCAATCTAGATGCGCTTTTCCGAAAATGCTTTTAATGGAAAACTTTTCCGTTAAAAGCATTTCCGGAAAATCATGCCAGTGTAGACTTAGCCAAGGAGTAAGGGAAGTTGAAGGAAAAGTGTTCTTCCTTTGATTTCCTGCAGTGTAGACAATGCCAAAAGCCAAATTAAGCTATTTTGACTTAAGCCACGCAAATTAAAACTTAAAACTTAAAACTTCTACAACTAGTTCTCATCTTCCCTCCTCCCACTGTCATTTTAACAAAAACTGGTCTGGTAGCACTTTATAGACTAACAAAACATGTAGAGGGTATCATGAGCTTTTGTGGGCCCAGCCCACTTCTTCAGATAACTGGACGAAAGCTCATGATACCCTCTACATGTTTTGTTAGTCTATAAAGTGCTACCAGACCAGTTTTTGTTTTTTAAATTTATCCTGTACAGAGTAACTCAGTTATCCCCTCGAGCTTCTGTCATTTTAATGTTGATTAGATTCCAAGTGATAAAAAAAACTAAGACTGACTATGCTTAAAGCATTTATTTTTGGAGTAAGACCTATTGAAAACAAGTATAGGATGGGGTTCCTTGGGGAAAGCTGAATTATGCTGACATAAAATAGGGAATACATTTATGGCATCACCATTATGGTTTGTGGCCATGATGTTCCAAAATAAGAAGCATGTATTATGTAACATAAAATAAGAAAATGATATTTAGTGGCCACTGGCAACTTTGTATTTCTTTTACTGCAGCTTTCTGTACTGTGTACTTGGGTCATAGATTCTAAACCTAGTTAACTAATTAAACAAGCCATAAAGATTAGCTAAGCTAAACTTTTTTTTCTAGCAACATCCAACATAGCAAACATCTTGGGAATTTACTTGTTGAAGGACAGTTATACTAAGAGGCATAGAGAGAGTCTTGAAGAATGATGCATTGCAAAGTTGGTTCACATTGTTCTTCATTCATATCAACATTTTAATCCACATCATTTTCTCCCAATAAGCAGTTTTCTTTTGATGTGTCATTCTCACAGCATCCCTGCATCATCTTCCTGCACTGTTTACACTTAACATATTTTTATTTTTTATCCAGGAAATTAATTTCTTCAAAATATTTCCAGATAGGGTCTCTTTTACACCATGAAGCAATGGCAGTTTTTCTGTGGCACAACTGTATGGACTCATCTACACTACACGGAAGATTTGAAAGAGGATATGCAAATTCCCATGGAATTTGCATATCTTCTTCCAATCTCACTTTTGAAAGTGGAGCTTCGAAAGTGAAAGTAATCAAGACGCGTTTTTTTCGGCAAATCCTCCCTTTTTCAAAAAGCCACTTTTCCTCAAAAAATGAGGTTATGTGGCTTTTCAGAAAAGGAGAGGTTGCAGAATAAAAATGTATCTTGAATACTTTCACTTTTGAAGCTCCACTTTTGAAAGTGAGATCGGAAGAAGATATGCAAATTCCCGCAGAATTTGCATATCCTCTTTCAAATCTTCTGCGTACTCTAGATGAGCCCTAAGGGAATAAAGGAAGCAATGTATGTGCTGAATAATGTCTTCCCGTTTTCTTTCCAGTATACTCCATTGTTCTTTTCTGTGCTGCCTCTGTCCTTTCCTATATATTATGTCTCTGTCTTTAAACAATGTCTTAATAACTCTGATGTGCTTGGCCCAGGTCCACCACCACATAAGCACAGAACAAAAACAATCCTAACCAGTGTTTTCACATTAGTCTGATAAAAAACAGAAACTGAAGACCCGGAATTTTCAAGAAGCAAGGGCTGGTAGTTAGGCTGGACAGACGAGAGCCATTAATTCATTTTTATGAGACTGTCAATGTAGCTGTAGCATGTTTTAGATAAGATTTAACAGTAACTATTATTTTTAAAAGAGAAATTCAGTTCTTTATTGATTGAAAATAAAATAATCTGATTTAAATTTTAGAAAATCTGATTGTATTTTTTAAATAATTGATTTTTATCTACCCTATTTATCAGTAATAGCTGTTCCTTCAGTGAGAAATTAGGAAATGTTTACTCATCAACATACACATAAGAAGACATAACATAAACAATATCTGGTGCTCTTGTACACTCTGTGGTGGCTGTACTATTGTATTTAATGTAAAAACCCTCTGCCCAATTTACCTTTACTGCTCATTATGTACTCACTGTCACTGACTGCTATACAAAATAAGAGTGAAATGCTATCGCAGATGATAGTGGAGCGTTCAAAATTGATAGCATTTTACACTCATGGGGAAAATGTCTCCTATAGCTAAGTTGCATTAAGATGGGTGTCATGAAGACTGGTATTCAGTGGGAGTAACAATTTCACGATTTGGCTCCAGAAATAATAATAGATATATAGTTATGTTAGGATAATGTGTGTAATGCTTAGGAAAGATATCAGAATGATAGTGTCCCAATCATTGACAATACCAGTGGTCAGTGTTCCCTCTAAGATTTTCCAACCATGAGTGGAGTGAGTTTTGGCTTGTGTACTTGTGCACCAATATTGAGATCGTATGTGCTGGTTTGGATGTGTGCCACCTGTTACACCTTGGTTCGGTGATGTGATGGGAGCCTCAAGGGTTAAAGCTGACTACCCAGTGAAAACTACTGGATGATGGTGAAACAAATTATTTTTATTAAATGGAATGATTTTTTTTATCAAAACTAACAATTAGCAAATGGTTTTTTTAAACTAGCAATTGCCCAATGCTTTTACAGGGTAGAAAAGCCTAAACTTAGCTGTACTTAACTAATTACAAACTTCTTTGATTACAATTCAACTATACCAAATCACTGTCTTTAATTTGCTTAACAAAAATACAAAAACAAAGACAATATAATGATAATAAAAACTTTGTCTAAAGCCAGCTCCTCTATGGTTATTTAAGGGCAGCTGGTGGAGTTAGTCATAAATCTACTTTTACAACTTAACATCTCCGGGGCTTCTATTTCTAACACTTATATTTAACCTAAATACAACACTACTACACAACACAAGTTCATACAATTTATACAGTGTGGTTAACAGAACTTAGATACACTTTACAGAATTACACAGTGAAATTAACACAATTTAACTATTAATTAAACCAATAACTAATATATTTAAGCAATACTTACAAATCCAGAAACGATAACAACACAAAGACACACTAGAACTTGGAGCATGCTCAGGACTCATGCACCCCTATATTTGACTCGAAGGGTGGGGAGGCAGCCCCAGGGTGATCAATCCTTTAGCCGAGCCAAAAAAAGACACATGCCCTCAATACACGGAACCTCCGTCGAACAAAGGGGTAGAGGGTCTTTTATACAAAAATTCGGTGTCTGATGCCATGCTAGGGTCTGCATTTGGCAGGGCCTGATAGGCTAGTGATGAGGTAGTATGACAATGCTGCCCTATAGGAATTTTTGTGATGTATGCGTGATCCCCTCGTGGACAGGACCAGATGGGGCATAGTTAGTGTGAGACAGTTGTGTTTTATTACACTTTTCCCCCTTGCCCCTAAGACCGGTCAAGCTACGGTCAAATGAGGCTTATCTGTAAATGCAGCTAGGCGTTATCTAGTTATGCTTACCTCCCTATTTTCTTGGTGCCTTTGAGTTCCAGGATGCCTGTAAGGTCAAATTCCATTCACAAAAACTGCATTGTGCTTCCCATGCTCCTCTGAGTATCTGGGTTTTCTCTGAGGGGCCTTGTGTGGCAGGATGGGCTATATGCGAAGGCCGTGGACAGAAAATCCTGCTTTACAACACCACCGTTGCACCCAATTTATTAACATATGTTCCTGGCCACCAGAGCAGACACACATCCCCCTGCCATGCGGCAGGTCCTCTTCCCAGTCCCAGCTGCCAGAAAAAGTCCCCCCCTCCCCTCCCTATGTGGCAGCCCCAGCCACTGGCGCAGGTCTCCCCCCACACAGGGCCATGGAAGGTCCCAGCCCCCTGCCAAGCGGCTCCCTCATCATGCCTTCTCAGCCAGCCTCACCCGCAGCTGTCTGCCATGTGAGTACTACTGCACAGCTCTCCAGAAAAGGTGAGTGAGGGAAGAATGTATAGTGCGTGGCCATGCAGGCATGCACCTTAGTGGGAACTATGCCAGTTAAACTGGAACATATACACCTAAACCTAGGACATATAAGAATGAAAGTATCTTTGTAGATATAGACCCAAATTCTCAGATGGGTATCTAGGTGTCATGAAAGTTTCATTTTTGTTAACTGAAAATTAAATTTTACATCCATGAACCCTCCACAAAACACAAATGATATCTGCTTGGAAAGGACCAAGTCCTAGCAAGAACAGGGGATTCTCAGCTGTCACAGATAAATAGATACCCATTGGGGATTTCTGGTAACTACTCTATTTACATCTCATCATTAAAACTGACTCAAAGTCTATGTATAAAACTAATTAATCACAGTGACAGGCTGCTGGCTAAGCCAGAGCTCTGCCACTACAGCTTGACTGAAAAGGGCAATTGAATCCAGCTGAGCAAGCCCATGCCTGAGGGCTAGTGGGAAACAGCTGTTGGCCTCATTACCAGAGGGCTAGATAAGGCAGCCAGAGGTGAGGTGAAGTTGCGTTGCTGCACAAACAAATGAACAAGGCTGTATGAATAGAAGATGGTGGGAAATTGCTATGGGCATGAGTGATTGCACAGGAGAGGGTCACCAACTGATCTGTGGCTGAAGAAAGGGTACCAGTGTGAGGAGCCTAAGCAAGGATCTTGCCATACCACACATTTCCTTTGTCCTCTCTCACTTTCCTTCCATTATTTGTTACACTTACCCACTTGTTGTGTCTTGTCTCATAGATTGTAGGATCTTCAGGGCAGAGACTGCCTTTTACTCGGATTGAATTGTGATGTCTATGTCTGTAGAACCCAATCGTGGCTGGAGCCTTCAAGCGCTACTTTAATATAATTATAATAAAGCTTCAGAGGGGTAGCTGAGTTAGTCTGTAACAGGAAGAACTTAAAAAACAACCAATAGTCTGGTAGCACTTTAAAGACTAGCAAAATATGTAGATGGTATCATGAGCTTTCCTGGGCACAGCCCACTTCTTCAGATGATCGGAGTGTTAGATGTCCACTCTGGTCATCTGGAGAAGTAGACTGTGCCCACAAAAGCTCATGATACTATCTACATATTTTGTTAGTCTTTAAAGTGTTACTAGACTATTGGTTGTTTTATAATAATAAAAATAGAATTAGTGGGAGTTGAGGTTTCTCAGCACTTAGCAGAGCAATTTGCAGCATTTGGCTGCAAATGAAAACAAGACTATGCTACTTTGAATGAAAGCAAAGCTGAGGACTTTCAGTGATGCCTCTTCAAAAGAATAGAGAAGGGAGGGGCATGTGGAGATCAGAATATAAATACATTGAATATAGAGGTGGAACAGACTTGTAGCTGGTCTAACATAGAGATACAGATAACAGACATGAACATTATATTGTTCTCAGTCAATGGTTACAGAAGAACTGGAGTTGAAAGGTTGGTGAGAAAAGAATGAAGCTGCACAATATATTCAACCAGCAGAGAAAAGGGAGAAGGAATACAGGCAGACTAAAAGATTCAAGGTCAATATTGTTAATGGAACAGAAAAACTGTTGTGGTTATATTTCTTTTAATAACAAGGTTGCAATAACTGGATGAACTAAGTACGGAGAGATCATTGTCTGCATACCTGTGATTAAAAACAAAATACAGTAAACGTCCGATAATCCGGCACCTTTAGGACCCAGGGGGTGCTGGATTATCAAATATGCTGGACTATCAGAAGGGGGGGCTATGAGGGGTTTGGGGTGCGGTGGGGGGGAGGCAGCACTGCGGGACCAACCCGGCAGCACCCCAGCTGAGGTGTCCCCAAGTCAGCCACTGCTGAAACTGACCAGTGGCTGACTTGGGGAAGCCCAGGGCAGAGCAGCTCCAATTATCTGGCTGCCTGGAGCACTTCTGGGTTCCAGGTGGTACCGGACTATCAGGAGTGCCAAACCACTGGATGTCGGACAACTGGAGTTTTACTGTACAATGTTAAGATAGTTTAAGTGTTTTTCTGGGAAGGAGGGAAATCTGTAACCATTTATAGGTAAGAGGCTGGATTTGGTCAAATTGGCACATAGAGGTATATGTTTAAACCTGTCAATTAACATCAACAATACCCTTCCGTGGAACATGGCACTGGTCCCCGGGTGAGAGTAAGAAGTCTGTCAACATGCCTTCCATGGGGGTTCCTCAGAGCAGGGCAGCTTAAGTTTGTGCCAGAAAATCATAGGAGCTTTGGGGGGTGGGAGTGTCTGGGGAGAGATTAAATCAATGAACTCCCAACTGCCCTAGTAATGCCTCTGTCCTGGTCATCACACCCATTTTGGGGGCTATACTTGCTCCTATGCATCTCTAATTCCCAAGAACTGAGATTGTGATCACTTTGTACCATTCTACCCGACAGTCTGCTGTTGGGGTTTGTGCTTGTAATAGAAGTCCTGCATAAATTGTGGAATGAGTTGAGCCCAAGGGATTTCATTTTCTACATTGTGGATATTCTTCCTTTCTGAGAACTGATTAGTCATAAAACATCAGCTGCCCATGGGCAATGGGAAAGAGCCTAAGTTTTCAAGTGCTGTATTTTAAAGTATAGTTATCAATTATTTATGTCTTACAATACCAGAGATGTATCAATTTCAAATATGTATCTGTGTTCAATTTTATTAAACACTGTCATACTCAAGAAGGATTACTATGAGATATGTAGACTCATCTCATTGCATAGGGCTTTACATGTTTGTCTAAACTGATTCCTGCACACCAAGATGAGAATATACCCATTAGCAGGGCTCGACAGATAATGCAATCTACTCACCCGTGGCGAGTAGATTAAAACCTGGAAGAGCCGGGTTTGGGCGATCTGCGCATGCGCAGATCGCCGGACAGCTCAGTTGGCGAGCGGGACTTGCCACGGTTTGATGAGCCCTGCCCATTAGCATATATACCTTGCTTTATCTGCTTGCTATGTTGATTTGGCATCTTCACAATCACTTCCTTCTGAAGCTATGTATATGCTAGAATGTAAACAAATACTCTAAGGCCGTGTCTAGACTGGCATGATTTTGTGGAAATACTTTTAACAGAAACGTTTTTCCGTTAAAAGTATTTCTGCAAAAGAGCGTCTAGTTTGGCACGGATGCTTTTGCGCAAAAAGTGCTTTTGCGCAAAAGCATCTGTGCCCAGTATAGACGCGCTTTTGCGCAAGAAAGCTCAGATGGCCATTTTAGCCATCGGGTTTTCTTGCACAAAACATTAAGGTGCCTGTCTACACTGGCCCTCTTGCGCAAGTATTCTTGCGCAAGAGGGCTTATCCCTGAGCGGGAGTGTCAAAGTATTTGTGCAAGAAAGCATCTACACTGGCATGTGCTTTTGCTCAAGAGCATCCGGGCCAGTGTAGATGCTCTCTTGCGAAAGAAAGCGCCGATGGCCATTTTAGCCATCGGGCTTTCTTGTGCAAGAAATTCATGTTGCCTGTCTACACTGGCCTCTTGCGCAAGAACAGTTGTGCAAGAGGGCTTATTCCTGAGCGGGAGCATCATAGTTCTTGCACAAGAAGCACTGATTTCACACATTAGAACGTCAGTGTTCTTGCGCAAGAACTCCCCGCCAGTGTAGACAGGCAGCATGTTTTTGCGCCAAAGCGGCCACTTTGGCGCAAGATCGTGTCAATGTAGATACAGCCTAACAGAAGTGGTCACAGATTTCGTGGAATACCTGAGATTTATATTGCTTTTCCTCGTCCTAAATTGGCACCTCATAGCCCACTAATGTTATCCTCTTTGGCATGTGACATTGCTTGCTAAATGTTTGTAACAATTTGGGTATTCACAAAGCCCCACATTATGTCTGCCCTGCCAGTCATTTTCTGCAAACACTGCTTTTTTTTTTTTTAAAGCAAACAAAGCCATAGATATCAGGACCAGAGGAACAGAACGGGGGGGGAAAGAGAAGGGGAGTGTATATGTCACTCTAATGTTCAGATACTCTCTCAGAATGGTTTACTTTTAGGGCGCACTCACAATTATAATTGTTCAGCATTTATAGTTATTTTATGAAAGTGAGCTCAGATTACAAAGGTGATTTTTCAGGGTCAGCCAGTGCCGTTTTTAAGCAGTTAACTCCTCTAAGAGTTAACTGCACTTGGTTTTCTAAGTGCAGCAGGTGCTTTGTATAGCAACTTTCAAGGGGACATCCCGAGGCTAAAATAAGAATACAATTAAGTTTCAATAACATAATGTAAGGTGTAAATATGCATATTGTTTACCAACAAAAATGGTTTAGATAAATAGAAAAAAACACCCAAATAGCCTGAGCTCTTACAACAGGATACAGATATATCATGATTTAGTGCCTGCATAGGCTTCTTTAAACTAGTAGTGTGAAGTGATTACTGTATTAGTTCTGTGTGTAAATAAAATACCAAGTTGCAACTGTTAAGCAACTTTTATTCCAGGATCCAGAAGCACTTTACAGAAGGCAGTGAGTACCGCTAGCTATACAATGTGGTGACTGATATACATGTAAATAACTGAATAAACAGATATTTATATATGGGAAACTGAGGCATAGTATCAAATAGCATAATAGTTACCATGGAAATGAGTGCAGTGTAAAAATATCAGCTATCATAGGTATACAGTCTGGCTGTGTCTAGACTGCATCCCTTTTCCGTAAAAGGGATGCAAATTAGACATATCGCAATTGCAAATGAAGCAGGGATTTAAATCCCCCCGCTTCATTAGCATAAAAATGGCTGCCGCTTTTTTCCGGCTCGGAGCTTTGCCAGAAAAAAGCGCCAGTCTAGACGCGGAGCTTTCAGAAAATAAAGCCTTTTCCGAAAGATCCCTTATCCCTCTTAAAATAAGGGATCTTTCGGAAAAGCCTTTATTTTCCGAAAGATCCGCGTCTAGACTGGCGCTTTTTACCAGCAAAGCTCTGAGCCGGAAAAAAGTGGCAGCCATTTTTATGCTAATGAAGCGGGGGGATTTAAATCCCTGCTTCATTTGCAATTGCGATGTGTCTAATTTGCATCCCTTTTACGGAAAAGGGATGCAGTCTAGACACAGCCCCTGGCTGTATCTAGACTGGCCAGTTTTTCCAGAAAATCAGCCACTTTTCCGGAAAAACTTGCCAGCTGTCTACACAGGCCGCTTGAATTTCCGTAAAAGCACTGACGATCTCATGTAAGATTGTCAGTGTTCTTGCGGAAATACTGTGCTGCTCCCGTTAGGGCAAAAGTTCTTTTGCGCAAAAGGGCCAGTGTAGACAGCCCGGATTTGTTTTCCGCAAAAAAGCCCCAATTGTGAAAATGGCGATCGGGGCTTTTTTGCGGAAAAGCGCGTCTAGATTGGCACAGACGCTTTTCCGCAAAAAGTGCTTTTGCGGAAAAGTGTCCGTGCCAATCTAGATGCTCTGTTCCGAAAATGCTTTTAACGGAAAACTTTTCTGTTAAAAGCATTTCCAGAAAATCATGCCAGTCTAGATGTAGCCCGTGTATACAAATTACAGGACCAATGCTGCAAAACACCTATGGAGATGACTAATTTTAAGCATACGCGAATCCTATTTAAAATCATTTAGACTGCTCGTGTGTAAAGTTACCCACCTGAGTGATTACAGCACTGGACCAGAGCTAGGGAGACACCACAATCCTTGTGTGATATAATTTACAAATGCCTAGATGTTCAGATTAGGTTAGATTAGTTTTGCAAAATTTTATCAGTGCACTCATTCAGGACAAGAATAAATGAAATATCTTTACGATGATGAAGGCAGAGAGTGCTGATTGCTCTCTTGGCTTTATCACCAGTTGCATGATAATTGGCATTTTAAGCCATCTTAAAGACCCAGCCCCTGGAGTCGTTTGATGAAGCTATGGAAATTTCCTTTCAAAAACAGTTCCTGCCATCGCGGCTGCAGAGGAAAAACTTGAAAACAGGAACCATGAGGACTCCTAAACCAGCAGGCAAGGAAAAAGGACCCCCCCTCCCATGATTTTAAAAGCGAAGCCTGAGATTTCTTGCCACTGGATGCATGACACTGGAACGGCGGGGTGGGCAACAGCAGGGCACACGGTCCCGCTGACAGGCGCTCGGGCCGGGCTGGGACGTGTATTCCAGGACACCTTTGCCCAGCCGGAGTGGGGCGCTTCTTGCCACCCCGCCGCTTTCCCAGCACCTGCCCCGTCGGGCGCTGGCCCAGCGGGGCTCAGGCTCTGGCCGGGGGCAGGCGGCACCAGCGCAGGGGCGCCGCCCCATACCTGCTAGCACCTTGCAGCGGCGGGGCGGCCCCGGTCAGGTGGCAGCCGGCTGGCTGACGTGGCCGCGAGCCCGCCCTATATGAAGCCCAGGCGGCGCTCGCGCTGCCGAGCCTGACGCCGGGGGGTGGTGACTGTGCGGGGCTGCAGGGAGCAAGGCGGCGGCGTGGGGCTGCTTCCGGAGGGCGGCGGCTGCGAGCATGGACCCCAGCGGCGAGCAAGGTACCGGCCGGGGGGTCCCTGTCCGGGTGGCGGCGGCGGCGCTCGGCCCCGCGGGGAGGGGCGCCCCTGGGGGCGGCGGGCCAGGGGAGGGGAGAGCTGTAGCCTCCCTGCGGGCGGCGCCCCGGCCAGCGCTTGCTGTCCCCGGGCGGGGCTTGGCGGCCCCTCCCCTGGCGCCGCGGGGCACAGCCAGTGCTGGGGGGGCTGCCCCTGCGCTGTGTCCTTCTCGCGGCTCCGGCCGCATCCGGGAGCGGGGCGGGGCTGAAGCGGCCGCTGGGCAGCGCTTGTTTGCGGAGCCATTAGCCGCGCGCGCCCTGGGAGCCGCGGCAGCTGCTGCTTCGGGGGGGTGGAGGATCCGCGGAAACCTCGAACAACCAGCGCTTGGCTTCCCCCTCCGCCTGCCCTACTGCAACCTAGGCACTTCCCAGCCCTGCTCCGACCGCGCCCCTCTCTGCACTGGTCGGTCTAACACATGCCTCTTCCTGTCAGCCTCCCCCCCACGGCTGTGTGCGAGGGTTGGCACCGAGCTCCCAACCTGTTGCGAGGCTGAGCCCTCGCTACTCTGGTTTGCTCTTGTGGGTGAGCAGCACCTCTGAAAATCGGGCCCGGGATGGACCCTGCTGCTTCGTGTAACTGCCCCAAAGTCCCAGTTAAGACTTTTCATGCTAAAATAGCAGCATTTTTCTAACCCTGGTGCCTTCTATGCTAGAATGTTAAGATTCTGCTCTTGTCACCTTATTCTCCCCTGGATATTAGCGAGATGAACTTGCCTGTTTCCAATAGAAGTTGGTCCAATAAAAGATAATTGCCTCCCTTTCCTTATCTCTGTCTGCTTACTGAGGATTGCAGCCTGCCTGTCCCTCTTCCTTGCAGGTGAAATGGCTTAAAATTGTAAAGTAAAAGTACTACAGCTGTATCTAGTGTGAATGCACCTGATTCTAAAGGGCATGACTTAGCTATGTGAATGCACCTTTTAATAGAATGTTTTAAGGTCAGATTCATGAAGGTATCTTGAGGCTGCTTCTTTGTACAAATACAGGGCTGCATTTTGAGCTAAGGCATCATCGCTGCTTTGTGTCAGTGAATAAATAAAATGGAATTACTCTGGCTAGCCTCTGAGATGGGTGACTTTTCTAAAATAGCATATACATTCATATTAACTGTATCAGGTTCAGGTGAATGTCTTAAAACAGGCTAAATATTTATATAATGTATTTCTAATATGCTTAGCACTCTATATTTTGACAGTACGGTAAATGTGGATTGAAAACCAAACCCAACAAAACAAATTTATAGGCATCTGGATGAGGGATAGGGGTCAAGTTAATTTTATAAGCCTTGTAGCAGAACATTCTAGTAAAATATTTTTATCTGCCACATCTCTTACAATAGAAGGAAACATCCAATATTGCTACAGCATGGAAGAGCCACTTTCCTGCAATAAATCCAAGGCTTAAATCTACAGGTTGAATCTTTCTGTAGTCCAGCACCTTTGGGACTTGATCAGTGCTGAACCAGAGAACTTGCTGAACCATAGGAGGCCAATATTGTCCAGGTTCATTACCAACTCTTTTGCTGCTCACTGGGCTCTTGGCAACATTTAGGTCTAAGTTAGAGCTAAATAACAGCATAGAACACTGATCCAGGACTGGTGGCTGTAAACAAACTCTATGGACTGTGGGAAATTTGGCCACGCCCATGATAAGTGGACATTTAGCTAACTGAAATCATGCAGGATCAGAGTGCTGGGTTAGAGAAGTTAACTTGTATTAAACACTACTAGCAGGTGAACTGAACCCACTAGTTACAGATGACTTGCTGGTGTAGAGTGAATACTGGGAAAGTATGGGGCAATGCTCTAGTAAAGAAACCACCCCAGATTAAAAAAAAAAAAAGTTGGTTGCTGCGACTGCTACTAAATTGATGTCTCCTTATTCCTTGTGAAAGAGTGATTGATAGGGGTAGTCATCAAACTGACTTCTCCAAAGTAATCATGAGACTAAGGGGGGGGGGGGGGGGAAGTGACTTGAACATTGTGTCTTCAGACTGACCCAACAATAACCACCAGTCTGTAACATGACCTGTTGCGCTAAAGCACTTTTAGGATATTTTATGTGGTAGCAATATGCTGCTTTATGTACCACTGACTTCTGGGTAGAATAAATTAAAAACACTTGTATAAACACTTTTGCTGCTGCCTGAGTCACTGGTGCTGCTCCTTACCTGGTCAAGCTTGATATTTGGATCCAAGTGCCCTCATTTCACATATTCATGACACGTGTTCAAAATTATAATGGTTTAAATGGTAAATGTCTAGTCATGGAGTAAACAATAGACTGGCATGCAGCCAACTTGAATGTTATCTAGCTTTAGACACCACCCCAGCATTCGGCTTTGATCAGAGGCAGTGCACTTCAATTAATGCGACTGGCAATGCAGTTGGTCTGATTGTACAAAATAAAGTGGTTAACCCAATAATGCACTCGTTTAGATTAAAATGTACTGCACTAGCTGCTGATAGAACTTTAAAAAGGCACCTATGAACTTCTCTGCATGTGTACAACAAGTCTTACCTGGTAAGATGTAGTGCAGAGGAAAAATGTTAGACTAGCGATGGCACAACTGAAAGTTTTTACGAAATCCTGGTGTAAATGCTTCTACATCATTTTGCTAAAACTAAGTGCATATCAGTGCAGCTGGATTTATAATGTGCCATCTCCAAATACTGTGAACTACTGAGGACATGATCCATTATGCCTGGAGACTGAGATCTCAGCTTGGTGTTTTATTCTGCAATGTAATTGTAGGCTTGCTTGTCAAATTTTAGTTTAAATTTATATGGAATGTTACGAAAATGTGCATGAAACTTATGCTTTGGCAGGGCACCTTCACTGAGCTCATGTGAGGGTCTACCAAGGAAAACATACAGCTTTTACACTTAACTAATGTGGCCAGATAAATTATCTCCTACACAAAATGCAATATTTAACAACTTGTAGTAAAATCTTCTGGTTTCAATATCTAACTCAAACAATGACCGTAGGGTAGACTTTAGCTCAAAGGAGTGATTCCCTGGAAGTGATAGCTCTGCACTGAAAGACCACGGAATCTGGAACAAGACTGACAAAGCATGTAGAGTGAAACACTTGCTTCTAGAAGCCACTGTCTCACTGCTGACAACTTCAGGAACTTGAAGGGGGTGCTTCTCTGAATTCCCACTTGTGATCTCATTCCTCAAAATGAGATAAGGCCCAATCCAAGTCTGCTACTCTGAAATAACAGGGCTCTTGTTTTCTTTACTACATATAATTAATTCAGCTTAAAATAAGGCTTACAAGAAACTATTTATAAAGAAATGTATCTGTAAGCAAACTAATATTGGAGACATGGGATTCTTTAGCATTTGATTTCCTCCTCTTCCCCCCCCTCCCCAATCAATGACTTAACCCTGGGTTTCTCAAACTATGGGTCCTGTCCCCCTGGGGTGTTGCGAGCAACTTGGGGGAGAGGGGTTGCAGCTGGATTCTATTTTTCTCTTGCAAAAATTTGTGTGTCTCTGGCATCTCAACTGGTAATCCATTGACACTGATCACATGATTAACGATACAGCTGGTCCCCGAGTTGCGAATGGTCGAGTTACGACCATTCACATTTACTACCAAAGCTCCCATGGAGCAGTCATAAAGGCGGTCCTTGAGTTACAAACGTAACTCGCGCTTACGAACAGCACAGTTGCTATGTAACTCAATGGGATCCAAGTTACGGCCAAGTGTTTGGCCCGTAACTCGGGGAGAGGCTGTAGTCTGGCTCAGCTTCTTTTGCAGATATTTGCGTGTCTCCGATGTCTCCACTGATGATCTAAATGCTGATCCCGTGATCTCAGACTGTCGGGTTCGGCTTTTTTTGCAAATATTCGTGTGTCTCTGGTGTCTCTGCCGACGTGGTATAGTGTTTACTAGTACAACATCTTTAGTAGTCCTTGGAGTGTATGAAGTTCCATTCTTTTATCAATTATTATAAATTTATAAAAATGTTTATCTGTTGTTGTAAGGCTAAAAACTTACCCCCCCAGCAAAAAACTTTCCATGTGTTAAGTGAAAAGCTGATGACAAATCTACCACTATTGCTGATAAAAATGGGTCTAAAACAAGAAAGTCTGATGAAAGTTACATATCTTTTGGTTTCACGAGTGTTTTTGTTCCTGGAATAGAACCACCTTAATGTGGTGTTGGTCAGAAAACGCTATCTGCTGAAAGTATGAAGCCAAGCAAACAAAAATGACATCTGGAGCAAAATGGAAGATTCAAATTTAGACCGGTTTCCTATTTTAAAACAATTTATTGAAAGCAATAACATTAGTGAAGATGTGAAATTTTGTATTTTAAATCACCTTTCTTCTTGAAAAATCTCACTTTAAGAACTATTTTGCAGATCTGGATATTGAAAAATTAGGGTTCCTTATCCAATCAAAACTAATAGCTGGTACACTCACCACTACCAACGAGGAGCAAATCATTGATCTCTCTTCTGACTGCTTTAAAAATAAAATTCTCAACAATGTCCCTCTCTGAATTTTGGATCGGCGTGCAAACTGAATACAAAGAATTAAGCGAGAGGGCTATGAACATACTGTTCCCATTTGCAACCTCTTATTTGTGCAAGTCAGGGTTTTTCTGCAATTGCTGCTATAAAAAGCAAGTATCGATCAAAAGTAAATGTGGAACGAGAAATAAGAGTGGCTATCTCAACAATGAAACCAAAAATTTCAAAAATTATGCAACAATAAACAAGCTCATCCTTCACATTAAACAATACGATTCCAAATTTGATAACTAAATTTATCAAAAGTTATTGGCATATTTATTTGTCCAATCCTAATAGCAATAAAATGATTAGCTTTACTTGTGGAGCAGTGAGGGTGGGGTCACACAAATTAATTTATCATTTTAGGGGATTACAGTATCACGAAGTTTGAGAATCCCTGACTTAATCACTACAGCAGTTTGTCTTCAGGGCATATCTAATTAGCAAACTGGCTATTTCTTTGGATTGTAAATTTGGCTGACAATACTAGTCTTTTCTCTCTCTCGCCAATAGAAGCTGATCCAATACAAGATATTGCCTTATTCACCTGGTCCCATATTCTGGGACTAACGCAACTATAACAATACTCGCCTCGACAGCCAAACAAACTGCTACTTAAGTATAGTGTGTCAGTAAGCAGTATCTTGTTGATTCTTGGTGGCTATCAACTCAAAAGAATATGAGGAGAGAACTGATTCAGCAATATGAATAATGTTGAAGGGATCAAACTAGCAAGAGTTGGACCCTTTGCTTTTGGTCTTTCCTCCCTGGGGAGTGTGGACAGAAAACCTTGTTTAGATGCATATTGAAGATTATGGCTACAGTCTTGGAGAGGTCCATTATGAGGGAGACTACTGCAATGATTGTTGGCCTAACAGAAGGATGGGCAAGATGGGGTCTGCGGGCTGGATCTGCCCCACCAAACCACTGGATCTGGCCTGGGAGTGGGGGAGCAGCAGGGCAATTGAGACATGGGGATAGGGGCACACATGAAGTCCCCCTCTCCCTCTTCCCCCCTCTCCTCCCCTGACAGGGGCACATGGCATCAGATGGACCTTCCAGCTGTTCAAAACAGCTGGTGGGTCCCTCTAGGCACCACCTGCCCCTGCTGGGGGGGGTGGGCGGGTGTGACTTTGTGCTCCCAGGCCAATCAGAGTCTGGAGGCAGGGGAGCATGTGAAGTCTCCCCCAGCCAGGGAAAGGCTGCACCTAGAGGGTACAATCCTCTTCTGACTGGTAGGCGGCCAGCAACCACTTCTAAAATTTGTGAAGTGGGCCACCTTAAGTGATTGCCAACTGCTGCCTAACAATTAGATTTACAGCATGAATTAAGACATTTGGAGTCATAATAGTGAAATCACCATGAAACTTAGGCTTCTGCTTAATAGGTGTGAATGCATAGTAGCAACCTTATGACCATTAAGTTGACAGCTGCATTCTCACTCAGTGAAAGTGAAAAGAATTTTGGATGGCTTGATAGCTGTTCCTGAACTTTTGTACTCCCAACTATATACTGTCTTAAATACAAAACTAATTGTGAGTAAGTTGGTTACTTTAATTTGGTTTTAGATGCATTTACCAGGGTATTTTTTAAGTAACAAAATGAAATGGATAATTTCACAAACTTACCCATTTAAAGTATTAATGGCTTTCTTCACACTTTTGCAATATAAAGGCTTGTGCAATGCTGTCTAGAAACAAGTTATTGTGCACTAGCAAAACACTTTAATTGGAGCCACTACAAGAGAGCTTTTAGTTTTAAATTGTTAGCACAAGAAGTGTTACTTTATAAAACAATATTAATCTTAGTGAAGTTTTTTATAGCAATTTAAAAACTAAATAGGTGTCATTGTATTTCTTAAAATGCTACTTAATGCTTATTCTTTGCTAGTGCTGGCATCAGGGATAAACCTTTGACTAGAAACTAATGCTGATAAATCATGGAGCTTCTCTTGTATGGTGCTTGCACTCACTGAGGAGGACCTTCAAAGTGCAGTACATTCCGGATGAACTTCTCTTGGCCGGGACTAGTCCGGCAACATCTGTGGTCTGGTAGGAAAGCTCCAGCTCTAGCCCCAGCCCTCAGAGGTTGAGAGTAGTTGGGAGCAGGGCTGGTCTGGTCAGTGGCAGCCTGCAGGGGAGTGACCTGGAGGGTAGAAAGCCTTGGGAGCAGCTGCCCCATGCAGGGCTGGGGAACACTGGGAACACCTGTCGCTGCCCTGCGTGGGGCAGGGAGCAGAGCCCCGTACATGGGCTGGGGGCAGTGGATCCAGGCATGTGGGCTGGCAGAGGTGAGGTTTCCAGCTTCTCCTGTGGCAGCTGCTTGCAGGAGAGTCCTGTGAGAGCCTGGATGCCTGACCATCCCTGGTCAAGCAGTTGCTGGACAGGGAGGTTCAACCTGTGAAACTTTTGGAGAATCCTGCCTTCGTTACATTCTGGCAGTTCTTCACCCTTAAAGACCGACTGTATCAGTTACGTGGGGCTAGTCTACATAGGCTCTGTGTCACTGGAGTAGCCCCCTGCCTGGGGCAGGTGGGGAGCTGTTCTTGTAAACTGGTAGGGGCTGGAACCCATAAGCCTCACCCATTAAAGGTGAAGCTTACTGGTTAACCATTTACATCCTTAATAAATACTAGTGCACATAAACCCAAGGGTCACTGCATACTGTCAGCATTGCTATACCCTTACCAAAAATCTAAGCTCGTGGAGTTTAGTCTGAACAACTCTTGTATGGCTGTGTAATAGCAAGCCATTTAACTTCAGGTATTCTGTTTGCCTTTTTCAGTAGTTGAAAATATCATACTAGCATTTCCAGCTTCTGCACCGTATGGCAGCACAGGACATCTGAGCCCTCTTGGAGTTGGTACTGACCAGCCTTGCCAGAACTAGCACAGATCACCATTGCTCAGAAAACTGGCACAGCTTTAGTGTAGATGCAATTTGTCAGAATGATCAGATCAGAAATGGCTTAACCTTAAATATGTAATAACCACATGCAGCAGAAAGGTCTCTGACTTTCCAAGACTAATCTAAAGTGAGGTTTGTGAAGTTTGAGATTGATACAGTTTTACAATTCTGTGCTGGCTTTTTACTCTCACTTCAGCAGTTTTCCATTTCTATGATTTTCCAAGTCTAGCTTGTAAGCTTCACTCCAGTAGTCAATAGAATTTTTGAAGTGTTCTGGGAATCTGGTACATGGAGCTCTTCTGTTCTAGTCCCATTGTTATACACACAATATAAAAATCTCTCTAGAACTAGTGGTCTGTATAAGTCTGTTACATCAGCATCTATTACATCAATCTGAATGTGGAGGCAGCTATTACTGGCAATAATGAGAGAGTCAATGTGAGGAGAGTTCTAAGCACTAAGGCTGCGTCTAAACTGGCAAGTTTTTCCGCAAAAGCCAGCTGTCTACACTGGCCACTTGAATTTCCGGAAGAACACTGACGATCTCATGTAAGAAATCAATGCTTCTTGCGGAAATACTATGCTGCTCCCATTCGGGCAAAAGTCCTTTTGCGCAAAAGCTTTTGCACAAAAGGGCTAGTGTAGACAGCTCAGACTTGTTTTGCGCAAAAAAGCCCCGATTGCCATTTTCATGATCGGGGCTTTTTTGCGCAAAACAAATCTGAGCTATCCGGGCGCTTTTGCGCAAAAGCACGTTTAGATTGGCACGGACGCTTTTCTGCAAAAAGTGCTTTTGCGGAAAAGCGTCCGTACCAATCTAGACGCTCTTTTCCGCAAATGCTTTTAACTGAAAAGTTTTCCGTTAAAAGCATTTGCGGAAAATCATGCCAGTCTAGACGTAGCCTAAGTGTTGCATGCTCAACATCATAGCTAACTATAATGGTGGGGAAAGTAAACGTGCTTTAAAAGCAGTCATAACTTCACCAGGCAAATAGGCCAGCTGTATGAGTAAAAGCAAAAGGTGTTTTGTGAAGAGAAATTAACTTAAGTCCCATTTTGAAGTGTGGCCAAAACATATCTACCCGTAGAATCTTAGACTGAACTCTAGCCAGCTAGCTAGTCCATACAAAGCACATCAGGTTCTACCTTGAAGAAATTCTGTATCAGTTCTTTCTAAGCTTGTATTTTTTTTGGGGGGGAGAATCAGACTGCAATTTTAAATGTGCAGTTGAAAGGTATAACGTTTTGTGAAGAGAGATTTTTTTAATATGAAGTTCCCCAGCCCTTGCTGTAAGGATTTTCTGGGAGGTATGTCTGGAATGCTTGCAATTGGTCAGTTCAGGCTTCCAGGACTGTCCCTTTGCTTCTACTATTACAGTTGGGCCTCCCTAGTCTGCCACCCTCAGGACCTTACCAGTCCCTAATGACCTCCCTTGGTCTGGCATACTCCCTCCATGCTGGCCTCTTTGCAGCTGGCCTCTGAACTTTCCTGGGGGGCTACTGTCCTCAGCTCCATGTCCCCTCCTCCCCTGGGCTCTACTTCTCCAGGCTCTGCCCCACTGGACCAGAGAGGTTCAACTGTAGCTGCTGGCGTATTAGAGTAGCCTGCATCTGCTCTAAACTTTTACTGGATACAGGTTGAACCTTTAAAATCCGGGACACTCTGGTCCGGCAACATCCGTGGTCCAGCAGGACCACAGATATTGCTGGACTAGAGAGCCTTTGCTGGCCAGGTTCAGAAGTTCAGCCCTCGCTGGGGCTGGTGGCAGCAGGACAGGCAGTACAGAGTGCAGCTCCAGCCAGAAGCAGAAGCCTACACCTGGGTAGGGAGCCTTGACTTCCCCTTGTCTGGCAATTCTGTGGCTCAGGACCACTCAGGTCCACAGGGTGCCAGGCAAGGGAGGTTTGACCTGTACCAGCCTGGTGCAAAACTGTTATTTAAACAACTGAGTTCCTTCAGCAATATGCAGTGCTTATTAGGAATAGCTGTAAATCTAGCCCCAATATATGTAAGCCATCTGCTTCTCTCAACGCTACTCTTGTTTGCTGTATGAATCTGGTCTCAAAGCCTTCCTTGCTCCACTACTAATCTCTTGCTTGGTTTTGCTTTTTAGTGTCAGCTTTAAGTGCCACTGGCCATATAGAATAGTTTCTATAACCCCACAGATCTGTGAATATTCAACTCTTCTCCCTTATGTGCCTGTGTTACGGTCTCTTTTTAAACCATTTTTTCCCCTCCTTGAGTGAGGTTGTTTTCTATGGCAGAGCATTGATCTGCCTAGGAATTCGGGGGAGGACTGTGTCCAGACTTGCACTCATCTCTCTGAGGTTTAGGAACAGCCTCATGATACCAGGAGCTCAAATTTCTGACACTAAAGTACAGGGAAGCTGGTTTAGGAACTACTTCCTGTTTACAATGGTAGAAAGCTCTCCTATGCCAGTGTGGAGGGCTTTGGGAGAATTTGACCACCTACCTTTGTCACAGCAATATACGAAGGTGTTAGCCTGTTTGGCCTATGTACTGTCTATAATTGTGAAGTATTTTGGGATTTGTTTCGGCTAATGACACAATTATATAATTTCAGATAAATACAGTGCAAAATGGAAACAATAGAACTTAGTGTTTTCATGGCTAGGAACTTCACCTGAATAAGGATTTCTGGACTGACATACAGGAAACTTTATTGTATATTGAAAGTTGTGTGGCTTTTGTCTATGAAAAGAACAATGGTTGAGGTTGCTGACCTCTGCTCAACATGGTTATTTGAAATAATTAAGTGTCTTACAAGCTCTGTCAGGCTGTACTTTTTGCTTTGATCAGAAAAGCACAGTGCTGCTTCTGCTGGAGAGATACTCTCTTGTAGTCTTAATATCTCAGTTTGAGGTTAATTGTGGTGCTAGATGCCTCACTTCTCCTCCTCCTTAGGTAGACTGCTGTGAGTACATGCAAAAAATGGGGACTGGAAGGAAAGACAGGTGCTAAAATAAGACTTCATAAAATTGAAGAGCTACTCTTTAAGATTGGGGGGAGGGAGGAGGGGAAGAACGGAACTAGGCTAACTTGAAGCCCTGAAACTCGAAGTTAGGTCTCTATCACTAAGCCTTTTGAGCCCTTTTATTTTTTTGGAGCTCCTGACCCTCAGACTGAGTTTGACCTTTGGAGGCCAGGGTGACTGAACTGGAGGAGCTAAGAGAGGCAGAGAGCTATGTTGATGAGACTTTCCAGGACACTAGTACTGTCCCACCTCCAGTCTGAGAGCCCCAGTGCTCTTAAGGAGGATGAAAGTCTCAGGGGAACGGAGCAGAGGGAAACCATCCCGTAGATGGGACCCTCCTTCCAGAGAATGTTGTGGTATCCTCTCACACTGAGGATACCTCTGAGGGGGAGGGAATGCCAGTTGTTAGGACGAGGCAGGTGTTAGTAGTGGGTGATTCGAAACAGATAGTTGGATTTGTGGTGATGGAGACTGTATGGTCACTTGCCTGCCTGGTGTGAAGGTTGCGGATCTCTCAAGGCATCTAGATAGACTTATGTAGTGCTGGGGAGTAGCTGGTGGTCGTAGTACATGTAGGTACCAATGATATAGGGAAGGGTAGGAGAGTTGTCGTGGAGGCCAAATTTAGGTTGCTAGGAAAGAGACTGAAATCCAGGACCTCTATGGTGGCATTTTTGGAAATGCTTCCAGTTCTACGCACAGGGCCAGGTAGGCAGGCAGAGCTTCAGAGTCTCAATGCGTGGATGAGACGATGGTGTAGGGAGGAGGGGTTTAGATTTATTAGGAACTGGGGACACTTTCGAGAGAGGGGGAGCCTATACAGGAAGGATGGGCTGCACTTAAACCAGGGTGGAACCAGACTGCTGGCACTAAACGTTAAAAAGGCCGTAGAGCAGTTGTTAAACTAAGAGATGGGGGAAAGCCGATTGGTGCGGAGATGCACGTAAATCGGATGGAGACTTCTCTTAGAGGAGAATCCATTGATAGAGATTCTCTAGGCTGTAGTCAGAGAGGAGGAGAGAGGACAAACAATGGGCCAGAGCAGACAAACAACCGCATATAAAGGAATCCAATGCATCAGGGAAGGGCAGACAAACAGTGGCAATTTTTTAAAGTGCTTTTACACAAAGGAGTCTGACTAATAAGATGGGTGAACTAGAGTGTCTTGTATTAAAGGAGGAGATTGACATAATAGGCATCACTGAAACCTGGTAGAAAGAGGAAAATCTGTGGGGGACAATAATACCGGGATCTAAAATATATCGGAAGGATAGAGCAAGCCGTGTAGGTGGCAGAGTGGCACTGTATATGAAAGATAATGTAGAATCAAATCAAATAATCTTAAATGAATCAACATGTTCAATAGACTCACTATGGATAGTAATTCCATGCTCTAATAATAATTTAGCAGTAGGGGTATATTATCGACCACCTGACCAGGACAGTGATACTGACATTGAAATGCTAAGGGAGATTAGAGAGGCTAGCCAAAATAAGAAACTCTGACAATGGGAGATTTTAATTTATCCCCATATTGACTGGGTACATGTCACCTCAGAAAGAGAAGCAGAGATAAAATTTCTCATTGGCTTAAATGACTGCTGCTTAGAGCAGCTGGTACAGGAACCTACAAGGGGAGAGGCAATTCTCAACTTAGTCCTAAGTGGAGTGCAGGATCAGGTCCAGGAGATTAACCATTATAGCACAGCTTGGGAATAGTGACCATAATATAATAACATTTAATATTCCTGTGGTGGGGAAGAACACCTCAGCAGTTCAGCACCCTGGCATTTAATTTCAAAAAGGGGAATTACACAAAAATGAGGAGGTTAGTTAAACAGAAATTAAGAGGCACAGTGACCAGAGCCAAATGCCTGCAAGCTGCATGGAAACTTTTTAAAGACAGCATAATAGAGGCCCAACTTCAATGTATACCCCAAATTAAAAAACATAGCAAGAGACCTAAAAAAGAGTCCTCGTGGCTTAATCGCCATGTAAAAGAAGCAGTGAGGGACAAAATGGCATCTTTCAAGAAGTGGAAGTCCGATCCTAGGGAGATAAATAGAAAGGAACATAAACACTGTCAAATCAAGTGTAAAAATGTAATAAGAAAAACAAAAAAAGATTGAGGAACAGCTAGCCAAAAACTCAAAGCAATAGCAAAATGTTTAAGTACATTAGAAGCAGGAAGCCTGCTAAAAAACCAGTGGGTCCCGTAGACAATTGACATAGAAAAGGAGCAATCAAGGATGATAAAGCCATTGCGGAGAAACTAAATGATTTCTTTGCTTCAGTCTTCATGACTGAGGATGTTGGGGAGATTCCCAAATCTGCACTGTCCTTTGTGGGTGATGAATCTGAGGAACTGTCCCGGATTGAAGTGTCATATGAGGAGGTTTTGGAACAAATAGAAAAACTTAATGTTAACAAATCACTGGGACCAGATGGCATTCATCCAAGGGTTCTAAAAACTCAAATGGGAAATTGCAGAACTATTATCTGTGGTTTGTAACCTATCCTTTAAATCGGCTTCTGTACCTAATGACTGGAAGATAGCTAACATGACACCAATATTTAAAAAGGGCTCTAGAGGTGATACTGGCAATTACAGAGTGGTAAGTCTATCTTCAGTACCGGGCAAATTAGTTGAAACAATAGTCAAGAATAAAATTGTCAGGCACGTAGAAGAACATAATTTCTTGGGCAAAAGTCAACATGGTTTCTGTAAAGGAAAATCATGTCTTACTAATCTATTAGAGTTCTTTGAAGGGGTTAACAAACATGCGGACAAGGGGGATCCAGTAGATATGGTCTACTTAGATTTTCAGAAAGCCTTTGACAAGATCCCTCACCAAAGGCTCTTGTGTAAACATAGTCATGGGATAAGAGGGAAGGGCCTTCCATGGATTGAGAACTTCTTAAAAGACAAGAAACACAGGGTAGTAATAAATGGTAAATTTTCAGAACGGAGAGGGGTAACTAGTGGTGCCCCTCCCCCCCCCCCCTCCCGGGTCAGTCCTGGGGCCAGTCCAGTGACAGAGTTTAGTATCATCGGCAAACTTTACTGTTTAAGATAGTCAAGACAAATGCCGACTGTGAAGAACTTCAAAAAGATCTCCCCAAACTGAGTGATTGGGCAACAAAATGGCAAATGAAACTTAATGTGGATAAGTGTAAAGTAATGCACATCGGGAAAAATAACCCCAACTATACGTACAGTATGATGGGGGCTAATTTGGCTATAACAAATCAGGAAAGAGATCTTGGCGTTATTGTGGATAGTTCTCTGAAAACTTCCACAGAGTGCAGCGGTGGTCAAAAAGGCCATTAGGATGTTAGGAATTATTAAGAAAGGGATAGAAAGTAACTCAGAGAATATCTTGCTGCCCCTGTCTAAAACTATGGTATGCCCACCTCTTGAATATTGTGTACAGATATGGTCTCCTCACTTCAAAAAAGATATTTTGGCCTTGGAAAGGGTTCAGTAAAGGGCAACTAAAATGATTAGGGGTTTGGAATGGGTCCCATATGAGGAGAGGTTAAAGCAACTGGGACTTTTGAGTTTAGAAAAGAGGAGACTGAGGGGTGGATATGATAGAGGTATATAAAATCATGAGTGGTGTGGAGAGGGCAAATAAAGAAAAGTTATTTATTAGTTCCCATAATAGAAGAACTAGAGGACATCAAATGAAATTAATGGGTAGCAGGTTTAAAACAAATAAAATAAAGTTCTTCTTCACGCAGCGTGTAGTCAACCTGTGGAACTCCTTGCCAGAGGATGCTGTGAAGGCTAGGACTATAACAGAGTTTAAAGTGAAATTAGATAATTTCATGGAGGTTAGGTCCATAAAAGACTATTAGCCAGGGGATAGAAATAGTGTCCCTGGCCTTTGTCAGAGGCTGGAGAAAGATGGCAAGAGACAAATCACTTCATCACTGTCTTCAGTCCACCCCCTCTGGGGCACCTGGTGCTGGCCACTGTCGGCAGACAGGCTACTGGGCTATATGGACCTTTGGTCTGACCCAGTACAGCCATTCTTATGTTCCTCTCTACCCCCTCTATTTGCATTCCAGGTACTTCACATATTCCTGGCATAACCAAACCTTGACCTTGCTTTAAGTTAGGACTCTGGTTCTCAAACTTCCAGCCCATGACTTTGCAAATTGCAGCTTAATGCAAACCTTTCTGAAGACCACCAGCCAACCACCCATGATGACAAAATGGGTGCAGGAGTGGATTGTGATGTGGGGTCTGGGTGGGAAGTAGGGTGAAGACAGGCTTGTCCATGGGAGGGAAAGGGGGAAAGAGGGCAGTTGCCCTGGCATCTGGCTATTCAAAGGGACCTGGAACTCCTTTGAAGTGCTGCAAGAGTTCTGGAGTACCACTCCATGTGGCTTTGCAGAGTGTGGGGAGCTAGGCACCATAGTCTGGGTGGCACTAAAGACTGACTGTCCTCAGCCCTGCCTCTTCTGGGAATTCAGAGCTGCCCCCCCCCCCTTGTTTTGGGGCCAGCAGTGGCTGTCTGACCCTCTGGGTGGGGGATCTGGCTGGGAGGGAGAGAGCATGTGTGGGCTGGGGGTAGAGGATCTCGGCAGGGGGGTGCATGAGGGATCTGGGCATGAGGGAGATGGTGGGGGGAGGAGGGGGAGGAAGAGAATGCTTATCTGGCTTTGTGCCTCCCCATTGCTCCCAGCCAATAGAAGCTGTGGGAAAAGCTTCCAGGCAGTGCTTCCCTATGCTGCTGTTTTGCCTCCCCTAGCTGAAGTGAGGGGCAAGCAGGGGCAGATGAACAGTTTTGTGGGGCCCTGCAATTCCGTGGGGCCCCCCCTTTGCCATGGCGCATGTGCAGAGCTTTTTGAAGCGCGGGGCGTGGGGCGGCCGCCCTGTTCGCCCTGCCCTATATCTGCCCCTGGGGGCAAGGACAGTGTGCAGAGCTGCTTGCTCCCCCTCTGAACTGGATCTGGCCAGCAAGGCTCTATGCTCCCCCTTCCCCTGCAACGGGAAGCAGGTGTGTGATCTTTGAGGCTGAAGTACCAATGTGAACTTCTTTCTTTGGGGGAGGGGAGGGCTGAGCCTCCAGCCACAGCCTACCTGCATGGCAGCAACACTTTAAGAGCCACTGAGTTCGGATTAGATTAAGTTGCATACCAAATTTGGTGACCCTAGCTCTTAGTTTAGGAGGAGTTCTTGAACAGATGGACTCAGCTGCACAAACTCTATTTTATATATAAATGAGAGATTATTGCCTGTTTACTCTTCTAACCTGAGACATGTACATGTAAAACTGCTGCAGGCAGTGCTTGCCCTGTTAGACACTGACTCCCTTTTGTCTCTCTCAGAAAAAGGTCTTTTGTCACTGTGATCAAATAGCAAGTTTTGGCAGGTTTTATGTACTGTTGGAGAATATGTAATGGAGAGAAGCTGGCAGCGAGGTTACTGATGATCTTTAACTTTCTTTAGGGAGTGGGCTGTAAATGTGAACTTAAAATGCCAGAAGCATTGCCTTACTGCTAAAGCTGCAGTGGTGGTCTCCTCTTCAAACTTGGCAGATGTGGTTCTCATTATAATCTCTGCATACACTGTAGCTATCACTTCAACCAAGATTTTGAGCCGCTAAACAAAATGCAGACTCCTGCATTATTAAAAGAATGCATAGTTGTCAGTCAGATGTGTGAAGAGTACAACAAAGTGGTTTTTTCTATCCCTATACTCATAGGCTACGTCTAGACTACATCCCTTTTTTTTTTTTTTTTTTTTTTTTTTGGAAAAGGGACGTAAATTAGACATATCGCAATTGCTAATGATGCGGGGATTTAAATCTCCTGCACTTCATTAGCATAAAAATGGTTGCCGCTTTTTTCGGCATGGAGCTTTGTCGGAGAAAAGCGCCAGTGTAGATGCTGATCTTTCGAAAAATAAAGCCTTTTCCGAAAGATCCCTTATCCCTCTTGAGATAAGGGATCTTTCGGAAAAGGCTTTATTTTTCGAAAGATCAGCGTCTAGACTGGCGCTTTTCTCCGACAAAGCTCCATGCCGAAAAAAGCGGCAACCATTTTTATGCTAATGAAGTGCAGGAGATTTAAATCCCTGCATCATTAGCAATTGCGATACGTCTAATTTACGTCCCTTTTCCAAAAAAGGGATGTAGTCTAGACTGTGGAAGAAAAGTGTCCTCACTCTGAGTTTGTAAGCAACAAGTAGTCAGAGGCAGTTTTATTACGAGCTGCAGCAAGGGAAAAACTGGTTCGGACAGGAGGGAAGCGCACCCCCCCCCCCCCTCCGAGGCAGATCTTCGAATACAAGCAATTATGAAGCAGTTTATATACTGTCTATTAGATATAATAACAATAACAATTAGTCTCCTTCCCATTACAAACACCAATGGCTAACAGTTATTTAGTTCCACCCAGATGCTCCTTATTTCAAGGTCCCTGCCAGAGTCAGCATTCTATCCTTATCTCCGTATGGAGGCGAAAGGCAAAGGCAGCGTCTAATTACAGATCTCATGTTGTCAGGTCACAGACTTAGCCTGACTCTTGCTCTCTTGTTAACAAGACCAAGATGGCTGCACACAAATTCCCTTATTCCCTTTTCCTCCCTCCACAATCCCCCCTTTTGTGCTTACAGCACAACTATCTTTCTAAACCTTTATTTTCATTAAACATTACATAATTAGTACAAACATAAAAGCTATTTCTATTACTACATCTTTTACAACAACAATCAAATATGAAACTTTTAATAAGCAAAAGCAATATAATCATTAATATCCCCAATATAATTCTATGATGGAGCTGTTCTATAATTTTAGTAACATCATACAACATATCATAATTAGTAACCAAATTAGGGAGGGCAGGTACATGCTGATGGTACCTGTCCATAAGCAGAGTCCAGATCAAAGAGAAACCCAAACCACTCCCACAAGTTTCTCCTTGGCAATATACAATACTTCGCTTCTTTCACCAAGGTCAGTTCTTACACCAAGGTCAGTTCTTAATGTCCTTTTGTAGTCAGAAATCTTTGGGCTTTGGCGGTGTCAGAGGAGCAGACTTTTCCTCTTTGTTTCAAGGGGAAAAAAAAAAGTCATGGTTCAGCATCATGCAGGGGAGAGGTTACCAGCACATCACCCTGTAATATTTTGGTTGTTCTGGTGTCCAGCAGGTAGGAAAGCAGGACCAGAAGAGAGAGGCTTATCAGCAATCGGGGTAGGATCATTTCGAGATGGAGGGATCTTTTTGTAGTGAGACGCATTGGCCAACAGTCAGTTCTTGGCACTTCACTTTAGCAAAACTTGGTAAAGGTCTTTCTAGAGTGGTCTTTCGCTGATGGACAGAAGAGTCTCTATTCTCTGAGCTAAAAGCCAGCTAGCTCCTTTGGAACCAAGGTTATTTCCTAGGAATAAAGCTAACCGTAAAAACAATCCCGCACGGTTGTTTGGTACCAGCCTTATCAAAGTGAGGCCCTTTTGGAATGTGGTTGCCAGGGAAACCAGGGTCACAGTAACTGTTGAACTGTTTTACTTCCCAAGCTGGCCTAATACTTTCAGGTTTGAGTTGTCAGTTCTCAGCAAGATACCATGGATTGCCTCAGTTTACTCCTATAGTTCCTTTCTCTTGACTTTGGGGTTCTCCTTAACCCACCAGGTTAAATACAATTTAAGGGGTTTTAATTTACTCTGGAAGTATGAGTACAGCACCAGCACGGTTATAAATGTTATAATCGAAACTTCCCACATAATTTGACAAATACTATTCAACTCCATCTTTAAGATATTTCATCGCCTTACTGGCGCTGCCCATGATTATAGGTTTGACCTCTACTGCCTGGTTGAGTGCTGCAGAGGTAGGTGTTTGGCATGGTCCACAGTGTTTCTCTATCTGTGTGTACCTCGGACGGCCAGCCCCGATATATCTTTGGGCATTGGCCACCAACTCCTCGATCTTCGCCTGCAGGGCCGGTAAACCCTCCTCTAGGTACTTACTTCTGTCGTGCCACTCAGAATCTCATGTTAGGTTACTCATCACTGCCGAAGTGCGATAGAGCCACATTCCATCAACGGTCAGGATCATCTAGCGAGGGCTGTTATACACACAGACGGATATGTAGAGGGGCAGGATGGAGTGATCTGTCTGGGTAGTCAAACACCAGTAGGTACCGTTTATTTGGACCAGCTCGATGTTTTTGTTTCTCTGAGACAACCACATCAAACCTAGGCAGATTCGTCATGATGTTAAATGGGCAGGTACATAAAATTTCCTTATCAAAGTGGGTGCAACAATCCATGGGTATAGGAAGGCTCCCACACCTTCAGAATAAGCGATGCCCTCGATCTATCTATATGTTCCTGCTTTGATACAGGCAGGGAGGTTACTATTCTGATCTGATCTGAGTGAGCAATCCCCAGAGGGGCCAAAAACAAACTGTTATACTATGGCCTGTCCAGGTGGGCCTTTGAGTCCTCATGGATTCTCTACTTTCCCACTCCCATGGGTAGGCACGGGGGAGATGGGGACTCACCACCATAAGGGCTGGGTGGTCAAAGCTATCCTAATCTTCAATACTGGCCTTCTAATACCTTTAATTTAGTTCCATTAATTAACAATCTAATTACTCTCTGGTCCAAATATCTGGTTAGGTTTAGTGAAATGGACAAAGAGCTGGACAGATCGTTCAAACTATTCAGGATCAATTGGTTGGCTTGGCTGGTGTCTAGGCCTTTACGGGCACTGGATATTACTGCATCTACCAGCCTGGATTCTCATACAATTTCTGGGCTATGACATAAGTGTTGCTGACAGAGTTTCCAGGCCCAAACCAATCTGCGATGGTATCTGCTAAGTCCCGTCGTTGCCTAATCAGGCACTTGCCAATTTGATTAGCCAGTCTAGCACACAGCTGGTCTATACCAGTGTGGAACATCACGAAGGTAAGGACTAGTGACAGTTGTCCTGGTTCTGAGATGGGTCTGTTCAGGGCATGATGCACAATTGGGAGGCTCTATTTTGTCTTTAAGGACCTGGTTAATAATATCCAAATGAGGGCAAGTTAGCAATGGCCATTGTTAGACAAATGACAGCCATGCCTCAGGGGTTACCTTTGACTGGGCTTTAAGTGGTAATCCCCAGTGGGAGTCAGTAGGTCCAACTTCAGTGGCCTAATGTTAGTGTTTAGCTTCTTTCCCACAATATTCCATACAAACTTTAATTCAGAGGACTGTGTATTCTTTGTCCTCGTAGTGTTCATGTTGTTACAATAAACAAAATAATTGTGTGAATGAGGGGAGGCCCAAGGCCGTGTATTCCCCATTGCTATTAGTGTGTATTTGTTCTATGTATGTGACTTGAAGGAGGTTACATTGACTAGAGTCACTGTTTCTCTTATAGGACCAAGCATGGTTCACAGATGTTTAATTGTTAATATGAATCCATGCAATTCCATAATTCTTGAGGCCTTTTAAGGCATCAGGCACCAATGAGTAGCAGGGCAAGTAGCTGTTATTGCAATGGTGAGGTTACTAGTTTCCTCATTGTTGTGGGCATCTTTACTTAAATATGCTGATCTCTCACTTGCCCGTGTTGTTTCTTATAGATTTCTTATTATCTCTGGCCGAACCACTTTTATGGCTGGTGTGCAAATTTGCAGAAGCTAAATATTTCATTTGTGTAGCCATTAAAGCAAAACCAATCCGGTGGGGGAGAGGGCTGGTACCCCACTCCCAGTCCTTCTGTTCACATGATGCACTCCTTGCTTCCTTTCAGTTCCTTCTTTGTTCACCTATGGAGATGTTAACATTCTCCTAGCCTAAACAATTTCCAAACTATTATCCTTTCACTGAATTTTAAAATTGCCAATTGATTGGGCCCAATTATTAATTTTGATGGTTTAAATTAATGCTTCTGCTTTACTCAAATTATCCTTTCATTAAAACAATATCCTACACACAACAATATTTGCAATACGTATTACAATTAAGACACACAAGACAAACTTGGACAGAACACAAACTTATTATGTCATGACACAGAACCATGTTTTTTTGTTGTTGTTGTTGGTTGTTGTTTTTCTTCAGCTGGCACAGCGCTTTCTGATGATCTGAAAGACAAGAAAACATTTCTACCCCCGTCGGGGTGGCCCATTATAACTTAACATAAAATACTGCCTAAGATCTGTTAGGGAAGCCGGTTACAGCTAGTTCCTTACCACTTCCATGGGCGAGTGAGCTACAACTTTACGAGAACAAGGGCGCTTCATCGGTACTCGTGACCTTCCACTCCCTCGAATTACCTCTAAAGTTGCTAGCCCTCCCCAACAGTGGCATGCCTCAGTTTCCCTCTTGTACCACAGATCAGGCTTAATGTGTGAAGCTATAATGCTTTTCCTTAGCACAAGGTGTTGGTCAATTATTGTTCCAGCAAGCAAAAAGCTTTTCTTTTCCTGAAAAGAATCATATACAGTGTTACTTATTAAGACTATAGTAATAATAATATTGACATTAAATTTTGTTAAATGGGCGCTTATAAATATTTTGTTTGTATTTGGACAATTTACTTGAGTGGACAGGTGTTGTCTATTCCTTTGAAATAGCCAGGCAGTCCCCGACTTACGCGGATCCGACTTATGTCGGATCCGCACTTACGAACGGGGCTTTTCTTGGCCGGAGCTCATGGGCGGCGGGTCGCCACCCGTGTCCTCCAGGGCGAGAAAAGCTTCTCCCAGTCTCCCTGGTCTGCTGGGGGGGTCCAGCAAAGCTGCTGGACCCCCCCCCCCCAGCAGACCAGGGACACCCGAGCAAAGCCGCTTCCTGGGCGGCTTTGCTCCCGTCCCCCTGGTCTGCTGGGGGGGGGGTCCAGCAAAGCCGCTGGACCCCCCCCCAGCAGACCAGGGGGACAGGAACAAAGCCGCCGCCTGGGCGGCTTTGCTCGTTTGCCTGGGAGCAAAGCCGCCCAGGCGGCGGGGGTCCTGCCGCCTGGGTGGCTTTGCTCCTGTCCCCCTGGTCTGCTGGGGAGGTCCAGCAAAGGTGCTGGACCCCCCCCAGCAGACCAGGGGGACAGGAGCAAAGCCGCGGAGCACGCCCGCAACGGGACAGCTCCAAGGCTTTGCTCCCCATCTCCCTGCAGACCAGTTAGATGAAACTAGTTAGCTAGGGTGTGTCCCTTTAATTTTTACAGACAAAAAGCTAGTGTGGACAATGCCTAAGATTTAACTTTGCATGGTACTACAACTTGTCACATACCCAGACAAGACAACTCTTTAAGTTTATTGAAAGCTAACTTGCCAGAAGAATCCTAGATATCTGAACTATTACAAAACAAACACTGGAGGCACTCAAGCTAGCATTCCTCTGCAGCTGCTGGCAAGCAGGGCTTTCTCTGAGCAGCTCTTTACTCTGAAATAGCTTTTCCCTCCTTGGCTGTGAGTCCAGCATAGCCTATACTATGTGTGACTTGCTTCACCTGCTTGCTTCGCATTTAAGTCAGTTCTGTTGATATTAATAAAATGCAATATTTACCCAATTTCTACTTCTGAGCAATGACAGTCCAGGAATTTAACAACTAAAATGCATATCAACAGAAGACCATTATATTGACTATTTATGTGTTTTGGCTCCCACCTGTGGGCCATGTGTTGAGCCCCATGTAAACCCAAACCACACTGTGGGCCACGGGCTGCATGTTGGCTAGCTCTGGCCTACTGCATTCTGGCCTTTAAAGTCTGTTCTTCTACTTTTGAATATTTACTGGCTTCAGTCTGCACCAGCTGCAACTAAGCCTGCTGTTTCCATAGTACCATCTGAATCTCCATGGGGCAAGCACTGCAGCAGGCTGAAAGCCTCTCTTAAAAGCAGGGTTAGTGACAGCTTGGCTTTAAAACAGACAAAAAGTTGCCCTTGAGTTGCAATGTCTCCTAGTTCTGTTGGTTCACTGGAAGTACATTAAATTTAATCAACTAATCGAATAGTTGATGTAATTTGCATCGACTATTCGATAAGGGCACCTCCTCCTTTGAAATGTAGCAAGTGTCCTGCTGGCTCTTACTACATTTCAAAGATGGAGTGCCACAGGGAGCGTGGGGCCAGAGGAGGGGGGGCTCAAGCAGTCCCACGTTCCCCGCTTTTGAAATGTACAAGAGTGTGTGCGGGGAGCATGGGGCCAGCGGAGGACAGAAGCAGACTGCTTGAGTCCCCTGGGAACTCCCTGCTCCCATGGCACTTCTGCTTTTGAAATGTACTAGAGCCCCCTTACTGTGAGCTCTGAGTCACTGGGCTCCTAGATGGCTATCCAGGACTGATAGGACAAAGGATGAAAACGCTCCTCGCACAGCTTAAAGTAGCTTCCAAATTCTCAGGGCATGGAACAAGAGGGCATGGCTTGGCCTTTGCTGTGGTTGTACCTAGTTGAAACATCCCACTTTTCCTTGTGGGTCTAAACAGGCTTAGGACCTTGCTCTAAACCATGATGGTGCTTGACATGCAGCGTTTTCCCTTCATGCAACAATACATGAAGTGGGGGCTGCTTAGCTTTCTTCTGCTTTGTTGCACTGTTCCCGGCTTCTGATGTCCAGAAAAGGATGGAAAAGTGCTCCTCAGCATCTTATTATTGGTTGGCTTCTTTGCTCAGGGCTTGGACCATTCTTCCCTCATTTTCTCTTCTGAATATAAGGCTTGCTTCTCTGTAGCTTTGCCAGGGCCTTTCCCAACCCTACAGGCTGCCTGCTTGGCTTTGTCTGTCTTAGTCCTTCTCTAAGCTAGTATTTCTTGCGGCCTTCAGGTGCTTCTATTTCTAGCTTTGGATCTTTTGGGCTGTATCTGAGGATGGCATGCATTTGCTATAGCATGCTCTCCAGACCATTTCTATATCAGAGACAATTGCTGGACACGCACTCATCCCAGTCCTGGTCTCTGGTTCCTAATTTTCTTTATTACCCTATTCCCTCACTAATTACTCAGCCAGTGGAGGGCAATGTACTAATACCTGTGCCCTGTTTCTCTTGTGCTGCTCTCTGGCCTAAATCACTTCCCTACAGGTCATGGTAAAGAGGAAGGGACAGCAGGCCAATGACAGTAAAATTCTCTTGGTGTTGGGGATTGAATGTGGTGAATATTAAAGCAGAGTGTAACTTCCAGCACAAGCGCTTTGCTTAGAACCATGTTTCTCAACCGTTTTTTATCTGAAGTATCCCATCAAGAATGTAGGTCCCAGTCAGTTTGTTCTTAAGACTACCTATCTTTAGCCGTTAGTCTATTTCACTGTTACCTACAGTACAGATATGGTATGACACAACTGCAGACCACCTCAACTGAGTTTTGAGCTGGGTTACACTAGATAGTTGTTGGGCACCTGAATCCATGTTGTACTGTGACTGGAGTTGAGGGCTTGGCATATTGGTTTCTGTCCTTGCGGTAAATTAATTACTGTCTTTATGACAAATGCCCAGCTTTAAAGCTTTATCTAAGTACCCAGATATGAAAAGACCATAAACAAAAGCCACCATTACACAACTCTTGTGTATCCTCAAGGGTAGATTCTGCTATAGAGGAAGAGCAGCAAATACAGGATGTTGTCCAGCTTGTTAGCAGTTCAGTTGACATCAGACTTGGGCAATCATGCACTGACTGTGTCAAGGGAGGAACAGAACAAGCAAATACTAAGCACTGAAATGAAATTGCTTGAATTACAGAACACCGCTGCATGTCACAGCAACACAGACAACTTTAAAACTATTGCCTCTTAATGGTGTGTAGTCTAAAAAACTGCACTAGAGAGGATATCTAGTGTTCCCTGGTTCTACTTTGCGTAGTGTACACTTTGAGTTCAGGAGGAGTCTTTACAAATCCATGGCTGCAAGTGCTCCAGAGGTTTGACAGCATTTACAAAACATACTGTCACTGACATGTTACAGCACTTTCAACACACAGAAGCTTGCTTTAGTTGTGTTCCCTAAGCCTTTCTGCAGACTCCATTTCTGTACAGCAACAGAATGCTTGCCTCTAGTGCTGGTACCTCTACCCTTGAGTGGTACACATGCCAAGCTGTGCAATGGTGGCTCTTGATTATGGCCTGTTCATAACCGGCTACTTACCCACAGTTTTAAAGCTTTGTGTATTTGTCAAAAAAAAACCAGTAGTTAATTTTCCTCAAGGTGTACCAACGAAGACACAAACCCTTACTTCCAATCACAGTAATCAGACATAACATAAAATGTAACTTTGTCATCCTGGCTTTATTTTCTACTCTGTGCAAGACTTCAGTTACATTATTTTTGGTTGGCAATAGTCATCTGCATTTAAAGTTGTCTAACAAATTATTTTAGCATTCATAATGGCAGTAGTATGTTAGTGGTGACCAGAGTGCACAAAAATACTCCATCGATGGGCATTGTTTGAATCTTAGTTTTTAAATGTAAATAACAACATCTTTTGTGAGCTAATCCTTTTAACAAGTTTCAGTTGTCGGATTAATCATATAGAGCCGTGGTCCCCAACACGGTGCCCGCGGGCGCCACGGCGCCCGCCAGGTGCTCGGGGCTGGCCTGGCCCCGGGCGCGCGGCGGGCAAACGGCCACGCCCCCTGGTGCCCGACAACCTAAAAAGGTTGGGGACCACTGATATAGAGTGAAAGCAATATGTTCATCTTGAGCTGGGCACCAGAGCAGGACTGTAGGGGTACCATTTTACGAACACCTCTGGGTACAACCACACCCAAAGGGACTTGCTTATACAACCTATACCAATGTTTCTTAAATTTTTTAAGACCGAGGAACACGGAACAATTTTTTTTTTTTTTTTGAATGAGGAACACCAAGGATATTTTTTTGTTGAGCCCCCCCCCCCCCCCCCCAAAAAAAGAGGCTGGGGAAAAGTTGAGCACAAAAAAAGTTTGCCTGCCCCTTTAAAGGTGGCCATTTTGAACTCTGTTGTTCTCTGCGGCACACTGGTTCTTTTATCTAGATGTAAGATGGGTTGGCCCTGAAGTGCCAACAAGGAAAACAGGGAATTGGTGTATATACCTCCCTTGAGCATTAATAAAGATTCCATTGACTTGCATCCACTAAAACCCAGTGAAATAATGCAGCTGCATGTCATTGAGGACAGATTTGGGTCTTGACCAGAGGTGGGCAAAAGGGCCTGTGTGGGCTGGATGGATCCAGCCTACAGAGGCCCTGCTGCTCCCCGACCCCCACACCAGTTAGGGCCTGAAGAGCCTCATTCTGCCCTGCCAGGATCATGTGGTGCTTTGAAGGGCCATGTGCTGCTTGCAGGGCAGGGTGGGAGAGCAGAGGAAGCTGTGCGTGCTCCCCCACCCCCAAGCCAATCAGGGCCTAGGGGCAGGGGAGCTGTGTGAAACTTCCTTCACTGCCCTGGCCCTGCGAAGAGCCCATAGCACTTCAAAGTGCCACGTGCTCCTTGCAGGGCAGGAGGAGGCAGGGGGTTAGGGAGCATGCCAAGCCTCTTCCAGGGCATGGGTGCCTAGTGGGAAGGAGGAACCAATCATGGTCTGGGGGTGGGGTGGCCCCTGGGCAAAAATTATTGCCCACTCCTGGTTTTGACAGTCCTTCCATCCTGTGTATAGCGGGAAACCCACTGATTCCTATCTTGCATAGAATCTGTAGAGCTCTTTGTAGCTCTAAATGGAATACACTTAACCATAGTACAAGTTATCTGTTTGCTGAGTCGGGCTACACTGTATACTAAGGATGTAAAACCTCCCATTTAATTGGTTTACTGGTTAAATGTGATTAATCAGTCCATCAATTAAAGGGGAGGCAGGAGCTGGTCTGGAAGCCCCCCTCCTTCCCTGCCACAGGCAGGGGCTGCACTAGCCTAGTTGGAGCAGCCCCTGCCCACAACGGGAAGGGAGCTGCTCCAGCCCCCTCTGCTTAACCAGAACCAGTAAGTACCACCAGTTACGGATGATGCTTACCAGTTAACTTTTTCACATCTCTACGTTATACATAATTTTTGCTAATTTAATCTTACATGTATTTGGTTTAGATCATAAACTGAAGGATACTTCCAACTAAATGGACTTTCTCTTGATAGTAATAGCAGGGCTGCTAACTCTCAAAGTAAGCGTGTGCAGGGTTTTAACTGCATCCCTCAACCCAACAGAGTATAAATAGGAAGAAAGAACTGATTGGGGTTGAAATAATGGGGTAGCAGGAAGCTGGGTGAAAACAATTGAAACATTCTGAGTTCAGAAAGTTTTGCTTAGTTGATAAATATAATTGAGAAGTATGAAGAATGCAATTAAGACATCTTAAAATCTGAGTTAAAACTAGTGAATAAATGTGTGGGCCTGGAGGAGAATAGATATGTTACAATAAATAAGCTATCTTTTAAAATCTTTAGAATGTACACTCTATCATAATTTGACTATTTTTATTAAATCCAGCTCTGGATGGGGAAGGAGTTGCTGCTTATCTAACCCCTTTAGGATGCTGTTGAACTTTCTGAAGTAATTAAACTTCTGCCTTTTATCCAAATAAGGGCTAAATCACTTTCAGCAAGTGGAGACTATTCTAGCACAGTACTACTAATTATGACATTCTCCATGTTGAAAATGCCATTGATTAAACAATGCAGTACGTTGAATATGTCACTGAACTGCCTACATTCAAGTTACATATTTCAAGAACTAGAGTGTCTAAAAACCTAAACTCAAAACTTACATCTTTAGGCATCACATTCTACATTTCAGAAAGAATGGAAAACAGTTTGGATTAGTAACTTTAATCTCAGTAAAAAAGCTAGAATTTAAATAATTTTAGCAGTCATCACATGTGGCCATGGTATCATGTGCAAAACAAGGTTTGCAGATTTATTGATGCAATGGCCAAGAGCTTGCTGAGTTTTCCATGACTCCTGCAGGGATATAGAGATTATGTAAATATCTAAACTGTTTCCTTAATTGTAAACTGATCTGGTAACAATCCAATCTGCTTCTAAACTCATTAATAAGAAATAATTATAAAGTCTAGCATAAGTTTCATACAATTATTCAATGTATACAATACATTCTAAGTTCCAGTTGTCATGGCTTTACCTTCTTTCTTGGGGTGCTTGTAATTCTAAGATTCTATTGTAATCTGCTGTAACATATGATGAACAAGTGAATTAATAGTTTAGAAGTTCAACTGCAAAACTGTAAACAAACCAGATACATCAGTAGCTCTTACTACATTAATCAAATACTGGATTATTTGAAGGTCATGATTTCAAAACCCAACTAACAAGCAGAGTCTCTGGTGGCTGCATCAGTCTTTCTTGCAGTCTCCAGTTGTGTACGCACACGCATGGTGAATAATGCAGGAGGAAACTAGCAAATGAAGAAACTAATGAACTTTCAAAAGACTTTGACAAGATAATACTGTGTAGTGGTATTGCATTAGCAACAAAATGAGCTAGTTACACAAGAGAAGATGAGCCCTTCCCCCAAAGCACCAAGGATAGTGATACAACACAAGCAGGGAATGCCCAATACAATTTATTCTAAGTTTTAAAATCCAATTTGTGTCAAAGCTGTGACTCAGCTTCCACGAAGTTAGAGTAAGGATTCTTAACATCAAGTTGACAATGAGATCAATATCCTTTTTACTTCCCAAGTTGTTGTCTGGAAGATTAAAAAACGTAAATGTGTTCTTTGTGAACACGCAGCTGAGTCTATATACACAATTAATTGACCACTAAAATTTGGAAATGTTCTTTCAGAAAGAAACACTTGAACCTTTGGAATATTTAAGCCAACTGAATATTAGGTGGCTATTGCCCTCACGACTAAAACCTACATCTTGCTATTAGCTACAGTTTACAGCCTGTAGTAGAGGTGACAGTGGGAGTATGCACAAGCAAAATAAAAAAGCTTGCTTAAAAAAGATACCGCTGTTGTTGAGAGGATTGGGTGTCATAAAATGGGGTTTGTACTTCAAGCTCCACTGAAGTGAGGGAAATTTTGAATGCCATAATTTTAGGTTTAGAACCACCAGTTTCACAAAAAAAAACCAGCCTGGACTTTTTTATGAAAGCTATAGGAGAAATCTCAAAGGTATCCCAAAATAGCTATCCCGCATCTTAACAGCAAGCCCGTTATTTCAAGATATAATGGGCTCACTATTCCAATGTCCCTGTAAACCTCATTCCATGAGGAATAAGGGACGAATAGTGGATTACTTTGAAATTTGACAGCAGAAGCTTACTTCGAGCTATGGGTACAGTGTAAATGTACCCATAATGGCTAGTGAAGAGTTTTTGGGGAATCCTGGAGATCTTCTAGCTATTACGCTACAAATTATAGAGATCTCCTTCAGTAAGCCTCTTGTGTCTACTACAAGAGTGGACCATTTTTGATGAGGGAGCCACTCCAAGAATTTGGTAATTGATCAAGAGCTGCACTCTTCCATGGTATTTAATGGAGGAGGTGGGAGGCTTGGGATTAGATTGCGCTTCCATCTGCACCCAGGGAAGGGGATTAGGCTATAGGAGGGAATGTGGGGTCTGGGAGAAGCTTATGACATAGGGAGGATGTGCAGAGTTTTGGGTTGTGATCTGGTGCAGGAAGGGGTATAGGTGCAGGAGCAGGGATGCAGAGGTTTCAGGTTGTCACCTGTGTTGGGGGAGCAGTGAGTTTTGGAGGAGTGATGTGGTAGGCTGTTAGGTGTAGGCTCCATCCATGAAGCATTTACCTTAAGTGGCTCCCAGTCAGCAGCCCAGCAAGCCCTTGGGGCAGGCTGACTGCCTGACATTTCCCCAGTGTCCTGCTCAGTGGTCAGCTGTGGGGGCCATATACATCTCTGTGCACCCCTGAAGGGGAGGGTTCCCCATGCTGCTTGTACCATGAGCACAGCCCAGGAAACCCCATTGGCCAGTGTCTCACCAATGGGAGCTGCGAAATTGTGCTGGGGGCAGGGACAGTTCATGCAAGCCTCCCATCAAGGTTGTGGGCATGCAGAGATGCACATGGCTTCTGCTGCCAGCTGCTTTGAGTGGCGTGCTGAGGCACGGCATGCAGGGAGTCTGCCCAAGGCTCTTGCTGGGCTGTGACGCTGGCAGGCTGGTTCTGGTAGTTTAGTGGGCTGGATCTGGTTTTCTGGATGTATTTTGCCCATCTCCACTGTACTTGAGTGGAAGCAGTAGCCCATACCAGGAAGCTCAAAAGCCTGCTAGGGGAAAGTGAGACCCCAGTGCTTCTGAAAATAGACCTTACAGAGCTATCTATCTTTGAGAGTTCAGTGGACTACCCTGGCTTCCCCATGAAAATGGAGCAGAAGAATAAACCTAGAATTCCATAGTTAGATTAACAGAATACTAGAACTGGAAGGGACCTCTAGAGGTCATAGTCTAGTCTCCTGCTCTCCCAGCAGGACCAAGCATGGTCTAGATCATCCCTGCTATCTATCCAATCTGTTCTTAAATATTTCTAGTGATGGAGATTCCACAGCCTCCATAGGCAACTTATTCCAGTGTTTAACCAGCCTGATAGGAAGTTTTTTCTAATGTCCAACCTAAATCTCCTTTGCTGCAATTTAAGCCCATTGCTTCTTGTCCTATCGTCGTCTGAGGCCAAGGAAAACAATTCCTTCCCCTCCCCCGCTCCTTGTAGCTCCCTTTTTCAGATACTTGAAAACCACTATCATGTCGTCTTTTATAAACTAAACAAGCCCAAATCTTTCAGTCTTCCCTCATAGGTCATGTTCTCAAGACCTTTAATCATTTTTGTTGCTCTTCTCTGGTCCTTCTCCAATTTCTCCACATCTTTCTTGAAATGTGGTGCCCAAAACTATACACAACACTCCAATTAAGGCCTAATCATTGCAGAGTAGAGAAAGAAAAATGACTTCTCATGTCTTGCTCACAACACTCCTATTAATTCATCTCAGAATCATATTTACTTTTTTGCAACAGTGTCACACTGACTCATGTTTAACTTGTGTACCACTATGAACCCTAGATCCCTTTCCGCAATACACCTTCATAGACCATCTGTATGTGTGTGAAACCAATTGTTCCTTCCTAAGTGGAGTGCTCTGAATTTGTCCTTATTAAACTTCATCCTATTTACCTCAGACCATTTCTCTAGTTTGTCCAGATAGTTCTGAATTTTGATCCTAGCCTCCAAAGCTCTTACAAGCCCTTCCAGCTTGGCATCATCTGCAAACCTAATACAGGCAGTCCCCGGGTTACATGGATCCGACTTACATCGGATCCCTACTTACAAATGGGGTGAGGCAACCCCGCACTAGCTGCTTCCCCCCAGCAGACCAGGGAGATGTGAAGTTAGCGCCCTGCCCCCCAGCAGACCAGGGAGAGGCGGAGCGGCTTTTCTCAGCAGACACCTCAGCTTGAGAATAAAGGACTGAGGGAAGTGAGGTGTGGGAGAATAAAACTGAGCTCTGGAGAAATGTTTGGCTAGAGTTTTCCCCTACAATATGTACCAGTTCCGACTTGCATACAAATTCAACTTAAGAACAAACCTACAGTCCCTATCTTGTATGTAACCCGGGGACTGCCTGTAATCAGGGCTCAACAATCTATTGAGTCTACTTGCTCGTGGCGAGTAGATTTCAGCCCGGCGCTCAGTTTACTGGAGGCGCGTGCAGCTCTTGCGCATACGCAGTGCGGGGCTGGCGAGCAGCTTTTGCCGCGGTTCATCAAGCCCTGCTAATAATCATACTCTATATGCCGTCATCTAAATAGTTGATGGAGATATTGAACAGAACCGGTCCCAAAACAGACCCCTGCGGAACCCCACTTGTTATACCCTTCCAATATGACTGTAAACCATTAATAACTACTGAGAACAGTTAGGCACCCACCTTTATAGTAGCCCCACGTAGGTTGTATTTCCCTAGATTTTTTGATAGTCATGCAAGACCATGTCAAATGCCTTACTAAAGTAGAGGTATACCACATCCACTCCTTGTCCCTCCTCCACAAGACTTGTTATCCTATCAAAGAAAAGTATCAGATTGGTTTGACATGATTTGTTCTTTACAAATCCATGCTGGCTGTTACGTATCACCTTATCTTCCAGATGTTTACAGATGATTCCTTAATTACCTGCTTCATTATCTTCCCTGGCACAGAAGTCAAACTGACTGACTGATCTGTAGAGAACTGGTTTAGTTATCAAACAAATATTTGATATAGTGTTAATGAAGTGAGCAACTACTTAGTGTTGTCCATTCAGAATTTTAAAGGGCAGAACTGTGCTGGTACTCCTCTGTAGAGTACCTGCATGGCTTGGGCCTAGCTGTATAAACCAATTTTGTTTACTGCAGAGTTAGTGCAGTAGTGTGTAAATGCACTAAACTTAAGGAAGCTCTAACTCGGTGATCCCCAACGCAGTGCCCGTGGGTGTCATGGTGCCCGCCAGGGCACTTCTGTGCGCCTGCCGAGTGATCTGGGCTAGCCGAAGCTATTCTTGCGCCCCAGGCGCGTGGCACACGTGCGGCCCCCCTTTTGGTGCCCAGCAGCCCCGAAAGGTTGGGGACCACTGCTCTAACTGATCTTTAGACTAGACAGTTGTGCTATTGGCAGGTCAGGAATAACGTACAGAGATTGGAAAATTTGAGTGTTGTCTAAAAGCTAGGAGAACATACACCTGTATTCACAATTGATAAGGCTATTAACTGATACATCTCACCATTGTAACGGGGGGTTTCCTCAAGGATCAGATGTGGTGAGATGTAAACAAGGCCAGTCTAATTTATTTGGTTTCCCCATTCTTCTCCCCCCTTGCCCGCTGTCATGCTGTGCATGTTCTATAACCTGCCATTTCTACAGAACACCATTAGAGGGCGCTCAACTACCTACTTCGTACCTAAGCTGCATATTAATGTGTTTAACTTTGTAAGAAGCAGTGCTTTTAACTTAGTCAAGTATAAACTTCACTTGTACTGAACAAATAGCAGTAAGTACAATCTAAATATTCAAATCTGAATTGGGTGACCAGACAGCAAGTATGTAAAATGAGGGGGGAAGTAGCAGATGTCCATATAAGACAACACCTCAAATATCGGAACTGTTCCTATAAAACCATACATTAGAACGTCAGTGTTCTTGTGCAAGAACTTGTGGCCATTGTAGACAGGCAGCAAGTTTTTGCGCAAAATCATGCCAATGTAGACGTAGCCTTTGAGTTGAAGGTGCTTCCGTGTCGTCCCCGCCCCACTCTAACCCAATGCCCTCTCTTTCCTTCAGAGCCAGGCATTCTCAGCCTCTCTGCTGTAACCGAATACCTTCCCCCTCCCCCAGAGCCAGGCACCTCCAGTCCTTGTCCTTCCTCCTCCTCCCCCCACACCCCCGCCCCCGGCTCTAATTCAATGCCTGAGTCCCAGAGGCGCTGCCGCCATGCACTTCTCCCTCCAGGCACTGGGGCACTTGTGCAGAGTGGCCAGCTATGAGCAGTCCAGGCGCGCAGTTCAGAACTAGGAAGAGTCGCATTTCTTTAAGCAAAGAGCTGCATGTGGCTTGAGAGCTGTGGGTTGGCCACCCTGTTCTAAACCTTAGTGTCTTAACTAAATGCCACATTTCTAAAGCTAGTTACTCTGACAAATCTGGCATTGGAGCATAATTGGCATACTCCCAAAAATTTAACCTTCTATCAACCTACTGACTGTGGAATCTGAACAGATTCTTAAAGTAACATGGGTAATGTTCAAAGAATATCTCATGGAGTACTATCACTTAATGTTGTACTCCTGTATATGTCCCACTATGATTGACCTCTGTAGGCTAACTAAACCCAATCATCATCATCATCATCCTTCACGCCCACTGACCTATAAAAGCAGCAACAAAGGTCCTCCACTTCTGTCTGTCTCTGGCCAGCCTCTTAATAGTGCCCCAAGTGTAATTCATGCTCTTCATTTCTACTTAAGTGGTCTGGCGCCATGTTGTCTTGGGTCGTCCTTGTTTCCGCTTCCCTTCAGGGGTCCAGTGCTCAGCAGTCTGTGATGGAGCTTCCATCTTTCCTGAGCACATGCCCAATCCATCTCCAGCATCTTTTCATAATGATGGTAACCATGTCATCTTGTTTACACTGTGCAAGCGGGTCCTGATTTGAAATTTTGTGGCCAAAAAATATAGAGGATCCTCTGAAGACTTCGTGTGAAAAGTTGACAATTTAAGTCATACTCCATACATCTGATCCATATAATAGTGTTGATAAAACATAGCTCTAATGAAACTTAAGTTTTGGCATGGATGCTGTATTGTGATGACTTCCATACAGCATTCAGACTCATGAAGACATTTCTGGCTTCACTGAGTCTGCTCTGGATATCATTTCTGATGCCTCCATCTTGCCTGATAATACTACTCAAGTATATAAAGCTCTCTGATAGGTAGGTCGTGGCTATCGATCTTAACTGATACTGGTGCCTCAATATTTAAGGTCATGACTTCTGTCGTCTTCTGGCTAACTCTTACTCCGACCTGTTTTCCGAAGGTGCAGAGTCGATTTGTCATCTTTTGCATATGATGACACATGGGAGAACAGCACAAGGTCATCAGCAAAATCAAGGTCCTCTAATGTCTTCTCCGCAAACCCAACCATAGCCATGTCTAAATGGTGTGCAGAAGCTGACCTTGTGTTACCTGATAGAGCTTATGGTGTGCGTGTGTGTGGGGGGGGAGGGGGGAGACCTGAACTATTGCTTCTTAGATAGCTGAGAGCTTTCATTAGCTTCAGATTTTTGGGCATGTCTCAACTACAAACTTACATTTTACCTTTTGTTAGGTCCTCACTGCCGTTCTGTTAATGGTGTACTTCTACGCCAGGAGTGTTTCCTCCTACTTGAGAAGTAGCATTGGTTCTCAGCTCTGCCTAGCTGTCTTTCAGGAGCCTGGCTACCATTTCCTTCCCCTTCTCTACCCCTCGCAGAAATTACCATAATTTCCAATGTAAGTAACCCACAGAGTCTATGCAGACATGAGTCCACCTCCACAAGAGGCGTAGGATTGCAAATGTCTATGGTAACAGGGCACTCACATTGGTGGGGACAAGAGTGTAGTGTGTACGCTGACTTAAGATGCCTTATTTCAACCTAATTATCTCTGAAGAGTAGATTAACGCTTTGAAATCCAGAAACTATGACCAGCATGCCTGTTTAGGCCTGCTCAGTAAGAGGCTTGCTGTATAGTTCATATTTTGCTGCTTTTGCCCTTCTCATTACTCGTGACCAATTACGCATTACCATACCTCTTCTAACAAGTTTCTGTGTCAGTTCCTTTTAATATCCCTTGTACTCAAACTTTGTAGCTATCAAAACCTACACCTTTAAACAAGTGAACAAAGCTGGTAGGCATCCCCATAATCCGAGCTAGCTTGCTGATCTTTGCGTATTCACTTTACCTTATCAGTTCAGGTTCCATGTTATAGTTACGGATGCATGTAAGGCTATGTCTAAACTACATTCCTCTTCCGAAAGAGGAATGTAAATGAGCCCAATTGAAAACACAAATGCAGCATGGATTTACAAATCTTGTGCTTAATTTGCATAATTGCCTGAGGGCTTTTTCAAAAGGGGTTTTCAAAAAAGAAACCATAATCTAGACGGGGGTTCTTTCGGAGTGGGAGGGGCGGAAGACCCCATTTTGAAAAAACAGTACTCCTGGAAAAAACGAGATATATCGGTTCTTTCAAAAAGGGTTATTTTGCGGCGGGAGGAACCCTCATCTAGACTGCAGTTTCATTTTTGAAAAAGCACTCATGCGATTATGCAAATGAAGGGTAAGATTTGTAAATCTGTGCTTCATTTGCTTTTTCGATCGGTCGGGGTACCATCTCTTAAGTTAGCCCTGTAAGTACCACTTCAGGGGCAGTATCTTACTACTTAGGATCCATCTTGGAACAGGATTAAATATTTTTGAAAGTCAATGAGGTGTAAATCTTATACCTTGGATTCAGGGTCCTTGGTGATTGTCAGAGCTCTGAGAACCAATGAAGAAAACATCTGGCATGATACATTGAAGGAAGCTGGTTTAGCTGAGAGCAGGAGTGCACTTACTCTGACTCGGAGGAAACACTTGTCAAGATCAGTACATAGCGCTAAGGGTTAGGCAAACAGAATGCTTGAATGCACTACAAAGAAAAGTGATACAGTGTTCTCTAGAGCATTGCATCCAAATTTGGCCATATTGTTAGGTTACCAGTCCAGGGAAGAGCAGCTGAGAGTGGCATAACTAAATTGGACACTTGTCAGAGGCAACAATTTCATAAGCCTTACCTGTGGCTGTATGATGTACTCAGCTATATTCTGAACTAACCAGTTGCTGTTACTGCTGCCCTGTAACCTTGGGATGTCCCTTCACAGTGTTTTGCTGTGGTAGCCTCGAATCTGAACTACTCACAGCATCCAAGCCATTACAAGCTGTGTGCGCAGCCAGCCATACCTTGGCTTGCACCAGCCTTGTTTATACTGCATTGTGATCCTAATGAACTCCCAGTCTGATTTCCCCCCCCCCCCCTCCAGAAACTTATATCTTGGTTTGCCCAGCCTTCTCTAGACAATACAAATTCATATAAAGTCCAAAATAGCAATACGTACCTACCTTATTGCCTGAATGGCATTTCAGATACTGGATTTGATAAACAAGTTCGACTACAAAGACTGAGTACAAGTCTTGCGGCATAAATCAGAAATTGTTGCAAGAAAAATAAAGATTGAACATAACTGGTGCCTGATACAATAAACTTAGTGAGATGTTTCTCACCACGTGCTCTGAGCAGTTTTACTGATCTAGTTCCTTCAGTCAATGCCTATTTTTCCAGTTCAGTGGCTGCTGCTTTTGTCCCTTGTGGGACAGTGGATTTATGGACAGACACCAGAGGTGCCTGGGGTGTTTGTTACTTTTTTTTTTAAATGGTATCCATTAGGGATGTTAAATTTAATCAACTAATCGACTAATTGAGGCAGCAAGGGGGAGGAAATGACCAGTTGAGGGACTAGTTGACCATCCGATAAGCTTTTGCTTATTGGATAGTCAACTACTCGCTTAGATCCCTAGTATCCATTCTCCTACAAAGCATGTGGAAAATGATGTACCCTGCTGCTTTTCCTTAGCTGTTTTTTTTCCTGGGGGGGGGGGTCTTCTCTTCCTGCTTGGTGATTGTTTTAATGGAAGTTTAAGCAGAACACATTCCTTCCTTTGGCAGACCAGTTTGTTAGCTTCTACTGTGGTTTGGAATGTGTTATAACACTATACAGGGAAATGTTGTTCCACGTACAATGCTGGCACACACTTCGAGACCGAATTGACCAGCAAACGGCACTTTTAGATGCTACCTCACAAGGCATATTTTGTGCAAAGATTATTACAACAGTAATATTGCTACTGACGCCGGTTTCCTTGCTATCTGGGGCAGTGTTCCCTCTAAGATTTTCCATCCATGAGCAGAATGAGGTTTTTGTCTTGCACACGACCTTTATATTGTTCAGATGTGCTACTGTGGCACCTAGTTATAAATCTTTCCCTTTTTCCCTCTGCTGCCATGTCTCCCATTCTCCCCCTCTGCTCTTGTGGTGCCTGGTGCTGTTCCCTGCCCACGTCACCCTCTGCTGTGCTGCACCCTAACCTTCCCACTGCCCTCCAGGGACTTGACCCCTTCCTCTTCACCTGACTCCTGCACCTGCCCTTCCCCCTTGTGTCGGCCCCTCCTTTAGCACCCCTCCCCATCCCACTCCTAATACCTCCCTCTACCCACCTGCACTGCCTCTCCACTCCACTCGCGCCTGCCCTTCTGCTTCACCTCCACAATCCCTCTGGCATCTGCACCTTACCCCTACATCCTCCTGCTACCTGCCCCCCTTGCCCCCTTTGTCCTTGGTGCCCACCCTCTCTCCATCTTCTTCCCCAGTTCACGCCCCTCTGCGCCCTCACATATGACCTTGCTCCAACCCCTGCCTTCCTCATTCCCACCCCTCCTTTCAACTCCTCTTCTCCTGACACCCACTCCTCCTCCTCCTCCCTCTTGCCCCCATTGCCCCTCCCCTCTCCTCACCCAGCATCACCCTGTCTCCTCCCTTCTCCTACCCCCTCACTGACATCTCCCCTCCCCTCTTCTGCCCTTTCCCCTCATTGTCTGTTTATGGTCTCCTGGCATTTCTCTCCTCCACCCTGTTCCATGGTGCCTTCCCCTTTCTTCTCCAGCCCTGCCCCCTCTCTTCTGCCTCACCATGAGCCCCTTCCTTTCTTCACCCCCACCTTACTTTCTGCCATCCTGACACCTGCACCTGCTGGATGGGGCAGCATGGTTGTTGGCTGCCCTGTGTGCTGGGGCTGGAGCCAGGACCATGGTGCTAATTTTTAGTACTGCGGCCCTGTCCCAGGCGCAGCTGCACCATGGCCCGGCTCTAATCCAAGCACAAGGCAGCATGCCCCACGTGCTGGGACTTGAGATGGGGCTGCGGTACTATTTTTAGTACCGCAGTCTTGGCCCCAGCAGCTGCCATGCAGTTGTGGCCCCAGCTGCTCCCAGAGGCTGAGCCATGCAGCGGGCAGCTGTCCCGTGTGCTGGGACTGGAGTGGGGCCAAGGTGCTACTACTTCAGTATTGGGGCCCAGGCTCAAGCTCTGGCAGCTGCCACACAGACATGTGGTAGCTGCCCAGCTGCTGCTGAGGTGGGCAGTCACGCTGCAGGTGGCCCTGCCCCTGGAGCAGCTGGGATTGCAGATGCATGAGTCTGCTGAGGAGGTGGGTGGGAATGAAATTCTTGCTGTGCACCTGTGCAGGCATGCACCTTATAGGGAACCTTGCTTGGAGGCGCCTCACCACCCTCTTCCGCTGGACCAGAAGAGCAATGGTGGAATGTAATTCAAGGGCAAATCACCCAGGAAACCAGCCCCCAAAAGGTATCAGAACACTAACATTTCTGTGTAAAAGCCTGCTGCCCCATGCTGCTGCTTCTGATTACTGCTGATGCAAAGCAGGTGCTGTCCACGGGTGCTACCACAAAGCAACCTCTGGGCAATGGGCCCAGGCCACTTGTGGTGGGAGATGCAGATAGAGGCTGCTATCCATGGGGAACTTGGACCCTCTGGACGGGTGCTGCTATTATGAAGCAGCTTTCCCCCCCCCCCCCCCGATAGAGGCAACAGTGCTGTAGGGTCAGGTGGTGCTGGTGCCGGGGAGGAGGGAAACGGGCTTTTGTGCTGGGAATCCCCAGTCTTGGCTTCTGCTCCTTTCCCTTTGCTGCTTCTGATACAGAGGCAGCAAAGTAGGGGGGAATGCAAGTAGTGGACAAGATTAACTGATAAGCCTAGGCTCAGTTAATCATCTAGTCGACTACTCATTGAAATCCCTATTGATCACCAAGTCGTTAAGGCTTCTGGAGGTAGAGGGATCAGTAATGGTTGTTGTTAGTGCATTTAAAACTATATAAACCATCTCGTACTTTATATTTCTAATTGCATGAAAATATGTGCACCAAATTAAGATATACAGAATCCTGCAGATTGTAACACCTAAAATTGATAGGTTCCATGAGGTATTTTGTGCAAAGCATCTATATTTATATTCATAAGCTAATTTTCTTAAAGCCACGGAGACACTCACACTGATCTGGTTATTGAATAGGCTACAGTGAACTCCCTGGTCTCGACCATTAAACTACCTAGATGCCAACTGTCATATTTGGGCTGTGCTATGCTGGAGGATGTTTGAAAGATGTTAGCAGGAACAACTGCCATACAAGTGCTATGTTTCAGGCCCCTCAGTGGTCTCTGGGGATGTCATGACATCAAACTTGCTATCAAGCCACAGATCTGTAGAACCACAGCTAAATTCTTGAACAGAAGCAAAATGCAGGCACTGAGGCAGTCTGAAGAACACTTTTTGACTTTATCTTTGCTCTGCAGCTGACAAACAAATTAGCACAGGAGGCAATTGCTGGGTTTAGCTTTGATCAGCACTGATTTTGCTTTTGGTGGCTTTTTAACAAATACCAAAGTGCATGTGTCATATTGCTATGTGGCCCACAATTATGTCATGTCACCAGTGCTTTTGGCGCACAAGATTGCAGATATGCCATCATTGCATAAACAACCTGGCCAGTCAGCAATCTAGGTGATACTCTGCTTGGAAATATGTCATGTCCCTTTGAGGCTTTTGGTGACCTTGTGTTTTTTTGTTTTTTTTTGTTTTTTTTCTGTTGCTTAAATAAAGCTTACTCCACAGTGGAGAGGGGCTTCTATAATCATTCTTTAGTCTTAAATGAACAGACTTCAATTGCCTGTTATGATTCTAATGGTGATTTCAAATGCTAAATTGCTGGCTTTCTCCACCAGAGTGCTGTGCCATTCCAATACAAGGGTGGGGAAACAGCTGTGTAACTGTGCCAGAAAGCGTAGTTTAAAAAGCAAAACCTGGAGGCACTAAATGTGCAAGAAGGCACTGCTTTCTCCCCCCCCCCCCCCCATCTGAAACTCCTATTTTCTAGACAGGTTCTCTTCAAATTGATCTGGATTCTTAAGGTTAAATCAGTTGATGCAGTTTTTTTGATCTAATGGCTTATCAGTTTAAGCAGTGCAGGTGATACTGGACAGGCTTAAGTGGCGTTAAGGCTTACATGGCTTGTACCCCAATAAAACTGAAAGTGCAGAAGGAGTTTAAGGGATGCTGGAACAGAGACACCTGGTTGAAGGGTGTAGGTTTAAAAGATTGGGTAAGGACTAAAATTCAGAATGGCCTAGTAAGGTAAATCCCCCAGTTCAGGACACACTTAAAGCTAATCACAACATAAATGAGCAGAGTGATACCCATGTAAAAAACCCTTCTAGCATGATTGTACCACCCTGCTAATTCAGAACCATATTTGATATATTTGGTCTACAAAGTGACAGAACCGTGATACATCAGTCAGGAAGATGATAGCCAGCTAATTCTGAAGAACAGACTTAAAGAATCTGACACACCTCAAAGACTTACAAGAAATTCCATGTGTAGCTGTATGTCATGTGCAGCACCAGGCTCTGTTAAAGTAACATACCTTGTTCCAAAGTTCTAATGCTGGAATTTAAAGTCTACCTAGTTATAGGGAAACTTAGTCACTCTTCGGGTAATGTGGAGCTCCTACCCAATTCTTTGACTTTTTGACTTAAGTGTAGGGTTGCCAGGTGTACGGTATTGACCCGGACAGTCCGGTATTTTTGCCTCCTGTCCAGTTTAAAAAAAATTCAGAAAATACTGGACACCTAAAATGTCCAGTATTTTCTGTTTTTTTTTTTTTCTCCTTCCCCTCTTCCCCCCGCTAGGAGGCAAAAATACTGGACATTTGGCAACCCTACAACACACTCAGCAACTGGGCCCAGACCCCTGCCTCCACCCCCAGACCTTCTGCTTACCTGGTTCCGCAGGGTAGCTGTGTTCTGGCTTGATCAAGAAACAAAATGGCTGCTGGCAAAAAGACTAAAGACCAAGGGGAAGCAATGCCTTCCCTGAGTCTTAGTGCTCAACTGTTCCCCTGTTCCTATCCCTATTCTGACTCTACATGCACTGAAAGGGCCATGCTGTTTTAATGCTATTTTATTTTTTAATTTTTTTTGCTCAACAACTTTGGTCCCCCCCCTCTTCTCTCACCCCCTCTTCTCTCACCCGCAACAGAATTATTTCACTGGTGGGTTTTTTTTTTTGGGGGGGGGGGGGAGGCAGTGTTTGGTATATTTGGTTAAACCATCTGGCAACCCTGTTTAAGTTGGAGGGCCAGCAATATCTGTATGGGTTTAAGTGTGTTTTGGCTTTTCTCTTGACTGAAGATATGCTTTTTGCTGTGTAAACAGAATTCAGATCAAGGCTAGAGATAACTGGGGCTTAATTTCTCTAATGAAGCTCCTTGGAAAAATTCACTTAATTCAGTCCCTATCCCCCCTACCTGGTACTAACCAGACCCATTTTCACAATTGTTGTCTATACGATGTGTAGCTGTTGTATTCATCAATGCAATCTGCAGTAGTGTAGACAGCTTACATTTCAACAAGACTACCATTATGCTTTCTGAGCCTTTTTTCATTTGAGAAAGCATAACATGATCTTTGCCAATTAGTAATAGTCCTAGCCTGTGAAATTGAAGTGAGGTAGCAGGTGGTATATGAGGAACAAAAACATCTGTGCCCAACACTAATCTAACAAATGACACATTTTGAACATTAATTCAGTGTTAATAGCATTTTATCTCTTGAAGCAGAAAACTCTCTGCACTTACTAGTATTTCTCTCTAGAAGTAGTATTTGTTTTTCATGCTAGGAACAAACCTTGAAGTCTGAACGCTACCAGATAACAAGCCAATTATTTGTCACATGCAACAATCTTGGTGGCAATGCTTGACTGAACCATTTTACATCCCATTCAGGTAATCTTGATTTTAATTGGCTCATGTGCATTAGTCATGAGTAACTGACCTTCTTGACAGCTTTGCACAAATAGCATCTAAACTTCAGATGGGGGGGGGGGTGTTTTGTCTTTAGTCTTTATTTACCCCAAGATCGATGCTGCAGAGATTGATCTCCAGATGTTTGACTTAGTGGTTCTAGTAAGCCCTGTGTGAATACAAAAAAGTGGATCTGCATCCACCATGATCCAGATTTTACTTGTTTCCACACAAGAAATCCAGAGAGAAGGGGAAGGAGCACAGATGAGCAAAGAGGTGGCAGGCAGCAGCAGGGTGTGTGTGTGTTTAAGTAGGGGGTGGGTTGTCACACTTTCTATTTTATTATTAGTCTCTCGAGTGCTGCAGTTCCTGATCCTAGATACAGAAAGAGTGCAAGGAAGGGGGGGGGGGAACGGGACCCAGAGCTACCAGTTGTATTTCCACACCTGTGGAAGCTGTTGTCGGTTTCAACAGTGTGTTGGGAGCTCCACAGGTCATTGCTCACCAGGTGGAGGGGGGGATGTGAGGAGGAAGGGAAGGGGAGAGTCTCACCTGTCTACCTCCTGAAGAGGGGGTACTTCAGAAATCCGAGGTACATCTACTTCATTCTTGTAACTGGAGTTGTCTTTCCTAGGTCAGTTTTTCTCCCCTAGCACAGGCCTGGACTAAGGCCTTGTTTACACTAAAAGGGAGATCACTGCTGCTGCAGATCACTGCTGCTGCAATCTATCTTCCAAAATTCAATGTAGTGAGTCTAGTTTGACTCATGAAATCAAATGTTGGAAGAGACAGTCTAGTTAAGACTTGCTAAATCAAACTCAGAGGGTGCCCTTGCCAGCATCCAGTACTCCTCCTTTTGCAAGGAGTAAGGGAAGCTGACGAGCATTTGCTCCTGCTGGCCTCCCACTGTGGGATTGCCACCAAGCTCAGCTTAAGGTAAACTGACTGCAGTTACTTATTCTATGTAGCTGGAGTTGAGTACCATACATGCTTGAAAGGGCATCTGCAACTCCTTAATGTTAAAAATCATAGCTGTTCCTGGATATTTGGGTAGCACCTGTAGCCAAAGCTTTCCACCTGCTTGAAAGGTAACGTCTGTTGCCAGATCCTTGCACATTTTTTTCAATGCAGAGATTAGATTCCAATACCCTGTACATGGAAGGAGCAGACCACAAAGTATAAAAACATGCAGTATTCACTTCAGCAGAATTTCATGCAGAGACCTTATTCCCATGCACAATCTGGAATGGTTTCCAATTGGTGTCAAATGATGCAGCCAATGGAGGTGATTGAGCTAACAGGCTTGGACTTGGTTTGTTAGGTGCCTTTAGGGCCCATTGTAGATAAGGATTCAGTACCCAAACTTGAGTGAGGTAAGTTTCACAGAGCCTTTTCCTGAAGGGGGTGTAGAGAGAAGGAAAATGGAATAATTGGCAAAATTTCATTTTCTGGGAACAGCTCCTTTGATCTGCTCCACAGGCTGTTCTAGGAATAGCTATTCAGATTTCAGGCCTCTAGATTTCTTTCTAACAGAGACCCACATCTAGGGTTGCCAGATGGTCTCCCAAAAAATACCAAACATGCTGGCTAAAAATTTGTTGAGCAAAAAAAAAAAAAACACTGCCACAAACACACATGCTATGTTTATAATAAAGTTAAGTATTAAACAGTCTTCATCCTACGCCATCTCTATGTAAAGAGGCTTAGAAGTAATTGTGCAAATGTGCATGCTATTTTCATTGTTTTCTATTCCTCTAAGGCTATAGAAGAATTTAGAAGAACACTTTTATCCTGCAACTGAAATGATTCTAGAGAACTCCCAGCACTGACTGTGCCCCGCCTCCCAGCCACTCCCCGCTCCCCTGCTAGGCTTCTGGGCTTCTGATGTGCCCAGAGCGATGATCGTGGCTCCCTTCCCAGCTGGGACTCCCAGGTTGGGAGGCGGGGCCATGATTGGTGCTGGGAGCCTGTGATTGTGCAGAAACCTGGCAGGGGAAGGGGGAGTGGCTGGGAGTCCCAGCAATCACAGGCTCCTAGTGCTGATGGTGGCCCTGCCTTCCAGCAGCTTTCCCCACCCACACTAGGCTTCTCATAGACTCTCATAGACTTTAAGGTCAGAAGGGACTATTATGATCATCTAGTCTGACCCCCTGCACAGTGCAGGCCACAGAATCTCACCCACCCCTCTTAGAATAATCCTCTCACCTATATCTCAGATACTGAAGCCTTCAAATACTTTGAAGGCCCCAAGATGCAGAGAATCCTCCAGCTGTGATCTGTTCCCCATGCTACAGAGGAAGGCAAAAAACCTCCAGGGTCTCTGCCAATCTACCCTGGAGGAAAATTCCTTCCCGACCCCAAATATGGCGATCAGCTAAACCCTGAGCATGTGGGCAAGACTCACCAGCCAGACACCCAGAAAGTTCTCTATAGTAACTCTATTGACCTATTTCCCACTTCCCTCTGGTGCGCAGCTGGAAAAATCAGAAGATACTGGACATTGCATGTGTCCAGTATTTTCTGATTTTTTTTTTTTTACTGGACAGAGCACAAATATTGGACTGTCTGGTAGAATACTGGACACTTGGCACTCTACCCACATCTCTCCTTTCTTCAGATGGGGGAGTTTTAGGCTGTAGTTCACTAATTGCTGTAGGGAAGATCTGTCTACACTTGGTCATTGTTTCTAGAGAAAGCAAATTAATTACCAGTAACCACCCACTCTCTGAATATATTAAATCCTCCTCTCCCTGAAATAGAACGGAAACAAACAAGTAAAATGTGCCAGAAAATCTCAAGGCCCATAAGAGAGATGGGCTGGTTAGTTGTTCCAGTCCTTCTTTCTAGCAAGAACTTTAGGGAAGAGGGACTTAGCTCAAAGATTCCAACCACTTGCTGGATCTGAAAAGTGTTGAAGACCATTTTAAATTCAGCTTTATTACAAAAATTGTGTGTGTGTGTGGGGGGGGGGGCTTTGTTACCAGTTTGAAACATTGTGCATCAGGAATGGTGTTATTCTGGAGCTGTTCACTGCATTTAGACTGTAATCACCCCATGACAGTCTGAAGGAAGGTTCTGAACTTCCATTTTTCTCCTCTTCATGCCCCCTCCCCCTTCTCAATGGAATAGAATAAAATTCTTAGCCCCACAATGATGCATAAAATATTAACTGGTTAAAGTCTTTCAAGTTCCAGTGAATATCCATACTTGTGCCAATTTTGCCTCCGATAGCTATAAAAGTTCAAATTTCTAGCTTCTCTACTGCATAACGTTGTGTAGCTGTTTCAAACGACTTGCTTCAAGAGGAGACCTGTAATGGAACACTATACAGGGCATCCCTGCTATAAGTTGCCCTGGTATATATCTGTTCCTACAAGCGTCAATTACTTTAGTGTGGAACTGATGGTGTGTTAAGTCCCTCCTATTCCCTGCTCCTAAGTCACCTCCAACCCCTCCCATTTCATAGAATCATAGAATACTTGGACTGGAAGGGACCTCAAGAGGTCATAGAGTCCAGACCCCTGCCTTCATGGCAGGACCAAATACTGTCTATACCATCTCTGATAGACATTTATCTAACCTACTCTTAAATATCTCCAGAGATGAAGATTCCACAACCTCCCTGGGCAATTTATTCCAGTGTCTAACCACTCTGACAGTTAGGAACTTTTTCCTAATGTCTAACCTAAACCTCCCTTGCTGCAGTTTAAGCCCATTGCTTCTTGTTCTATCCTCAGAGGCCAGGAAGAACAATTTTTTTCCCTCCTCCTTGTGACACCCTTTTAGATACCTAAAAACCGCTATCATGTCCCCTCTCAGTCTTCTCTTTTCCAAACTAAACCAGCCCAGTTCTTCTTTCACAGATCATGTTCTCTAGACCTTTAATAATTCTTGTTGGTCTTCTCTGGACCTTCTGTAATTTCTGTAATTTCTCCACATCTTTCTTGAAATGTGGTGCCCAGAACAGGACACAATACTCCAACTGAGGCCTAAGCAGTGCAGAGTAGAGCAGAAGAATGGAAGTCGGGTGGGGGGAGAATTCCCCATTTTAAGTTGTTTCGCTATAAGTCCAAGTTTTTTTGGAATGTATCTTGGATTATAGTAAGGACAGCCTGTATCGCACCCATAAGCTTGGGAACCAGTGGTGTAGGGGGTGCTACAGCACTCCTGGCCTAGCATCCAGGGTCCCAGCTGCCAGTCCTGTGTGCTGGGGTCCTGGTTTGAGCCCTGTTCACAGGAAGCCTCTGCTGCCAGCCCCACTCCTGGGGCCCTAGTTGTTGCACCATGTGCTGGAGCTTTTTTCCTGGCTTTAACTGTGGGTGGAGGCTAGACAAAGGCTCAGCACCATTACTCTTAAATGTTCCTGTGCCACTGATGGCACTACACTTGAATTGCCCCAAAATGAGATTAATGCAGGAAACTTCCACTACTCTTTTTTAACATGTAGACTAGCACTAAATAGGCTTTAGTCAAAGAACCAGCTGTATGGATTATGAACGCACATGAACTTCACTTCTGTAGCTTGTGAGACTTTTAAACTCGTTGTGTCTGTTAATCAGTTTGCCCATTGATGATGACCTCCCATGAGCACTCACCCAGAAGTATCTTGTATATTGGTAACTTTTTTTTCCCTCAGGTCACAAATCCCACTTGATCTCAGTAGTGTACACTTTGAGTGTTGCATTATAAGCTTGCTAAATACAGATTCCACTTCTCTTTAGCTAGCCCATTAAATTACAAACAGTTGCAGCACAGACAACAGGAAGCCACATATAATTTCTTCCCTTTTTCCCTGATTGAAAGTTCTGCACAGATGGCATATAGAATAGATTATGGCTAGTAATCCTTTTGTGTCCTAGAAGATTAAGGATATCCTGGTACAGCTGTGGTCAGCTGACTTTTCTTATTTAAATGATTAAAAACGCTGGCTGCAATTCTGCAGAAGACTAAGACGTCCCAGAAGCCAATTCACATTGTGCTGCAAGTGTTTGTTTAGAGAGGGAATGTTCTGTAAAACCTGGCCCAGGTTATAGATTTACAGAAACTTAACCTTGTGCTGTGAGACAACTATGACATGGCTCTCAAGTAATTTATTAAATGTGTACTGTATATGAGTCATATCAACATCGAAAGCCGTACAAAGGAAATAAAATGCAATGTGGGATTACAAAGTGAAGAAGCTGTACAATGCTGAGAATCAGGATGAATGCATCAATGGATCTATGTTAATGAGTAAAAATGCATTTTGAAATTTCTGGGATGGATTGTAGGGATACAGATCTATACGAGGATTATAAATCTCCATTTGACTTCAATACTGGTGTTAACCGGAGTTATCTCTACCTGTCACCTAGTGTAAACATTTCTCCACCTGGATCACCTGTACAGAACAATTTTGGTAACTTTTTAAATATTTTTTGGGGAAGGGGGAGATGGAGAGCAGTGAGTGTGTGCTAACTTCCTTTAATCCATGTAGAAATGATGACTGTTGCTGCAGATGTAATCAAATTCTGAAAAATGAAGGAATTGGTGTTGTGGGAGCCAAATTCTGCTTAAATCCTAACTGGTAGCATTATTGAGTGTTCACCGGTATAAATTAGGACAATTGGGCCAGTTGTTCACAACTTGGGAGACTTCGTAAGATGCAAAAAATTCTATCTTATGGGCTGATCTGCAATATGCATGCTTCATAAAATAAAGCTTGAAATCAATTTTAGTCAAACAAGTTGTCTGTGGTCTGAAGTAGAACAAAATTAAATGAACTGAACACTTAGTATCATTTTTCCAGAGAGGGGATATTTAACTTAGTTTGACAATTGATTAGTTGCATGTGAGTCTTGTATAATAACCCCCTAAGATTTACTTTGGCTTAAAATTGCCAGTACCACAAAATGGTGGAAAACAGACATCAGCTCCTGTTGGTTCTGAGTCAAAGTATTTCCCAGTCTAACAGACCCATCAAGTCTTTGCATTAAAATGTCCACATACCTCCCTGCAAATGCAGCAAACTTTCTTGTGCACAATTGGTCTAGCGCACTGAATACTGGTTTAATGCAGCACATACCAAACAAGCTGCCTTAGTGCCCTTACTCTAAAAATTAAGCCTAATTCATATATGAACTGGCAGTTCCAATTTCTATGTATCACAGATGATATTTTCCAGTTGACACCCTCCTAGTGTCTCTTGCTTCTGTTCCTGTCCCACACTCCCTTTCTTACTCTAGCTGACACATTGCATTCAGCTTGAACCAGAGAGCAAGTAGTGTGAACAAGATGCTGTTTAAGTGGATATAGTGTGTGTGTGTGTGTGTGTGTGTGTGTGTGTGTGTGTGTGTGTTTAAACAAAATGTAAAAGGATATGCTATCTTCTCTCTGCCTCTTCCCCCCCCCCCCCCCATGGGGACAAAAGTGTTAAACTACAGGGTGCAAAAGACTAAGGCGCTTTTATGATCTGTAGATGGAAGCATAAGGTGTGGAGAAATGGTGGGTATTTCCTCACCAGGCTGACTAGAGCATTAGTAAAATACTTTAAATCAATGTGAAAAATCTGTCCGCTTTCACTTTTCAGTTTAAAGATGTTGGGCAGAGTTGTCCTTGTTCTACAGGAGTCATTTTCATTTTAACTTCAATGTGTGAACTCAAAGGGGAAACTCACTTGATAGACTGTAAATTAGATACTTCAGATTTCTCATTTGTTAATCACAAAGCAAAAATTCTTTGCAGTTAGCCTGTAAGTAGTTACATAAGATTGCTTGCAAGTCAGACTAAGAAAAATCTTTATTGTGCAACTTTCTCTACATTGTTGTTCTTGTTATGTTACTTGCTAGTCAGACTTAATTTCTGTTCGGAGGGCGAAGTTCATGGCAAACATCAAATTTACAATAATAGTAAAACCTACAACCTTTCAACATAAGAACAGCAATACTGGCTTAGACCCAAAGGTCCATTTTAGCTTGGCATCTTGTCTTCTGACACAGACCAATGCCAAGTGCTTAGAGAGAACAGAACAAGCAATAGAGGACCATGTTTCCCTGTTCCCAGAACCAGTGGCTCAGATCATATTGACTGGACAGAAAATTAAGATTTAGGAGTAGAGTGAATATTCAGGTCAACAGGTTTTAACTTGTTTGAGATCATGAATATGTGGGGTATGTGCATAGGGATTTTTTAATAAACTGGATGGTTCTAATAATTCGTGATACTAACAGCAGAGAAGTCTGCAAACAAGATTTCTCAGATTCTTAAGGAGATAGTTTGAGAACTGCTAAGTGCTAACTACCTCTTTAAAAGCCAAGTGCTTTTGCCTCTTGATTTTACAAGCCATTTAGATTTCTGCCTGCTTAACTCCTTTTCTGAGGGGACATCATCTTCGTCTGTGTTTAAAAACGTGATGCTAAAATGAAGAGGTCATTCCTGATCTTTAGATGAACCTGTATGAGGGTTGTAACTGGAATGCTATCATTGGAATTAACCCTCAAATCATGTTAGGACATGCCAATTAGCCAACATACACTGGAAGGCTTATTTAAAAGCATTACACAGGTCTAAATTAAATTTTGGCCATCCTTATTGTATAAAGGTAACTTATCAGACACAAGTTGTGTCTATCAAATTAGCTGACCTTTTCAGAAGTTTATCCTAGTTTCATCCTCTGATTTGCAAGTGTCTTAGAATGAAAACAATCTAGCTCCTTAGTACTCAGTCCAGATCTGAGTTCTTAGAAAGCTGACGGTATCCTATAATTCCACTGGAGAACTTGTAAAATAAAGAATCTTTCTTACCCCTCCTGCAAAATAAGGGAATTAGATAACTGACTATTGCCTGTAAATTTATTATATGGCAACAACTACTACATTTTGATTCTCAACAGACATGAAATTAGATTTGTCAGGCAATTGCTAGCAACGTCAACATTGTCTACGACTTCAGATGAAAAGCTTTCCACAGGTTACTGGCAAATGAGGTTTTTAAAGCCTTTTGGGACATTCAGATCTACTAGGAAGACTGATTAAAAACCTTGGCTTCGGGGCTAACCTAAGTCATGTGATTTAAATGGGGGAAAAGATTCTGAATAGCAGTCATCTTGCAGTCTCCTGAAAATATTGCACTACAAAATCTGCCTTTGCTGATGAATGGTGCAGAGGTTGAGAACTAAAGACCTATAGAAACTAGGGATGTTAAATATTGGTTAATTGAATAGTTGAATGACCTCATGAGTTCTTATAGTCTATTCTTGTGGACTATTCTGTAGTCCCTGGGAACAGGGCCAGCAGCAGTCCAGGGTACCAGGTGGGGGAGAGTCCATGAGGGGAGCCAGTTTAAAAACCAGCTCCTCTTGTGGACCAGATGTTTGTTGCCCTGTGTTGCTGCCTCTGGTAAAGAGGCAGCAGTGGGGATGGCAGCAGCCCCTATGATGGGGTGTGAGCTCCAGAACCTGGCATGAACCGGAACTGAGCCGGGCTGCTGGCCAGCATGCTAAAAAATTCACTGGGGGGGGGGGGGGATGTGTGTAGTCTAGCATTAACCTATAAGCTATGTAGGTTATCAGTTAATCAACGACACTATTACAGCCCTAATAGAAACCATCTACAATCTTGACCTGGGTGGTTTCCCGAGTTAAGATTTAGGCATATGTTGACAGGAAGAGGGTTGTGATGCTTATGTTGAATCTATTCCTCAGATACATAGATGTTGCTGACAATATGGGAAATCAGTATTAATAACACATGCCAGAAACATCTAGATTATCTGTGCTTTAGTGACCCACTGGAGAAAAGAAAACTACCAAAACAATGGATCCAGCAAGCATCATTCAGGCCAGGTCTATGCTAGACCTGGAAGGTTGGCTTAAGGTATGCAACTTCAACTATGTAAATAACATAACTGACATTGGCAGACCTTAAGCTGGGTTTGTGAGGAGTACTGGTTCCAGCCAGGGGTGCCCTCAGTGTTTGATTTAATGGGTCTTTACTAGACCTGCTAAATCAAGCAAGGGGAGACGTGGCCTCAGTTGCTCGAAACCCTTCAGGAATAAGGCTTTCAAGCAGACTTGGCCAGCATATTTTGGGGATTGTGTAAAAATGTTACTTTTGGCACTGTAGGAAAAGGAGACTGGATATTCCAGGTTTTGTTTCTGGAGATTGCCTCTTCAGAATTGTATGGGTGAAAATACTGAGATCTGTTTTCTGGAAAGTAGATTACGTGCACTGGCTTATCACAGATCTATCTTGGACACTTTGAGAGATAAGCCATGTGCTTTATCTTGTGAAGTACAAGCTCTTTGGAGCAGGGACTGTTTTATTTACGTAGATCCGAGCTCAAGGGAGTCCTGGTCCATGATCACGATTCCTGATTCTCTGGTAATACGAATAAATGAGTGAGGATATGTGGCTTAGCAAGAATGACTTGCCTAACAAGCAGTAACACACACTAAACTGAGTAGCTAGTGAAGTATTAAGGCTGGAATCCATTAGCTTCCAAACTGTGCTTTAATGCTGTGTCCACCAACGTTGAAGCCAAAAACTTGTTAATCAGGCTACATATGATACATATATATGTTTAGTGGGGATCACAGTACATACCAGTACTTACAACATGTTTTGGTCTCAAAATAACTGAGGCTTAGGGCTCATCTTGCTGATCTTTTCCATATGGAATACACTTGGCTTCTTGAGACAAACAAATTCAGCTGTAGGATCTGGACAAGATGACTCTCCTTGCACATGAATAAGTAAGGTTCTGTAGGGTACATGTAAAGTGAAAACAGTGAAGTTGAAGTTTTAGAATGGTCTGGGGTCTAATGACCTTGAGAATAGAATTAATCTTCCTTAGCTGCTGTTGGCCATTCAAAACTAAATATAAAATTCCTCATGTCTGCAGAGGAGATGTTAAATAGTCATCGGGTCTACAGGTCTTTGAATACAAGATGGGTCCTGCCTCTCCCTCCCTCTCCCCTTCCTAAGCCTCACTTAAGAAGGCCAAAGGATAGAACATATTGCTGTTCTCTGATCCTATCTGGTGTGTGGGAGGCTTAGGGTTTTTGTTTTTTTTAAAGAACTTGATTGGTAGTATGAAGGAAAGCAAACCGTGCTCTCCCTTGGCTAGAGTAGGAGACTAGCAACAGACTCAAGTACTTTTTTGGGGGGAGGGGGAGTTTATACCACTACATTCAGAGACCTAAAATAAATCACTCCCACCTCTGCTTTCTTTTCTATCCATCCTACATATGCAAAACCACTTTAGTTGAGAAGGCTGATGTCATACTAGAAGGCCCTTGTATAAGCACCTAAATAGTTGTTCTAGGGTTCTCACTATTTCATTAATACACAAACTCTGGCATTGTCATGTTTATAACAAAAAAAAAATCTGTAGACTTGATAGAACCTAATACTTTCACTATCTTTTCTTAGAAAATAGTGTTCTACTAATCTTTCTTCAAGGTTTGCTGAGCTCAGACACAGTACCTGAGGTAGGAGAGGATGCTGCTGCTACTGTGAATACAACAGAAAATCTTTCTGAAGAAGAACAGGAAGAACTAAGAAAAGAACTTGCTAAGGTAAAGAAGAATCTTTATTCAAGTGGTTCTCTTGCTCTTACAAAAACTTTTCAGAAACCAGCAAGTCTAAATTTTGAATATGGCTCTTAGAAGAGAATTGTGGGAGACAATGACCAAAGTGGTCAGCTTTATACGCCCAACACGGGGACCTAATCGACCTTAATTTTTCTTCAAAACTGGTATCTCAAACCTCACTGAAGCCAGCTACAGCTACCAGTGCTCAGCATTACATAACTAGCTTTATTTTTAGTAGATGCCTAAATATAACTTTAAGCATCTGTCTTTAGCTTCCCAGGCTTGAACAGCTTGTCCACTTCCCTGCATTCTTCAACTTCAGAATTAATTGGTAGAACACTCCACCCTGCTAATGTATTTAACTTTTTTGCAGTGTTCAAGTTGTGTACAGTGCATTGCTAATGATTGACAAGGAGACTAATCTTGTTCTCAATTCATACCAGCAGTGAACATTCAGCAAACATGGTTTAAACCAAGTCCTTATAAATAAGCCAATGTTTCAGGCTGCTAAAGCCTTTACTTTTAACACTGAGCACTTCTCCTTCCAATTGAAAAAATTGGGCTGCTCAAATAAGACTGCTAGAGCCTCCACAAAGTTCAACTTCAGAACCTTAATTTGGAATATCATGGCTTTAAATGCTTGTTTTACACATCCTAGAGTTGATAAACATAGCTTGCATTCCCCAGCTAGTCATGCGTGTCTCACTTTAGCAGGCCAGATTAGGGAGTGGTATTCATATATAGGCAGACTGGTTGAGCACCTCTCCTGTGAAGATATGGTCTCAATAGAGTGCTTCATGCTGGACATGCAAACCTTGGCATGCTATGTTTGAGAAATGTGATACTATCACATCTATTCTTGAAAACCTTTTCGTTTCCAGGGCTGCTACCCTGCACTTCTTACAAAAGCAGAAATCTTATGCACTGAACAGGTATCGTTCAGGCTTTGCTAGTCCCTCACCATGCTCCAATCCTGACATGCAAGGAGGATCAAGAACTGAAAGTTCCCTTAAGTCAATACTTGATCTCCAAACTGGCTAAAAACTGTCTGGTAGAGAGATTTACTATTAATCTGGATGAGTAGATAAATGAATTCCTATAGCCTATTAATCTCCTAAATCAGTGGTTTTCAAACTTTCTTATGACCCAGTTGAAGAAAACAGATGCTCATGACCCAACATAATTTGATTACAGTGTGGGATTTGAGGTGGGGTTGAGGATGAGAGCTTTGGGTTTAGAGGAAGGCTCCTGCTTTGGGGGTGAGGGAGTCAGGGCTGGGGCAGGAGGGGCTTACCTTCAACAGTTCCTGGTCAGCAGTGCAACAGGGATGCTAAGGTAGGCTTCCTGCTTCACCTGACACCACAGACCATGCTGCACCCTAGAAGCAGCCCGCAGCAGATTCCCAGACAATGGGAGTGCACAGAGCCCTGTGAGCTGTGGTCCCCGTCCCCCCCCAGGAGACAGGGACGCAGCACAGTCTACGGTGCCAGGACAGTGAGGTAGCTTGCCTTAACACCCCCACTAGTAAGCGGATCCTCCTGCAGCAAGGAGACCAGCCCTTGGCATTCCATGACCCAGTACTGGGTTGCAACCCATAGTTTGAAAACCACTGTCCTAAATAATCCAGTCATCCTCCAGAAACACTGAAATAACTGGAGGAGAGAGACTTTTTCCCCCCCTAACCAGTCTCTTTGAACAACTGCAGACCATAGGGAAAAGACACTTTTTCATCAATGGTTTTCTAAAAGATAAGATGAAATGTTAAAACATGGCACCCATTGTAAATGACTTCATAATGCTTAATGTTCTTCAGTTAATGACTTTCTAAATGAAGCATGCTAACTGCTTACCGTACTTGGTAACTTGTCTTTCTCCTTGAACTATATACTGCCCTAGGTAGAAGAGGAAATCCAGACGCTCTCCCAGGTGCTAGCGGCCAAGGAGAAGCATCTAGCAGAAATCAAGAGAAAACTGGGAATCAATTCATTGCAGGAACTGAGGCAAAACCTTACCAAAGGCTGGCAAGATGTGACTTCCACTTCAGCGTATGTCCTTGTCATTGGTTCAGTGTATCATGAATCCGTGTTAAGTGAAAACTGTTCCTGTGCTGGCAAATTTTTAAACCTATTTACCAGTCAAACTTTCTTTTCTTACAAATGTGAAGGAACAGTAGCAGTGTTCTTGAGGGTATCAAGTTTAAGGTAAAACGAAGCTTCACCAAAATCTTGGTGAGTCCCTGCTCCCATGGGCCTTCTGTCAGCCCTGTCCTTATAGTGCCCTCCTTGCTAGTCTGCATAAATGGGGGAAAAAGCAGTGTCTGTCTTGGCAGCACATAGCACCATTTTGATGGTGGAAATCAAATGCAATATCCTTCTCCCATCCCACACCCTCTTAATTGGCAAACTATTGTAAATCTTTCCCTTATGTATGAAAAGAAATGTACAACACCACGGTCACTTGAGCTTTGGATTTTAGCGATAAATTCCAAAGATGAAACAGTCATTTTTAACATCACTGATATAGTGAATATCTGAAAGATCTGCAGTTACTGTATGCATGAGGTAAAAAGCTTATACGGAACAGTTTTGTAATACTGAGATTGAGCCCAAAGTCTTTGCTCTCACTTAATCACCTCAATTGTTTCACTGGAACCACACACAATTTAGCAATATTAGGTTCGGCCTACAGCTTAAGTCCCTTTTCCAGTGGCCCCAGAGCAAGAAAAAGCAAATTGATTTATAGGTGAGCCTTCCCTGAAACATGAGTTGATGACAAAGTGACTTAAATAATAAAGCTAAAGACACCATTCATATGGCTGGCTGTAGAATTTAACTGGCTGTAGAATTTAAGAATGTTGTGATTGGGACATGATTGGGAGATATCCTGGCTATCAGTCTTAATTCAAAGTCTTAAGATTCATGTGGCTTTTTTAGACTTTTGCATTAAAATGGAGCAGAAGTTCAGGCAGTAAGGGTAGACTTACTAATGGAATCCTATTTACCTCTGGCTGTTTGAATATAGATATAAGAAGACTTCCGAAACCCTGTCTCAGGCTGGGCAGAAGGCTTCTGCTGCTTTTTCATCAGTTGGCTCAGTTATAACAAAAAAGTTGGAAGATGTGAAGTATGTTTCATTAATCTTTTACTGAAGTTTTGTGTGTGTGTGTGTGGGGGGGGGGCATTATTTACTCACTGATCAGAAGTGAAAGTTAAGGCACAGACTTGCATACCATTGATTTGTCCTGAGCATCTGCTTCTGATTTGTCCTGAGAGAATGGTTGCTTGTGGAATCCACTCATAAAATCACTATATGCAATTCTGTTCTATTATAAATGGGTGTAAGAGCAAACTATTGTGAACCTAAAATACTTATTTCTACCACCACTCACTTGATTCTCTTTAGTGGGATTTTACAAAATAAGTATTTTTCATTCGTACTTGTGTTGACATTGCTCTTGGATTTTTTTTTTTTTTTTTTTTTTTTTTGGAGGGGGGTTTAGGGGAGCAATCCCAGCCTATGGAAGGAAGCACACTATATTTTCTCATGACTATATAACTTTTGCATCAAAGTCCATTTCATATGGATAGCTTTTGGTGTTCTGTTTGCTTTCCTTAAGTCATATAAGTAAGCTATTCCTAACTTCATTCTAAGAACCTGATTTTTATTTCCTTTTTATGACCTATTGCCAGTGTGCCACCAAGTTACTAAGCTGGTAACTGACAAACTGAAAAATCTGTTTCTCTCATGTCAAAACTGTATCTTCATTATATTCCATCTTTCATGCACACTAATAACAGACCACTTAAAACTACCCTTTATTTAAATTGCATGAAAGATTCCCCCCCTCCCCAAGTCCATTAGCATCTGTAGGTTTATACAGTCCATACAATTTCATTGCTTTCACTACAGGAATTTGCAAAATTCATTTCTCGCCTGTCTCTTGCTATAGCTTGCCTTGCATGGCACCAAATGATCTGCCTGTTTGTTGTGCCATAGAAATTCAATCCATTTCAGAATTTAATTGCATTGGAAAACAGTGTAATAGTCAGCCTTGCATTTCAAGTGCTGCCATTTACCTCTTTTTTTGCTTCTGTAAATGGAATGGTTTTTAGAAGTAGCTATAAGATTAATTTTACTGTAGATTTATCAGAAATTCCTTTATTTTTTTTAATGCTTACTCTGGCATCCTGCAGATTGCAGGCTTTTTCACATTCCTTTAGGTAAGGTGGGTTTTAGAAATGTTGATGCAACTTGAGCATGTAGCTGGCTAGATCCACATAAATTTTACAAATTAATTTATCTAAGCAACATTTGTTTCCTTTAGTAACTACAGAGAATAAAAATAGCCTAATCTTTTTAATGCTGGGGTGGATTTCATCATTTTGGCAGCTCCTAAATGATTAGGAGATCCCCATATACAGTAATCCTTTTTTTCCATTTTTTTTTAAAAGAAAGGAAGCTGTAGAGGAGGGGAGCAGTTGTGGAAGTACATTGTAAGGAGACATGAAAAGGCTTTGAGGTCAATGGCATGCAGAATTCCTTCCTCTAATGTCTGATTAAGTATTCTGGTTCCCTCTTTGCATCACATGTTTGTTCAGCAGTGCATTAATAGGGTAGCAGTTGTCTTTCAATGTTTGTCATCATAGTAGCTGTTCAGTAGTGGCAATATTTGAGGCTAAATGCAAGTAATGGATGCATTCCGCTGTCTTAGTTGACCTAACTACACCATTTCTCATCATTTGTATTTGGCATCTTTGGAATCCTAGGCAAACTTAATCTTTAACTTGCAAATGAAACTCAGATTTATAAGCAACTACAAAGCAAAGGCAAACTATTAAATCTAATGTTGTACACACTTGGCTAAAGCATCGTGATCTAATCTAAATGTATTATATCGGGGTAATAAACATTAATGGAATTGATAAGTGTTGCTGCATACACAGTATTGTGCAAATACCACATAAAGGTTAACATATTAAAAAGGTAATTCAGGGATAACCTGTAAGAGAAAATAATGCTTTTAAATGTACAAGTAATTCTAGGACAAGGGAATTGTGTTGCAGCTATGCAGAATGCTTTTTAAGTGGCATATTTTTAATAGAGCTATAGTTCTCTTGCTATGGTCTTATGAATGTGTATATGACTCCAGTTTATTTGAAACTACCCTTTAGAGAACCAGTTTTAATCTCAGAATCTTTCTCCCCATAATTGAAGAGGTCTCTTTGCATGGAGTCAGATGCAAAAGGCTTTTAAGCAAATTGCTTTTCACAATTGATCATAACTAACTCCTGCTTTCTCCTTTTTCTTAATGCTGACGCTTAGCATACGCTCTATACAACATTCAATTAGCATGCCTGTTATGAGGTAATGTATGTTTTAGCATGTGATCCAGCTATTGGATATACATATTGTTTCTTAATAGATGAACTGACTCTTTCCTTTCCCCCTAGTGTAGAAACAGATATTTTAATTTAAATTCTACAACAGTTATTTTATCCTAAGTCAGTATAGTATGAACTGACTGTTCTTTCTGAAAGTTCATTGTATCTTGTTCTGTTGGCAGTGAGGGTACGTCTACACTAGCTCGGTAGTTCGAGCTAGGTAGGGTAATGAGGGCAAGCGGCGTTGCAAAGGAAGCCCATGATTTAACTATCCCAGGCTTCATTTGGATGTTCCCGGGCGCCGCCATTTTTAAATCCCCCTTAGTCTGAACTCCGTGCCCGCGGCTACACGCGGCATGGAGTAGGTAGTTTGAATTAAAGATCCTAATTAAAACTACCTACTCTGTGCCGCATGTAGCCGCGGGCACGGAGTTCGGACTAAGGGGGGATTTAAAAATGACGGCGCCCGGGAACATCCAAATGAAGCCTGGGATAGTTAAATCCCGGGCTTCATTTGCAACTCTGCTTGCCCTCATTACCCTACCTAGCTCGAACTACCGAGCTAGTGTAGACGTACTCTTACATACCCTAGATGTGACTAATGACACTTCCTTCCTGTGGTGAGAGGCTGAATAATCTTTATGCTACTAATGTTATGTAATGAAATCTCATGCTACTAAACTAGTTCAAATCCAGAACTAGTCTCTACAGCTGTGGACACCAACCGGTAGATCACGATCTACCAATCAATCTCAGGGGCTCGAAGAGTCGCTCTTGAGCCCTCTCTGAACTGTGTGCCTGCGCAGTACATTTAAATTTGATTTCCTCATTTGAGGAGCAGCTACTCACCGAGCAACAACACAGGTGAGTAGCTGCGTGGAATGGTGGGAGTTGGGAGGTCAGGAGGGCTGAAATACCCCAGCCAGCTGGCCATGGTGCTCGGCCAGGGTGTACCATGCTCCGTGGGCAGGCGCAGAGGAGAAGCCGCCTGATCAGCTGGAGTGCGGTTCAGCATCCTCCGGGCTGAACGCCACAGCCAGCTGTCCAGGCAGCTTCCCCTCTGCACCAACCCACGTGGAGCATGGTGTACCTAGGCTGAGCGCCATGGCCAGCTGGCCGGGCAGCCGCTTCTCTTTGCTCCAGCCCGGCTGCCCTGCGGTCAGCCCAGAGGGAGCGTAGGACGGAGGCTTCCCTCCGTGGCTGGTGTAGGGAACTCCCTGCCCCAACCTTGCTCCCTCTCCCTTGCCCCCAACCTGTACCCCGCCCTCCTGCTCCCTCTCCCTTGCCCCCTGCCCCCTCCCCCCCCAAACCCTGTCCCTTGCTGCAGAAACCTGTCCTTCTGGCACCCTGCCCCCACTGGCACCCTGTTCCCTGCCCCAGAACCCACTAGCACTCCTCCCCAGTACTGTCCCCTGCTCCTGAATGACTTTTCTATGGGTCAGTGACCCCTGACTCTCAAAGCAGGTTCCCTGCCATTCTCATAAATAAAGACAATACAGAAACTTTTTGTGTTTAACATAGTATTTTATTTAAAAATAAAGCCTGGCCAACAAACCCCCAGTTGGGGCCAAGCCCCCATCTGGCCACAACCACTCCTGCACTCCCCCCTTCCCCAGACACTAGATCTGAGCCTATCAAACACTGGAACATCCTGCCCTGAGCCCCTCACATACCCCAACCCAAATTCCTGCACCCTCACATCCACAAGCCTGTGGCTCGCTTAGTACCCCAACACTGCCCAGCCTGGAGCCCCCTCCCTGAGCCAGTGTCCCCTTCTCCACCTCCTCCTGCATCCAGATTTCCTCCCAAAACTTGCACCTTGCACCCCTTCCCACACTCAAATCCCTCATTCCCACCCAAGAGACTACACATCCTGTCTGAACCCAGCCAGGGTCAGGCTAGACTGCAGGAGTTTTTCAGGATTCTGGAGATATCCCAGAAAAACTCTTCTGCATCCAGGGTTGTTTGTTCTTCTGTGTTTTTTTTTTTTTTTTAAAGTGGAAGAGCAAACATGCTCTTCCAGTCACCCCTATATTCCTCTTTCCACAAGGAATAAGGGGGCTTCCAAAAGAAGGCTTTTTTTTTTTCCTTCTGACATTTGGTTCAGTCCAGACAGGCCAAATGTTGGAAAAACCTCTTCCTACAGAAGAATTTTTTTTTAAAGCAGCAGTATAAGGATTGGGGATAGCGAGTGATGGAGAGGAGGAGAATAGAGAGAGTGGGGCTTCAAGGAAGGGGTGGGGCTTCAAGGAAGATCTTGGCTTGGTCTGTCATTTAAAAAGTGATCTTGGGTGTAAAAAGGTTGGAGACCACTGCTCTACAGCCATTCATTTTAGAAGACTGACTCACCTGTAGGTGAAGAAAGTAGATGGTTTAGCCTCTGACTTCAGTTTTTTCTTGCTTATGTTAATTGCTTGCCTTGTCTCCCTCCTGCTAAAGAACACAAGAAAGGCGTGCAGATATAACTTCCTATTGCTTGGTGTTTTTCCCAAACAAAGGAGTGGTGCACATGCCTACAGTATAAATGCACATCAGAGTAACTGAAAGATAAATGTGGGCCTCCTAAATGGATTCTGAGCAAAAAGGAAAACTGAAGTTAAGGCCTTTCTCCAAATCTAAAACTCCTAATATGTTGTACTCTGAAACTTATTCAGAAGGTATATGACAAACACTAAGCCTGACTGCATCAGAAATAAGCAATTCTCCATGTGGCCAAAAAGATTAAGGCACAAGTTATTTGCATGAGGTCACACTGCAAATTGGTAGCAATTGATACAGAATCCAGGGGTGACCTACTGACCCTACAGAAGTCAGTGTTTTGCCATTTACTTTAGTGGGGACAAAAGGTCACTTCTTGTCTCAACAAGCAAATAGAGGCTTCTGCCACTAAGTAACACTGCTTTTATGTTACTGCATTTTACCTTGTTTGTAGCTCAACAGTCTCTACCTGAGAGACTGGGAAGAGAATTCTTACTACTGTTGGTAGTGACTGTCTGAGAGCAGCCTAAGCTACCTGAGTGGCCCTCCATCTCAGTGGACTGCAAGATTGTTGTAACCAAGATAGGATAGTTTTGCTAATTATGCTTGTCTATCTAGAATTTGCAGGGTGTGCCAATTAAACTATAGCAGCACTTTGATTGGATGCAGAAGGATCCCATGGCTCAGTCACTCTTGTGTGCAGTCAGCTCGCACCTCACTTCACGTGCCATTGGTTTACATGTGTGTCACTTCAGTAATACGAGTCGGGGAAAAAAACCTATGCAGACAGAAACCAGAAGAATCTGGAAACCCTGCACGTGGGCAATGGTAACCAAAATGTCATGCGGGCCCCACAGGTTGCCCACCATTGCTCCAGAGGGACAAGGTAGAAAGGAGATATTTAAGTTTGACGTGTAGTATTATCCACTGAGATCATATCTTCTGCTACTCTATAACAGCTAACCGAGCTTGAGGTTCATTTTTGTTAAATAACCTTTAACTTTGAGACGCACACTATCATTTATGACCCAACAATCATTCATTAGACTCTAGAGTGACTGGATGTGACTAAATTGTCTTACTGAACTAGCTAACTTTTGAGTCATCAATCTGTTTGAAAAGTCAATGGAAAAAAGACTGACAGGTTAAATATGGCATACTATAGTACCTTAGCACCTTGCCTTTGTAAAGTACTGTCACTTTTCCAGGCAATGAGTAACTTCACTGAAAGTTGATTGACTTGTAGCTTTCTTCTGCTGTTAAGCCATGTAAAGAGTGACTGCTGCAGAGATTGTAATAAAATGAGCAGCTGGGCTTGAAGTTTAGGCTTTTAGACATGGATTTTAGTTGAAGCTCTTCAATTAGACATTTTAGGTCATGTGCTGTCTGCCCTCCCTCCCATTGTGCTTGGGCTGGGGAAGGCTGGGACAACACACCGCCCCTTTCTCCCCAACATGCTCCTGCCCGAGTAACTGTTTTTACAAAATGTACAAAAGCTACTATTTAAAAAAAAATAAAAAATTGAGGGCTGTCAAAAGCATGTTGACACAGGGCCAGGGAAACATGGCTGCAGTATTGCAAAACTAACCTAGTGTTACTATGTTCATTTTATTGCTTAAGACGCTAACCACTAGCTGTCTGTTCCCTCTTAGAAATTCTCCTACTTTCAAATCATTTGAAGAAAAGGTTGAAAACTTAAAGGTAAGTCTAATTGCCTCTGGAAACAGCTTTGAGCTACTTAAGCTGAGACTTTTTCTGAAGTCTTTTCCTGAATGTGCTGCTCAAATTCCCTCCCTTGAAATGTAATGGCAGTTGGGGAACTAACCTCTTAAGCTACTCTTGAAAATTTAAATGTAGTTGTTTGACAACCAACTACATTGTTGTAAAACAAAGGTGTATAACTAGCTATGATGGCTTTGTCCGAAAATCCCTAGTTGGGAAGACTGACTACTGTCTGGTCTACTTTTTATGCCCAGAACAGCACAAATGGGCTGGATCACTTTGTTTCAGTTCAAGGCATTTGCGCCTATATTTCTATTTGGTCCAAAAAAGGCAATTCACTCGGACTCCCAGCCATTACCTCCTGCATTTCTCTCCCTCCTGACCCCCAAACTCTTTCTAGGCAGCACAGCTCCCTATTTACGCTGCGAAGTCAGACTGTCTGGGCAGGCCTACTTCACTTTCTCCTCTGGGGCTACATCTACACTGCAAGGTTTTTGCGCAAAATGGCTGTTTTGTGCAAAAACCTGCAGAATGTCCACATCTCAAATGCACTTTTGTGCAAGTAAATCAGCAGTAAAATGGCAGAAGCAGAGGGCTTTTGCCGGTGTAGGTAAACCACCTCCTTCTGTGAGGCATAACTCCCTTTTGCACTACAGCTATTGTGCAAAAAGGCAAGTGTGGTCGCTTCAGAGGGGTTTCTTGTGCAAGAAACCCTATGGGAAAAAGCACAGGTGCTCTGATGGCCATTCTGTGAATGGCCATCAGAGCTTTCCTGCACAAGAGCATCCATGCAGTGTGGATACTCTTGTGCAAAAGCACATCACTTTTGTGATGTGCTTTGAGGTGTGGACCTGTTTTTGCGTAAGAAGTTTTTGCACAAGAACTCTTCGCAAAAGACTTCTTGTGCAAAAACCTTGCAGTGTAAACATAGCCTGGTAAACAACATAACTGACTGCAGCTAAGATAGCACATAGCTCTTTCTAAGCAAGCATGCTTATTAAGGGGAAAGCACTGAGAACACATATAAAACAGTAAAGTTGCATGCAAATAGACGTATCTGAGAGCACCCAAACTCCAAGCAGGGCTCTGGCTGGAAAACAGCCCTTCACCCCTTCAAGGGATTTTTCTGTGGTTACCAGGAGTGGTCGGCTGCAGCAGCAGGTGCCCCAGGCAGAAAGCGCGATCAGTGCCCCTGCCTGCACGGCCGTCAATGGCCTAGGCTCACGGGCTGCCCCTGGTGGTTACAAGTGGGTAACTGCTCTGGCTCAGAACCAACACACTATATATCTGAGTTGTTCTTTTATGCCATTTGGGCTTTGAGTCTGGGAACTGGGAACTTGTAGATGAAGATCCCTATCTTGGGTCAAAGCTTCAGTAGATCAGATCTGGAGGTAGATATTTGCATTCCCCTCGTCACGAATATTTCTTAGGAAATCTACTCCACTAACGTTTAGTCTTGTCTTAGCCCCTTTTAAGAGTCCTTTGAAGCTTGTAAGACTTCCAAAAGTTCACAGGAATCATGTTTTCCTGGACAAGTTGTGTACAATCCCACAATGATACAAATTTGCATTTTAATATGAGGTTCTAAGATATTTCAATAAAGTTTGTCCAGGAAACTGCCTTTCATACATGCACATGCTTTTGTATATCCAGAAGCTATACTGATTGAGTTTTTTTTTAAACTTTCAGGTGAAAAGCTGTTGTATTCTAGCTCAGGGGTTTTCAAACTTTGGATCATGGCTTGTAAGCATAAGCTGCTAGCTGGCTGGGAGATGCTTTGTTTACCTAGGCTATGTCTAGACTGCAAGCCTCTTTCGAAAGAGAGCGTCTAGACTGCACGCGGAACTTTCGAAAGAGCAAGCCGCTTTTTCGAAAGAAAGCACCCGGTGAGTCTGGATGCTCTCTTTCGAAGAAGCCCTATTTACATTCAAGAACGCCTTCTTTCGAAAGAAGCACTTTCGAAAAAAGGTGTTCTTCCTCGTGAAATGAGGTTTACCGCCGTCGAAAGAAAAGCCACGTTCTTTCGATTTAATTTCGAAAGAACGTGGCTGCAGTCTAGACGCAGGTGAAGTTTTTTCGGAAAAAGGCTACTTTTCCCGAAAAAACCCCTGAGTCTGGACACAGCCCTAGTGTCTGCAGACATGGCCACTTGCAGCTCCCACTGGCCTGAAACAGCATACTGTGGCCACTGGGAGCTATAGAAAGTGGTGCAGGCTGGGTTCCCACTTACTGCAGCTCCCATTGGCCAGGAATGTTGAACCACAGCCAGTAGGAGCAGCAAGCGGCCATGCCTGAGGATTCCAGGTAAACAAAGCGTCTCACAGCCAGCTAGTGGCTTACCTTTACATGCCATAACCTACAGTTTGAAAACCCCATTTTTAGCTTATACTGGGAACACGCACTTAATTCTGCTATTGGAAGGCAAGGAACACAGCTGTGCAATTCCATTGTACATGATCTTAATTCCCCCGTTTCTGAAATTGGTGCTGAGGCCTCAATAAGCAGAGTTCAGTGTTGTGGCTGTTTCAATTAACTTTTTAGTATAAAGGCCTTCATATTATGGACCAGGTTGATCCCTTATATAGGAATTTGGGGTTGGGGAGATGTTCATAAGGAACTTGTTTTCCCCCACTGGCATCCTATATAATGGCTTGTTACACTGAAGGAGTTTAGGAACTTCTTCATGAATTCTGGGAATGCATCTCCCTAGAGAAGAGGAGGTGGCTAAATATGTTATACAGTGTCTAAAGGGGTGTTGCTGTGGATGTGCTCTACCCAAATACTAGAAAGCTTCAGGATGTGTCCCTTGTGGCTGAAACTGTGTGTGGGTTTTTTCCCCCTCTTGGTGCTCTTTCAGAGTTGTGTACAATAAGAGTTAATCTTTTAACTTAAAATGTTCCAAAACCTATGTAGGATGTCTCAACTCAAAGCTGTACAATCTTCATAAAGCATATCCTGAGTTCAGGCTGTTGCAGCAAGCTGATCAGGACTATTTTTGCAATGCTACAGGCTAAGGGAGACTTTTGTGTTGAGCTACAGATTGGAGGGTTACAACTTTTATTCCCTTCAGTGTATCTCAGTCTAGATTCTTTCATAAAATGACAGCGCGTTGATAAGAACTCCATATAAGAGGCCATCTGATCCTGGAAAAAGTGTCTCCAAAGGGATAAAATTCCCAAATCTCCTTAACAATAGAGTGTTGTCAAACTGCAAAACCTGTTTGTTAAAATACCCAGCTATCTGTATTTGCAACTACACTTTCTGAAGGGTTTATCTAACCTATCTTCATTTTAGTCTAAAGTCGGAGGAGCCAAGCCTGCTGGGGGTGACTTTGAAGAAGTTTTAAACTCAGCTGCCAATGCCAGTGCCACAGAAACTATTTCAGAACAGATTCAGGAGGAGACCCAGTGAGATTCCCATCTGTCCTGCTACCCACTGTCAGATGCTGCAAGCAAAAACTAAGCACATTTATAAATGTTCTTCACTGTCGGTTTCCACCAGATGTGCTTTTATTTATCACTTAGCTTTATATCAATTTGATAAAATAGTTTGTTTGTGTTTAAAGTATTTTTGAGGGGAAAAAAAATAGATCATATCAGCCAGGCTTTTTTTGGGGACGGGACACTTTTATGCTTAAGTACTGAAAGGATATATCCCTGATTTTAAAAGCAATCTCAAATGTTGCTTTAAAAAACTTTAGACAAACCTACTGATGCTATACATATACTATGTGAATTTATAACTTCCTTTGGATACTGTGATTGATTATTAGCAATTGTCACTCATTCTACATGTACTGCCAAACTGAAGGTTTACTTTGCTCCTTTGGCTTCAGTGCAACATTTCCCTAAATTGGACATCACACTTGGAAGATTACTCCAAGCCACAGGAAAAGGATTTCTGCTTCAACATTACAAATAAGTTATAGTAGGTTTCTGCAACTGTACAGTAATCTACTGTAGTCAAAACATGTTGAATCCTAAACTGTATTTGTTGCATGTAAGCAAAGGTCATAATCTTAACCAGCACTCAGACTTCACTGTGGGTCCTATGATTAGACTTAATATCCTAAGAGTTTCTGAATACTCCAAATAATGTGAGATACCTAATGCTGCTGGTCTAGTATTTGAGCCAGTATGTTTACCACAGTACACTATATTGTGAGTTCTTCACTTCATATTTTTAACTCCTGAATTATTCAGCTGTGGAAAAATGGTGATCACTGTAATAGTTTCCAATGGTGGTGATTCTAAAACTTGTTATGATATTAATACTGAATCTTGCAATGGAGTAGAAATGCAATGTGAATGCACTAACAACTTAGAATGTAGAAATATGGCTTTAAGAACCTGATCTTGGGTGGCTGCAAAAATATTTCTAACAAGCCATTACTGATCAGTTATGGGAATCAGGTTTTTTTAAACCTTTCACCATGCTGTAGTAAACTTGCCTGCAAATCCCATGCAAGAGTCACTGCTCTAGAATGCAGACCTTTCTGATTAAAATGTGTACTCAAGACTCTTGTTTTACTCAAAAGAAAAAAAAAAAAAAGCTATACTGTTTGCACCACTGAAGACTCCATTTCTGCTTAATCGCCGAGATCCATTCTTTAAACTTCACCAATTACGTAGCTTACAGACCTTATAAGAGGACTATGTTGCTTTACATGTTGACTGTATCCACTTATGTACTTTGGAAGTTGCTTGTTTTATGTACAGGTCTGGCACATGTGGTAGGTTATCAAATTGTTAACGTATGCCAAATGTCTTATCACTGAGCTTGGAATGAACTGGAAGCAATTAAAAAAAATAACTTCAAAAATTTGCCTTTTATAAATTCTAAAGCTTCTACACAACTTTCTATGGACACCACTATACTGCATTTCTGCACTTTGACCGCATATTCACGAGAGGTGAAGTGCTATTAGATGGGAGCAGCTTAATTAAAAATCTTTATACTTTGGCAATACAGGAGCATTCTCATTAACAGCACAGCTACAACTTCAGACCTAAGCCATTCTTTGGAAAAGTCATACCTACTTATAAATCTAAGCTTTTTTTTTTTTTTCTCCACATGCATCTGAAAACTGAATTTACATGTAAAATATTTCTTCCTGCTATCCCCGGCTCGCTAAGGCTGAGTCTACACAGCACAATTATTTAGAGATAACAATGTGTGTATCTACATAGCCATTCCATTATTTTGAAATTTCAAAATAACAGAGGGCTTATTCTGAAATCTGTACATCTCATGCTATGTGGAATAACACCTATTCTGAAATAGCTATTTCGAAATAAGGCATGTATAGATAACCCCTTCCCAGTGTCAGTTATTCCTCGTCCGTGCCTTCTGGGGCTCTAAATCGTGATAGCACGTCTACATTAGGGAAGCCTGCCCCAGACTAATTTTGAGGCTTCCCTGCAGTGCTATTTGGGAATAACTATTCCGGAATAGCTTATTTTGTAATAAGCAGTCAGTGCAGACATACCTCAAGTAACTGGGAAGAACTTAGAATCCTCTTATTCATGACCGCTTTCAGCCTCTTAGCTGGGCTGAGTTGTTCCATTCTGGAACCTGATTCAGGAATTTACTATGCATCTAGTAACAAAAATGTAATTCATGAACAGTTCCTGGCATGAGACTTAAAGTTCACCAGAGGCTGTAAATCAGCAAGTAAAACACATGACAAATTGAAAGTCTCTAGTCTGGCACTCTCTAGTCCAGCCACAGTCTGGCATGACTTTAGTTAGCCAGCTGTCCACTTTTCAGAGAGATGACCAAGTTTCTCATGGTCCCATAAAGTTTGCTTATAGCCACCAGTTCTGACTTATTGTTTTGAACTGTTGTTTAACTTCATTTTATCCCTAAATGTCTAAGTGTCCAATACACAGTGAAAGTGCTGTAATGCTGCTAGACAATATTGACTTGTTGTGGTTCAGCAAGTTTTCCAGTTGAGCACTGGTCAGGGCCCAAGGTCCCAGACTAGAGAGATTCATCCTCTATTAAGGATCACAATTCCACCACTACCTTTCTTTCTACTTTGTGTAGACCACCCTACTTTAGTATAGCAATGTAGGATATGAATAGGTGTTGCAATATTGCCTTTTTTTTTTCTTGAACTGGATTGAAAAGACACCTAAGCTAGAAACAGCAGTAAATACAGTAGAAAACTAAACCACTTATTTTTCTTCTAAAGCAATTTTGCAAAGATCCTTCTTTGAGTAATCAGGATTTCTAAATTGAAGTAGCCCTCCTATCTCTGACTGGTTTCCATGGCAAGCAAACATATTACTGGCCATGTAATAAAGTCAACTATTTGATTCTCCCTGCTGACCTACTGAAACATTTAAAAAGCTTTTTGCCTAAGCTGAGCTAGAATACAGAGGCTATTTTATCTTACTGCTTCATGATTAATAGGTTTTCTAGCCTGTTTTTTCTCACTCCTCTCTGGGATCCAGCAACAAGTGCCTGAGGAAGGCTAACAGTAGCCCAGCAGTAGGTGGCCCATAGGCTGGAAGCAATTCACCAGGATTAGCTCTAATAGGCTGCCAGACACTTTGTTTATTTGAGCCTCTGCAGGTCTGGCCACTCAGGGTGTATCTAGAGTACAGGGATTTTTTTCAAATCTTTACCTGCGTCTAGACTGCCGCCCTATTCTGTTGACAGTAAATCGAAAGAACACAGCAGTTTTGTCGATGGCGGTAAACCTTGTTTTATGAGGAATAATGCTATTTTCAACAGATCAGTCGAAAAAAGGTATAGGTGGACGGGGGGAAGGTGTGTGGTGTGTGTTTAAAATTTTTTTTTTTTTTTAAAAAGGCATCTAGGAAAAAGCCCTGGTGGACACTCCTTGCCAGACCTTTCACCTCTATTGTTCCTGCCTGTAGCCATCTTTTAAAGGCACAGGCACTCCGGCGTAGCATTGTGGCAGCAAGCCAGCTCCAAGCAGGACCCTGACTGCTCGGCACTTTCTGGTAGGCCCACTACAGCCATGTCACAGGCATGAGACCCCTTTGGCCCTTCTAGGGACACATCCCCGTACCAAGCCAGGAGCACCATCATGGTCTGGCCCCGAGATCTTGGTGCGCTGGTCCGAGGAGGAGTCTCTGCAGGCCCTGCAGTCCAGAAGGAGAAATGCAGACATTTATGCCCAAATGGCCTTGCTAAGAAAGGCCACCATCCCCGCATACTAGACCAAGGGAGAGCAAAGGTCAAGGAGCTGCGACAGGGGTATGTTAGGGCCTGTGAGCGCAGTGCCTGCTCTGGGGAAGCTGCACACTACTGTGCATATTACAGCCTCTTCCCAACTTACGAACTGGTTATGGACCAAGCAATTGGTTGTAACTCGGTTCGTTTGTAAGTCGGACCCCATTGAGTTACACGCAACTGCGCTGTTTGTAAGTGCGGATTGCGTTTAACTCAGGGTCTGCCATTTACGACCGCTTTGGTTGTAACTGCGAACAGTCGTAAGCTGAATGTTCGCAACTCAAGGATGGCTATATAAGGACCTGGACTGGATCCTGGGGGCAGGGGAACCCCTGTCTCCAGAGAAGGTAGTGGAGTCTGGAGACACCTGTGCAACAGCGGCTGCAGCTCCAGGATGACATTCCTGAGGACAAGTAGCTCCAAGACAAGGAGGAGGACACCAGGAGCACGGTGACCCTCACCTAGGAGCTGGATACCCAGATGCAGGAGGCCTCCCAGACAACTTCGGACATTGGGGAGGGAACATCAGGTGAGTGCTGTGAGGGTCCAACACACGCAGGGCAGGGGAGATGGGAGCAAAATGGTTGGTGCAGTACTGTGACGTGTCATGCTGATCAGAACCTGGGGGGCCCCACACATGGCTGACTGCAGGGAGGGTCATCCTACCCCTGCACCCGCATGGCTGTGAGGCACCATCTGCTCCTGCAGACAGTGATGCCAGGTGCAGGCATGGATTGGGGACTCTGGGATGGCCACGCAGCTCCAGGTCTCTCAGCAACCTGTGGGAACCTCAACTGTGGCCTGACACTTGTCTGTGCTGCATGGCTATGGGGTGTGGGGGGGGGGGGGAGAGGGGGGTGGTGGGAACAGGATGGTGGCCTGCACACCTTTCTGGGCTCTAGTGAGGCCATGGCTGCTGGTCAGGCCACATGATGCCTTGCTGAGACCACATGATCATCCCCTGATCCTAGGACATGCACTGATTGCTGAGGAGGGCATGCCCTCAGAGACAGTGTGAGCATGAATGACTGACTACTTTTCCCTCTTGTCCTCCAAGCCGGACCAGCTGTCTAGGAGGGGAGCACCACACCTGTCCCACCACCCAGATGGCTGCGTGGGACCCACTGGCACTGGTGCACATACCTGGACCTGACATGCCAGCCCATCTCGGTCCTGCAAGGGATGCAGGACACATTTACGCAGAGCACGCAGGCAGAGTGGCATAGTTTCTTGCTGGATGAGTTTGTCCAGCAGCACAGTGCAGTTTGCACTACTATCCGGGAGGCGATGGCCTTCCCAGGTCCTGTCCCTGTTCCTGCTCAGCCTGCCCCCTTCCTCACCCCCTGCCATCCCAGACCCCGGTGCAGCCCCACCTTCTGCCCAACCCCCTACTGTTCCAGGCTGCATACATGGTGGTCTCCAAGCAGTCCCCCGTCCCGAGGTGGCAGGACCTATTTAGCCCTGAGCTTCCCTCCCCCCCCCCCCCTTCCAGGTTTACATCTCCCTTCCCACCAGTGAGTGAGTGAGGGAAGCACTTTAATTTGTTAAAAGTTTATTTTTCATTACAAAAGAGTTATATTGTCTGTTGCACAGTTGTATGTAATAAACTGAAAGCATTTTGTAAAGTGTGTGTGTGTGTGTACACAAAGTGGGGTAGGGATGGGTTTGGGGAGGAAGTCACTGGGCTCCTTGGGAGAATCTCTCCCTCATGGCCTCCCGAATTTGCAATCCCGACTCGTGGGCTTGGTGGCTGGCAGCTGTCTGGGGCTGCTCAAACTGCCTCCCCCTCCACATCAGTCTGTGTCCTTACCCTGGGAGGAAGACCTCCCTTTTCCTCTCCACCAGGTTGTGCAGCACACAACCCCTCGGGAGTGTTGTGATCCTGCACATCCAGGCGAGTGAGCAGGCATCTAAACCTGCCCTTCAGATGCTCCAAGGCGCAATCTATCTGGAAGCAAGCCTGGTTCAGGTGGGAGTTAAACAGCTCCCTGCTCGCATTCAGGTGTCCAGTGAACGGCTTCATGAGCCAGGGCATAAAGGGGTACATCACGTCGGCCACGATGCACATAAGCATCTGCATATCCCCGATGGCAAAGTTGCACTCCAGAAAGAATGTCCCAGCCTGCAGTACACGTATAAGTTCTGGAAGACACGGGCATCGTGTGCCCGGCCCGACCACCCCACACAAATGTCAGTGAATTGTCCCTGGTGGTCGATCAGGGTCTGCAGCATCATCGAAAAGTAGCCCTTTCTGTTAATGTACTGGGCTGCTTGATAGGGTGGTGCATGGATAGGGATGAGTCCCATCGAGTGCTCCACCGGTTTGGAAATCCTAGCCCTGCAAGTCCGGCCACAAGGGTATCCAGGTCTCCAAGGCGGACAGTCCTGTGAAGCAGCTCCAAATTGATGGCCATCACCACCTGCAGAAAGGGACAAATGGAAACACACAACAGGAAATTAAGAGGAGTTGCCTGAGCTGATGAGGTGCTCCCCCACCCTTTCCCTCACAGACCCCAAGAGCCTCCCCTCAAGCAATCTTACCCCCCCCAGCACCATGGCAGAGTGAGGCCAGGGCTTCTGCCACTCCCACCCCATTCCTTCTGCCTGGTCCTGACCATCCCTCTTGTCCCCACCCCCAGACTGTCCCCAGAGATGGCCCCAGCAGCAGACCTCCCCATGCCAATCTGGTGTCCCACTGACCAGTAGCTGTCGGGGGTGGCCAGCTTCCAGAGGGCAATAGTGACCCGCTTTTCCAGGGGGATGGCAGGCCACAAGTGGGTGTCTTGGTGTTGTAAGGCAGGGGCAAGCTGAGCACACAGCTCCTGGAATGGGGACTTCCATATACAGAAGTTTTGGAGCCAAGCCTGGTCCCACTGCTCCATAACAAGATAGTCCCACCAGTCTGAACTGGTGTCCAGCCTCCAAACTTGCCTCTCCAGGAATAAGCTCGGTGGCAAAGGCAGTGGGGCTGCAGCCCAAGTGAGGGGCTTAAAGCTGGGCTCTGAATCCAAATCGGGCACAAACATCATGATGGTTTCATGAAGATGCAGCCGAACTTCAAGCATCACAGTGTGGAGCCATTGCCTGCCCAGAGGCAGCTCTGGCTCCATCGCAAAAAAACAAAAAAAACAATTAAAAGCACAAAAACCAATCAGTAAAGTAACTGCAGTGGTGTCCCAGAAAGCAGGGCAGTCAAAGTAAGCACTGCAGAAGCTTTTCTGTCCCTCTAGGAGGTAGGAAAGCCAGTTTCAGGAGCAGAGCAACGGCTGTTCAGGGGAGTCCCTTTAAGCATGCGTCTCTGCGAAGGGCATGCAGCAGCACCGGGAAGTAAATGCTGCCCCCATGCCCTGGCAGAAATGGTTCTGGGTGCCTTTTTTTCCCCAAAAAATCAGATTGCTTTTTTGAGCCGCGTAATACAATCTAGACGCTCTTTTTCGAAAGAGACTTTTTTGAAAGATACTTTCAAAAAAGCATCTTTCAAAAAAGGCATGTAGTCTAGACATACCCTCCTAGCTTCCATGGGCCAGGAACAACAAACGAAGGCCAACAGATGCTGTGAACAGCCAAACCTGCACGCACACAGGTAAACAAAGTATCTGGCAGCCTGTTAGGGGCTAACCTTAGCAAGCTGTGTCTGGCCCACAAGCTGCTTATTGCCTATACTTGCCATAGGCAACCATCACACAGCCATTTTCATATTCTCTGGGAAAAATCAAAAGGCTTGGGTTTTCTTCATTGTATGACTTTTTAGCTAGAAACCCTTGTTTCTTCTGCTACAGGAGAAGTGACTTTCTTCAGTGACGTGATGAAACACCTGAATCTTGGCCAAATGTAAACTGAGCTAGCAGTGTAGGACAAGCTGAACAGGTACACTTGGAACCTTAGGCAATAAAATTCCATTTACTCTCTGGAAAGAAATCAGAGGAACAGTTTTTTTGACATATCAAAGGAATGTTTTCCCACTCATGTGAAATGCAATCAGCTGCTCTATTGAAGATGTCCTCAGAACCTGAATCCTGTCAACTGAGACTTCTGCTTCCATAGCTCTGACTTGAAATGCGTGAAAAGCCACCCTGCGCCATCAAATTTCTAGAACCACAACCTCTGATCTAACCAAGATCCTAAAACAAGTTAATACTAATACTCCTTGCTTTTGAATGGGAATTTTTTATGCCCCTTTGATATTCAGATCAGCTTCTGTCAGAAATGGGACCAATCTGTAAAGCTAGACCACTTTGTGTTATGGTTTGTACTTAGCTGCTAAATCTAGCAAGACAATCCCTTAACTTGATATTTTGTCACATCCTATGTGTACTGCTGCTCAATATTCAATTTTTAAACTTTCACTTATTGCTTATCTTTATCCCTAAATTTATTTTTTCCCATGTATTAACTTCCCAGTCTTTAAATGAGACTTAAGTACAATATGCTTATTGTTCCACTCCAGTGACTTTTGTACTACACTTGCTTTGAGTTTGTCATGGATTTTTAAATATCTTTACTATCATGCCATCTATCTTTGTTATAACGTTTTTTTTAGTTACAAAGACCAAATAATAGAGATGCAGATGTTCTCAAAATGATCTTGTGTAGGTATTGAGTCCCATACATCTATTTGCTTCTTTGAAATTATTCTCCATGTTGCATACTACTTTTGTACCTAGTTAATTTACTAGGTATTATCTGTTCCTCTGCTTCCTTTCTAACTGACATTACATTAGAACCTCTGTTATGAATACATGAGGAATCTTGAGTAACTCTGAAACATCTGTAACTCTAAACCAGTGGTCTCCAACATTTTTACACCCAACATCATTTTTGAAATGTTGAGGCAAGCCAAGATCTACTGCCATCCCTTCCCCCAAACACCACCCCTTCCTTAAGGCCCCACCCTCTCTATTCTTCTTCTTTCCATCACTTGCTATCCCCAGCCCTTACTCACTCTCACTGGGTTGAGACAGGAGGTGCAGGCTCTGGGGTGGGAATGAGGGATTTGGGTGTGGGAAGGGGTGAGAAGTGCAAGCTCTAGGAGGGAATTTGGGTGCAGGAGGAGCAGAAGGGGACGCTGGGTTGGGGAGGGAGCTCCAGGATGGAGAATGTTGGGGTCAGGTGGAGAGTTGGGGTATTGAGCAAGCTTCAGGCTTGTAGATGTGGGGGTACAGGAGTTTGAGTTGGGTGTATGCGGGGCTCAGGGCAGGAGGGTTGGGTGTATGATGCGCTCAGGGCACGGGTTTGCAGTGTGTGGATGGTGCAGGAATGTTGTGGTACACTGGAGATGTGGGGGGTGCAGGGCAGGAGGTTCAGGTGTATGATGGGCTCAGGGTTGGGATCTGTGGGGACGCAGGAGTGTTATAATGCTGTGGCCAGATGGGGGCTAAGCCCCAATTGGTGGCTTGTTGGCCAGGCTTCATTTTTAAATAAAAGACTATGTCCATCATAAAATGTTTCAATATTGTCTTTATTTATGGGAGGACTAGGAAACCTTTTTTGGGTCAGGGACCACTGACCCACAGAAAAATCAACTGAGGACCACACAAATGAAATGCAAAATAATTCTTCCCGAAAAACTCCAACCCTCAATGATGTAGCCCCAACTAAGGCACCTCCCTCCCCTGGCACTCCAGCCTCATAGTGGAGGTGTGTAGGTAGGGTAAGACTGAGGTTCAAGGCTTCAGGCCAGATTAACTCTTCTAGGGTTCCAGGATTAGTGGATTTTGTGGGGCCTCCATAGGTTCTGGGGTGGGGCCAAAATGAGGGGTCCAGTGTGCGGGACAGAGCTGCCAGTGAGTGGGATAGGAATGGGTACGCAGAATCTGGGTGGAAGGTAGCGTGCAGAAGCAGGCTGGGGCTAAGTGTCTGGCTATGAGGGAAGGGGCAGAAGCAAGGTGCTGGTGTCTGGCCAGGGGGCAGGAGCAGGGAGCTGGTGGATGTCTGGCCAGAGGAGAGGGCCACCCCCCTCCCCAGGAAGTCCAATTTTGTGAAGGGTGGCAGCACAGGCTCCTCATTACTGGGAGGCGGGGAGGGGAGGGCTGGGAACACTGACTGTGTGGAAATTGACTGTCAGTGCCACCATGATCAACCAGTGGATTGCCACAGACTGGTTGGTGACCATTTCTCTACAGAAAATGTTATGGTGTTTTTTTCAAATAATTACAACTGAACATTGACTTTACACATCATTGAAATATTAGTATGCAGAAGAAAAATCCTGCTTTCCCTTTTTTAGTGATTTACATTTAAAACAAAGCTCTGTGTTTGGTTTCTGCCGCTGCTGCCTGATTCTGTACATCTGGTTCAAATCAGGTGTGTGGGTAACTGGTCAGTTTAACTAGAGTATGTGTAAGCTCCTTCACTTCAAGAGTCCTTTTAAGAAAAAGTTATTTTCATCAAATCTTGTTTCTTATAAATCTGGCCTGCAGATGCGAGTCTTCAGCTTGTATTTTGTATCTAAGGTCAGTTCTACACCAGACCTGGAAGGTCAACTTAAGGCAGCGTTTCTTAAACTCTGTTCCGCGGCACATGGCACTCAGAGGTGTGCCACAGGGTGAACAGAAAAAATTCTGCTTCCCCACTCCGAAAGCCCATACACAGCTCCCGCTGTGGCTGCCCCCCACTACACAGGATGGCCCCTGTCCCACGGGGCCTCCGCTGCTGCACAGTCTCCTCCTCCTCCTGCATGTGTGCAGGCGGCCACTTTTACAGTGGCCGCTGCTGCTGGGAGGGGGATAGGTGGCCGGTGCTGAGAAGCCACTCCTGGATCTCGGCGTTTTAAAACTGCCACCTGTAGGGAACCTGGCTCAGGCTCTGCCGCCCCACTTGGGGCACAGTCAGGCTCTGCTGTTCCCCACAGCTGCGGCACGCTTGGGCTCTGCTGCCCCCCATGCGCTGCTGCTCTCTCTCCCTGGTGCCCCTCCCCAGCCTGCTGGGGAAGTGGCAGAGTTTAATGTGGTGGGGACAGTCAGGGTTTCTACTCTGCCCCCGCCCCACCAGTGGGAAGCCTGGCCTGATGCTGCAGCTGTGCTGGGTTCCCCACTACATGGGCTGGGGAGACTGAGCTCTCCACACACCTCCACCCCTCCTGGAACAAGAGCATGCTCCCTGGAGGCTTTCCTGTTGTAGCAGGGTGCCAAGCCAGATAAGCATCCTCCCTCATGCCCAGACCCTGCACCCAAACACCCCTTACTCCTCTCCCCCTCCCAAGACTCCCAGTCTCCTCCTCTACCTTCCCTCCTGCCCAGGCACCCAGCCCCCCTACCCTCCCTCCTGATCTGGTGGTTGTTTTTTTCTGTTTTGCTCCATGAATTTTCCTCCCTGGGGGCTGTGCTTTTTTTTCCCCTCGACAAAAAAAAATCTTTGGCGTTTTCCATAAAAAAAATTGTTTGGTGTTCCTCAGTCTTAAAAAGTTTAAGAAACACTGACTTAAGGTATGCAGCTCCAGCTACGTTATTTACCTTAAGCCAATCTCAGTGCTGTTTCCACTAGAGGTCAATGGGAGCAAATGCTCCTGTTGGCTTCCCTTACTCCTTGTGAATCCAAGAGTACCGGTGCCGGGGGGGGGGGGGGGGGGGGGGGGGGGGGGGGTACCCTCAGCCTTCTGTTTAGCAAGTCCTTATTAGACCTGCGAAATTAAACGATAGAAGCTCAATCTTGCACGGTAAGTACAGACATGGCCTAACAGCTTATAGCTGGAGTAGCACTAGCCAAGTATATTGATCTAGTTGGAGGCATTCTTGCCAAGCTGCTGTACAACATAATGGCCAGGGATGCTTGCTCAGTAGCTGCCATTCCAATATTTCAATTCTTAGGTGGTTTCAGCTGGTTCCCAGCCTGTCCCTCAGCAGAGGGGGAACTGTGTGTTAGGGATGTTAGATATCGTATAACTGAACAGTCATGTAACCACACAAAATATTACTGGTTACACAACTATGTGATTGCCCGCAGGAGGGGCCAGCAGCCAATGTGCTCCTGGGAAGCCCCCTGCCACCAGGCCCTGCTGTGTCTGATAACTGTGAAAGGGGGCGGCTCTGAGCTCCCCTCTGATAGAAGCTACAGCGAGGGGGGGGGGATAGCGGGGAGAACTGGTGGGAGCCGACTTTAAAGCTGTCTCCTGCCTGTCCCCCCCACCACTGTAGGGGGCAGCAAGTGGGGGTGGGGCAGGTGCGGGGGGGGGGGGGCAGATCCAGCGCTCGCGGCTTTTAAGCCAGGTCCATATTGGCTCCGGCTTCTGCTCCCCCTCCCCCCATGCAGAGGCGGCGCGGGCGGGCGCAGTTGATCAGATTAACCGGCAAGTCTCTCGGTTAACTGCATTCTCGGCTGCACGCGGCCCTCGTGACTCGCGCCCTGACAAGAAGGGGACACGTGGGGCTGCGGGTGCAGCCCTGCTGCCTTGCCCTGGGCCTTCGCCCGCGCGAAGAGTCACGAGCCCCTCCCTACGAGCCCGCGCAGCACCCGGGCCCCCGCCATTAGGTGAACGCCGGCTCCCCAAGGCAGCCGAGATGGCGGCGGCGCGCGAGGCGACGCTCTAGCCCGCGCTTCTCTATGGTTGCCCGCGAGTCCGCAGCCCGGGGAGGGTCAGAGGTCACGAGCCTGCCTCCGCACGGAAGCGACATGGCGACTCGCAGCTGGAGCCGCGCCGCCTCGCGGAGCCGCATCCGGCAGCTGCTAGGCGCGGTCAGGCGGGGCAGCAGCCATGGAGCCGGGGACTCGCCGGGCACGGACGTCTCGCCCCAGGAGCCGGAAAAACGGCCGAGCGGCTTCACCAGCGCCTTGGGAACCCGCCCGCGGCAGGTCAGAGCGCAGGAGGCGGCGGAACAGGGGAAAGCGGCACCCTGGCCACGTGACAAGGGGCGGCCGAGCTACTGGCAGCTGCTTGCCACGTGATGCGGGTCAGGGGCGTGGCCTCGTCTCTAGCGCTAGGCTGGGCGCGCGCCGCAAGGAGACCCTGAGGGCGCGCTCAAGCTGGCAGCGCCCCCTGCTGGCCGCGGCGCGCCCTGGCAGCCGGCGTGGGGGCCCAGCCGGCTCTGGCGTCACACCAGTGCAAAGCCCTTGGAGACGGGGGGAGGCGCGTGAGCCTGTTGTGGCGGGAGGGTGGCGTCTCGGGGGCTCCAGGGGCGGGTGGGCCGGCTTGGCACGTGCCAGGGGGCTGCTGAGCAGGGCAGGATGACAAGTTGGCAGAAATGTGCGTGGTGCCAAGCACCCTGGTGCTTCTGCGCCTCCCCCCCACCTGCCTCAGGCTCTGGCAGGGAATTTGGGCGTGGGCAGGGTGTCCTGCGGTCAGTCAGATTGTATGAGGGTTGCAGGCTCTGGCAGGGAGTTTAGGCACACCCCTCTGGCAGAGGCTCCTAAGCAGGGATCTCCCTGCGCTCCTACCTGCAGGCACTGCCCCCCCCCCCCAGCTTCCCATAGGATTATGGGGAATTCATGGTGGGAGCAACGAGCAAAGTCTGTCCCTCTTCCTGCCACAGGGATGTATTGGCAGCTGGGCCCAGCGAGCAGCAGGAAGCCATTCTAGCTCTGATAACCTGCTGGTTGTGACCTGGGGTTTTTTAAAATTGGCTGGGGGTGACAGGTGGGGGGGCGTCCAGGCCAGGAATATTCTTTGAGCTTGGGCACTGTGGGCCTTGGTTAATTGTGTGCCTTGATTTTTATTTTAGGGGTAAGATTTCCCAAATGATCTTTCCCAAATGATCTTTGGGGTACACTTGCTGGCCCCCACTTCTGCATTTATCATGTCATGGCTCCTTCCCCACTCTGGCATGATAAATGCAGAAGTGGGGGCCAGCAAGTGTACCCCAAAGCCTTATCTACCAGGCTTTGGTATTAAACTCCCCCCCAAAATCTTAAAAACCTAGATCTTGGGAATAAAACTTCCGCTGCCACTACCCAAATGTTGATAAAGAAATCAGGGGAAGGATCATTTGGGAAATCTTACCCCTAAAATAAAAAATCAAGGCACACAATTAACCACTGCCAGGTTAATAAAAAGAAAAGAAAGAACTTTTATTATTACAACAATGTTCCTGTTGCAAACATAATGACTAGATAGGGAGGTAACAAAATATACTCATGGAGAAACTCCATGGGCCTAGAACTTAGTTACAAAGAAAAGCCAAAACATCTTTTAAGTAGTGCCAGATCTCAGATCCCATGCCCAATCCATAAAACAATAAAACCTAACGAAACTACCTAAACTTTACCCTACTTACAGAAAATGAAGAATGGTGTCTTGGAGAGAGAGAGACATGCTTGTCCCTCTCTGTAGCTGCAGAGAACTCTGAGAGAGACAAAGGGGATAAAGGAACAAACCCAAATTCCTTTGTCCCAGTTTGAAAAATCCCACCTACGTTCCTATTGGTCACTCCACCTGGCTAGGTGTAGTTAACCCCTTAATCCCCAGGCTGCTGGCTAACCCTCATAATCATGACATGGCTCACCTACCAACATTTCCTATCTCACATCTTCGGAAGACAAGTCAGGATATATACTGACAATATGGTCTGTATGTTTTATATAACAAACAAGGTGGGGCATGATCCCTCGCTCTATGCATGGAAGCCATAACACTTTGGAACTGGTGCCTTACTCATGGTATCTCTATAAGCGCATACCATCTCCCTAGTGCCCTAAACACCACAGTTGATGCCCTAAGCAGAGCCCTACCACAAGATCAAAAGTGGAAGATTGACCGTTCAGTTCTAGCAGAGATATTTGAACAGTAGGGATATCCTCACATAGACCTATTTGCCAGCAGAACAAACAAAAAGTGCCTACTTTATTGTTTCAGGGCGGGCATGGGAAAGCACTCGGAGATGCTCTTAATCTTAAGTGGGATGATCATGTATTCTCTGCAGTCCCTCCCTTTCCCCTCTTCAACAGGGTACTCATCAAAATACGGAAGGACAAAGTGAGTGTTATCCTAATAGCACTTTGTCGGCCCCAGCAACTGTGGTTTCCCCTCCTGAACAGAATGACCCTACATTGCCAAATCACACTCCCATGCAACCCAAGCATACTATTCCAACCAAGAACCAAAGCTGTCCATCCACAATTTCTCATATTGTCTATTTGCTCCTGTTGATTCCTTAATAGGAAAAGAGATACCAGGTCCATATTTTACATTTAGGCAAAATCTTAGCACCTCAAACATTTATTTTAAAAAGTTTCAGAACGTAGCCATATTAGTCTGCAATGAGTAGTCTTGTGGCATGTTAGAGACTGAGTATATAGGCTCATGAGTTTTCATGGGTTGCAACTCATCCAATAAAGTGGGTTTTACCCACGAATGCTCATGATCCTATATATTTGTTAGTCTCTAAGGTGCCACAAGACTACTTGATTTATTTTAAAATTATTTACTAAAACACTTATGTATGCATATCTAGTTTTCAGCCCTTTACATTTAATGGAAAGTGAATTGTTGGAACCTAAAAACATAACAATCCCCCTCCTCCTACAACTTTTAAACAGACTCATCATAACCCTTATCATTTCACTTGTAACCACAAGGTGGAGGTAATTGAGCAAATAATCTTTTGTGGAAGGAGGCTAACTTTAGTTTTATTACAGGGGAGGGCGCCAGTTCTTTAAAGATATAGTAGAAAAAGTACAATACATTTGTGGAAATTTTGATCTAGTCACTCTTAAGACATATTAGTCTTGAAAATGTTATAATTGTGAGTAACTAAGGTTGAGATTTATCAACATGCCTAAGGGTCTTAAGAGCACAAGCCCCTTAGGCAGTGTTGAAAATCTCACCCTTAATCTTCAACATTTATTTTGATTTGTTCTTATTCATGAATATACATACGTTTTTATTGTATCTGTATATTGAATGGTTCTGTTGATTACCATTGCATTTCATTTGCTTGGCTGAGGTACAGATCTCCTGTTCTCTGTATTAGTGCATATTTCTATAAACATTTCAATTGTGTTATGTGTTTCTCCATCTAAAATTATGCTTTATGATACCTAAATCTTCTTGATCTGTAATATATTTTGCAGTTTCTGTATCTGCTGTAAAAAAAAAAAAAAAAGGGCTATTGTTATATTTTCCCTGAATGTGAAGATTTTTGACATCCATTTGAAGTTTTCTCTTCTGGATCTATGGTGATATTATAGTGATGATCTAACTTTTCTTCCTCTATAAATGAATTTTTTATGGAAAAACATAACATTTTTAATAATGATTACATTTGTAATATATTACAGACATTGTCTAACTTTAGAAAAATCTTTGCATATATATGTTAATCCCTTATTATGAGCACATACATATCAAAATAAATGTTGAGAGTAGACACTCATATTGGTAAATGTGCACTTCGTTTAATAGAATCCGGCAAACCGTGTGTTTCGGCTGCAGGGGAGAAAGTGAGTCATTATTTGGAACTTTCTGTAATGGAGTTTCTCCCTTTTTTGCCTAACTTACATAGGGAAATAATGAAAGAGCTCCTGCTTTCCACAGGAAGCAGATATTTGAGTTGACATATCACAGTAAGATGTTTTAAGCTTATGACGTTTGTGGGTCAGCCCCTTGTAGTTGTGGTAGCACTACTGCATGTAAACTGATGTCACTACTACAGTCAAATGATAAATGATTTACCTCACATTAAATTTATATAAAAGCAGCAGCTGTAGAGAGAGCATACTGAATTTAGATAAGGTCTAAAATGATACTTTAGGTTTGATCTGAGATAAGTTGTATTCTTTATTTTCAAAGGATAATTACTGTTTCAAAAAAGGATTACATGTAAATAATAGGCTCTTTTTCACGTAGGTACATCTTAACAATTGGGGACTATGACTTTCTTAGTACAGGCAGTCCCCGGGTTACGTACAAGATAGGGACTGTAGGTTTGTTCTTAAGTTGAATCTGTATGTAAGTCGGAACTGGCGTCCAGATTCAGCCGCTGCTGAAACTGATCAGTTTCAACAGCGGCTGAATCTGGACGCCAGTTCTGACTTACATACAGATTCAACTTAAGAACCCCAGGCATCCCCAAGTCACCTGCTGCTGAAACTCATCAGCGGCTGATTCCAGGAAGCCCGGGGCAGGGGCTTCCTGTAGTCAGCCACTGGTCAGTTTCAGCAGCGGCTGACTTGGGGACGCCTGGGGCAGAGCAGCTGGGGTGTTGCTGGGTTGGTCCAGTAGCGCCGCCGCTCCTCGGCGCTACTGGACCAACCCAGCAGCACCCAAGCTGCTCTGCCCCAGGCGTCCTGATTCAGCCGCTGCTGAAACTGACCAGCAGTGGCTGAATCAGGACGCCTGGGGCAGAGCAGCTGGGGTGCTGCCCGGTTGGTCCAGTAGCGCCCAGAGCGGCGCTACGGGACCAACTGGCAGCGCCCCAGCTGCTGTACCACAGGTGTCTGGAGCAAAGCCGCGGAGCAGGGGGGCAGCGGGACAGCCCAGACGCACCGTGGCTGTCCTGCTGCCCTCGGGCTCCGTGACTTTGCTCTGCTTTGCTCCCCATCCCCCTGGTCTGCAGACCAGGGGGACAGGGAGCAAAACGGCGGAACACGCGGCCAGCTGACAGCCCAGACGCATCTGGGCTGTCAGCTGGCCGCGCGCTCCGCGGCTTGGCTCTGCTTTGCCCCCCGTCCCTCTGGTCTGCAGACCAGGGGGACGGGGGGGAGGGGGGAAAGCAGAGCAAAGCAGAGCCAAGCCGCGGAGCACGTGGGCAGCGGACAGCCCTGTCCGCTGCCCGCGTGTTCCGCCGCTTTGCTTCCTCTCCCTGGTCTGCTGGAGACCAGGGAGAGGAAGGGCCCCGTTCGTAACTGCGGATCCGACATAAGTCGGATCCGTGTAACTCAGGGACTGCCTGTACTTAACATTTGGGTAAAAAGCAGGAAATTATAGACTTGAGTCCCTACTCTGTTTTGTAGTACTAAAATAAGTAAATACATTTTTCTCTACTGAATGTGTGGGGAAATAATAAATATATGTTTAGAATTACTATTTTTTCTGCTTAACATTTTCTCTCAAAACAGAGATATATATTAAACTAAAAGATTTATCCAGCTTCACTGGGATCTTTAACTCAATTTTTGTTCTTGCTAGTAGATTTGTGTGCCACAGGGGGGATGAGGGGTGGTATAAGGGCTGGAGCACCAGCACAGACTCCCAAATGCTCCATTGGAGCCCAAAACCTCGGGGGCCAAATCCAGGGCAACATCTGAGCCCCAGGCTTTAGCTTTTGTCTCTGCTATGCCCAGAGATCGACACTGTACCAATTGATCCGCCAGCTGTCGATTTATTGCATCTGCTTAGAGCACTTTCCCATCAACACTGGTACTCCACCAGGATGAGAAGAGTAGGGGGCATTGACTGTAGAGTGACTACTGTCAGCCTTACTGCACACAAGATGCCGCAATAAGTGCATTGACTTCGGCTGTGCTATTTACTAGGCTCTTAGAAGACATTTTGGGGTATATTAGAGCTAAATAACAGAACAGAACACTGAAGGTCAGGACTGCTGGCTCTAAACAAACGTTATGTAACAGCGGGAAACTTGGCTACACCCATGATAAGTGGACATGCAGCTAACTAAAACCATGCTGGAGCACGGATATTGCCAGAGAGTGCTGGACTAGAGAGGTTCAACCTGTATTGTTATACTATATTATTTTACTACCTCCATCTGTTTATTAAAATTGTTGTTGTGTCATTTCTGTTTTCCACAGTATTAAAGGACTACTTCTTTGTGTATCATTGTCTGTGAAAATGGAAAAAATTATACAATAAAGAAGTTTTGATTTAAAAAGAGGGTAATTCTGGAAAATATATTGTATACTATGTCAAACATAAAAATAAGGTAGCTGTCATTTAAAAGCTGCTCGTGATACTACTTTAATATCATAATAAGGAAAAAGGAAAATAATGTAAACAGCTAGACTGCTTCAGATATTTGTTCACAGCCGTGATACCCCCCCAAAACCAAAGCTCCCTCCTACACTGCAAAGCTATCATCCTCAGCCCTACTCTGGACCCCACACTCTAGTCAGATTATGTTGGATCGCAGGCATTGACAGTTTTCTTCAACTAGGTTCTGAGAAAAAAAAGTTTGAAAACCACTGCTGTAATGCAGTCTGTTTATCATTAAAGTATAACTCACAAATGTAGATTTTTCTGGTACATAACTGCTTTAAAAATAAAACTATTTAAAATTTTAGAGCCTATATGTCCACTCAGTCCTACTTCCTATTCAGCTAATCACCAAGATAAACAAGTTTGTTTATGGAACATAATGCTGCCTGCTTTGTATTTATGTCTCCTGAAACTGATTACAGTCGTTCGTTCACATGGCTGTTGTAGCTGGCATTGCAAGCTATTTATGCTAAACGTTTATATGCCCCTATATGCTTTAGCCACTATTCCAGATGACATACTTCCATGCTGATGATGCTAATTAAAAATGTTAATTAAATTTGTGACTATCTCCTTGCAGGAGATCATACATTTTTTGTCATAACTGTCTTAGATTATGATCCCAGCATGTTCATTTTAAAAACCCTTTCACAGCATTTTTCACAAAACGCAAAGAAGGTACTAGTTTAAGATTTCTAAAAATAGCTATAGCTCTTAACCCAAGGTTTAAGAATCTAAAATCTGAGAGGCACAAGATGTGGAGAGCATGCTTTCGATAGCCATAAAAAGAGCGATGCTCTCATGTGGAAACTACAGAACCTGAAACAGCAAATAAGAAAAACAATCATCCGTGCTGGTGGCATCAGACTCAAAAAATTAAAATGAACATTCATTGGACCACTCCACTTTGGATTGTTATCAAGCAGAGCATATCATCAGCTTGGACACATGGCCTCTGGAATGGTGGTTGAAGCATGAAGGGACAATTGAATGTTTAGTGCATCTGGTATATGAATATCTTGTGACCACCTGTTCTCTCTTTCAAGTGACATTGCAAATCAAAAGTGTGCATTCTTATCTCCTGCAAATTGTAATCAAATTTGGTTGTCTGAGTGGCTGAACAAGAAGTAGGACTGAATTGATTTGTAGGCTCTAAAGCAGTAGCTCTCAACCTATTTATTGTTGTGGGCCATGTAGGCAGTTGTCTCTGTTATGTGGGCTGCATCCACATAATATATATAGGTTGAACCTTTCTGGTCTGGGGCTCCCTGATCTGGCAAGATCCATGGTTTGACAGGATCATGGATGTTGCTGGACCAGTAAGCCCCTGGACTAGAGAGTGCCAACGTGATGAAATCTGGGGGTTGGAGCTAGCCAGGGAGCTAGGAGCCCAGCGGATCCCAAGGTTTGCAGAGCCCAGGGCTGGCTGTGGAGACCAGTGGTCGTCCTGGGCCTCACCATGAAGCTGTGTACTGGGACTGTGTACTGGCCCAGTGTCCCAAGGCTGGCCATGAAGCCGCATGTTGGGGCTGGCTGTGGAGCCCAGAGGCAGCCCTGGTGCAGCAGAGCCTGATGGAGTCTCCGGGGCAGAATTTCGCTTTCCATGACTCTGAAGTTCAGTGAGCTTTAAACAGGTTGGCAATAGCACTTGTAAATCAATAGTTTGGCACTGTGTATCTTGACACGTTCAGAATGCCCTGTCCTACCTATGCTGGAGATTTGCAGAAAGGAGTTGCTAGATGTGTAAAGGAATGCAGTGTGGGGAGGAGCAAAGAGAGACCCTCTCATGTAAACTTTTAGTAAGTGCATGCTTCAAAGGCACATCAGAGCAGAGCTTCCTCATGCACTTTTTATAAAGTGTGCAGCAACCTTTCCCTAAAGGCTTTTGTATCATCAGTATAAATGAGTTAGCCTGGAATACATGTGCAGCAAAGGCTACTTAGATGATTTACCTACATAGCAGATTTATTCTGCAAATGTGAGTAGTCAGAGCCTTAGTGAAAAATCTTTTGCAGAATAGTACTGCACATGTGCAGGAAGTGGTTTTGAAAAGCTACAATTCAGTAAAAATCAAAACTAAGTTGTGCCAAAACATGCAGATTACTCCTTCTCATTGAAGGATACTAAATTTCAACTTTCTTTCCTACTCTTTTTGGATATACAGTTTTTAACAAAATAAGAATAAGATTTTTTTAATAAGGGAAATATACATATTTTTACCCTTTTAGAACAGCTTTATTTTTAAATTTGGGGAAAAAAATCAGAGTCTAAACACAGACAAATTTAAACCCAAAGTATGTAAGTTTCAGATAGTTACAAAATGATTAGAATGCAGATACTTAAGCAGTCTCCATCATTAGCACTTGCTGTTACTCATGGTATAATTCTGAATGGATCATTTCTCGCTGTTTTTCTTTCCTTTGCTCACTATTTCCAAGGTTCCCTCACAGAATTTGATAGCCTATTGAAAATGTCTTAGTAAAAGTCTCATTTTCACTGTGTTTTTTTCAGTTTTGTGTTTTGTAATATTTACTGTAACTCTTCACTTACGGTTTTTTTGGGATTTTTTCTCCTTTTTTCTCTGAATTTTGGCATTCTTCCACAAAGTTTGCTTCCTTCACTGGAGTCATTTTGAAGACTTGTTAATGTTGAAATAAGCAAGAAAGAATAGTGCTCTCAAAAGGGCTGTTGATATTCATTATGCTAGCTGTTGTGTCATTTGAAAAACAATTTATAGTAGAGGAGATTAAAATGTATTACTAATTCATATCTTCTCAGAATTTTAAAAAAATAATTATAATAATAATAATAGCCAAAAATACATTGTGGCAGCTCTCATTTGTTGAAGAAAGTAAACTTGTGTACATGTAACATGTTTGCAGAAATGACCCATGACAAAGTTTTCTAAGAAGTAAGTTTTTATTTAGGGATGTGAAAGTTTAATGCGTTAACTAAGGGCAGGGATGGGCAATAATTTTTGGCCAGGGGCCACTTCAAAAATTATTGAAGTGGCCCCAGGCCTAATCCAGAAGGGATTGGGGCCAGAATGCTTCTGGGCTTCCCCACCCCCAGACCATAATTGGTCTGCGGGTGGGGGAGCTCTTATACACCCTCCTTCCCACTAGGCACCCATGCCCCTGGTAGGGTGGGAAGAGGCTTCACGCACTCCCCGCCCCCAGGCCCTGATTGGCCTGGGGGCGGGGAAAGCACAGGAAGACTCCTCCCACAGTGTGAGGAGCGTGTGGCACTTTGAAGTGCCACAGGCTCCTCACAGGGCCTGGACAGGGTGAAGGAAGCTTCATGCAGCTTCCCTACCCCCAGGTCCTGATTGGCCTGGGGTGGGGCAGGAGAGAGTCAGGGCCTCTGCGGGCCAGATCAACCCACTTGGCAGGCCAGATCTGACCTGTGGAGGCCCTTTTGCCCACCACATCTAAGGGTAAGGCTTACCAGTTAAGCCTCCTCATCTGCTGTGGGCAGGGGGCTGCTCTAGCTCTGCAGGGGTCCTGCTGCAGACAGGTGTAGCTGGAGCTGCTTCTGTCCGCAGTAGGCCAGGGCACCCTTCAGGCAGGGGCTGCTCTGATCAGGGGCTGCTATGACATCCCAGCTAGTGCAGCCCCTGGCTTTAGCATTCCAGCCCAGCATTCCCCACCCACGTATGACCCCTTTTAATCAGTTAGCTAGTTTAACAACATGTTTAACCGATTATCCAATTATATGAAATGTTATATCCCTATTTTAATACAATATTTTGTTGTGTGAAAATATCTTGTGTCCACCCATCTGTCTCTCAAATCCCATTCAAAACTCTCCCTTGTGACTTTTCAAGTCAGCATTTAATTGTTTTCACTGAGCTAATCACAGCTTTTCACTCTTTGTTTTTGATAAAACATCCTTTTATGACTTCTCAAATTATCCTGCTTTATAAAGTAACTTTATTAAATAAAACTTTTCTGTTTCAGCTTATACCTTAGTTGTTTTTAATTCCTGTTGGTAATGGTTTGTGCTCTCTACCATTATTTAATTGTATGGCATGAAGTAAAAAAAGTCTCTTGTTTTGTTTTGTTTTTTAAAAAGGTCAATCTTGTCTCTGTGGTTGCCCATCTTGGCTTCTATGTTGACTCCGTTGGGAAATACTATGAACTTTGATTGTGTGGAGTTATTTTATATCCCAGAAAAACCAAAGACCACTAACGAGGGATGACAAAGGACTACATACAATATGATGGGAAAAAATTACAAAACGTAGAGTGCTTTAAAAAAGTAAACACTGAGTATGTGCACTATTAGTTGTAACTATACAAGCAAAAAGTGGATTATAATTGAACATCTTATATGCTTAATAGGTAAATTTTACTCATAGCTATGTTTACTTTAAGTATTCACATGCTATCTAAAACTTGTGATTTGGTCTGTATCATTCAGGGTTGTAATGATTGACAGTCTTGTTGAAATTTCTGTTGTGTCCTCAGATTGATGTGAATATTTTGTGTATATTTTGATTTTATAAGCAATGTTGTGATTACAGTCCAAAATATAATTAGTCATAAGCTGAGTATTCAATGAGTGTGAAATCTTGAAAAACACTACATGTAATGACCACTAGTCAATTGCTTTGCTTTTTAGACCATTGGAATGCCAAGAAAGCATAGGTGGCTATAGTTTTGTCATTCATATTGAATGACAATATCTGGTAAAATAGAAAAAAAGATTGAATGCTTCTGGTCTGGTGATATTTGCAAATCAAGAGATTAACAACTAAATAAGTACTATTGAATAATGTAACGTGGATGACTTTGGTATAGTCCAGTGGTTCTTAATTCATGGTGCTCAGTCTGCATGTGGCCTAATTATTACGCATCTGTGGCCCAATTGTGTGCTAAAGGCCGCTAGGCTCTGTGGGCTTCAGGGTCAGGGGGTTCCAGCTGGGCTCTAGAGCTACTGATACAGGCAGCTGCATAGCTGGAGTCAAGGGGCCAGGACTCATAGCTTTCCCTGCAAGGTGGAGGTTCCAGGGCTGCCAGCTGGCCCCACAGGATCCCAGGTCTGGCCCTGCAATCTCTGGGATCTAAGGCTGCTGCCTGGCCCAACCCGCTCCGCCTATCCATTGCAGCTGCCTGGCCCCATGAGCTACAGGGAGCCAGGGTCAGCAGCTGGTGGCCAGCTCCGCAAAGTCAGGATTCCCGGGTCAGCAAGGCTGCTGCCCAGGTCCACGGCAGCCGGCAGGTCCCGCATGGTCAGGGGTCCTGGTTTGGTGGGGCTGCCTCCTGTTTCTGCGCAAAAGGGATCCAAGCAGGGTCCGGGGCTGCTGCCTGGCCCCACAGGATGCGGAAACTGGGGAATTTGGCTAGCTCTGCATGCTCTGGGGCAGCCAGCCTGCCCCATGCACACATGTATCTGGGGTAGGGGTTCAGACAACCACTGCTCTGCCACCTAGCCCCTACAGTCCAAGTTGCACATTGTGGGCTGCGTATGCAGGTCACAGTGATAAACTAGTTGAGAACTGCTCATACTGACAATAGAGTAGGGACTTAGAGAAGGCATGCTGCACTGAAAACACTGTAGGGCTATATGTAGGGCCATACCAAGTTTACAGTTGCAGTATTGCTACCCTTACTTCTGTGCTGCTGCTGACAGCACCACTGCCTTCAGAACTGCGCAACTGGAGAGCCGTGTCTGCTAGTTGGGATCCCATCTCTGAAGGCAGAGCTGCCACTAGTGGCAGCACAGAAGTAAGGGCAGCATGGTATGGAATTGCCACCCTTATCTTTATGCTGCTGCTGGTGGGGTACTGCCTTCAGACCTGGGCACTTGGTCAACAGCCACTGCTCGCTGGTGTGGCACAGGGACCTCTGCACCAGATCAATTTAGGGTGATTTGGAATATTTTAGGCTCTGTTTTCAATAAAGATGTTAAGCGTCCCTGAAACCAGAAGCTAGGGCCACGGACAACCTACTATATCTCTATCACCAGTGATTTTTCCCTTAAACAAATAACACTCAGACTCCAATTTAGGGCCAAACCATATATTGTAAATTTTGAGACAGCAACGCATGAAACTTACAACAACCAATACCTCAAGCCATCCCTAACCCAGAGAGAAAGAAGATAGAAAAGCCCCTAAAACAAGGTAGGAATATATATTGCAAACTCCCAGTAAGTGGAGGTGATTGTGGAACGATGACATTGCTCATGACCTTCAATCCGTCAGCTAATTAAAAGCTTCAGAGGAGGAACAATGAGGAGATCCCTTGAAGCACAATTGCATCACATACCTTGTTACTATATAACTTTTGGGTACATAACACTTCTGAGCCGTAGCAGGACCTATAACCATTTACCTGTCCACAGTAGGACTCTGGTCCCATAACATTAGACCAAAACAGAACAAAGTACATATAATTTACACTTTTATAACCTTTATGTTTACTTGTGACATTTACGCACACCCATTCGGACAAGATTTGTCCTTTTGCTACAATATTAATATAACAATGTAACTGTATAGGAAACAACTTATAACATAGTGTCAGCACAACACCCATGCACATTATGACATTACTAAGTATCATTCTTTGAATATGGTTACACATTTTGATCAGACAGTACAAAAGGAGTTTTTGTTTGCATCTTTCTCTTAGTACAGACATAGATGGTTAAAAATGCAACATATATTATTAAACAAAATTGTAATATAAAACATACAAACAAAGGATTTGAAACTAAAGATTGGATATTACCAAATCCCATAAAAATATCCCACCAATGATGAAGTTCACTCTCTTCATGAACTAATTTGGCAATATTCCATATACTATGGACAGCATGTTGTACCGTTATTCCTATTTTAGTTCCTTCATCTTCTAATTCTTTGATGTAACCTATCAATTTTTCATGATGAAGAAGTTCTTGAACCGCTCCTAGATCTGGTCCTATGGTAATAGGATCAATTCTCCTATAGATATTAAAATCAGCTTGTATCTTTTCGGATGACCTCTCATATAGAGTGATATTTACATCACATCCTTCAATGGGAAAAACCTTACATAAACAAATTGGATTCCAAGGAACCTTCATCTTGGTAAAACATGTTGACCATAAACAAAAGGCATAAACTACGTAAACAGATACAATGTCTATCTACTTGTACAGTAACCAAATGGTTTTGGCCAACAACAGAGGGATGCAATTCATAGTGACATACACCTTCTTTGGGTTTCAAACGCACATGGGAATCCTCCCTTAACCCTGTTGTGCAAGTATATCCAAGGCTACTTTGCTCTATGCATGCCTGCATGTTGACTTGTCTTGAATGACTCGTTCTTAAGATGGACCCACGTTCTGTTGTTCATAGGTAGCATGAGAGAGCGGTTTACAAATAATCCTAATGGAACAATAGGATAGATCAAGTCTTTTGCAGCATTTTGCAAGGTAAGTATCAAAGCTGTTAATTCTTCTTCACCTGAGTGGTACTGGAAATCTATAACGGACCACCAGTCTTGATGTTCTCTTTCAAAAGAACTGGAGTACTTCCACAGTACCCTCTTCACCTCTATTGGGACTTTGCCATTTAAACTGTCTTGTATTATGTTCTTTGCAATATCTATAAGGAGACCTTGAGCTTGGATGCAAGCCAGTGCTGTGGATAAATTCGATTGTAGAACTCCTAATGCTTTCACAAGAGTTATATGATCTTGTTCTTGTATTGCTACCCATGTAGGCAATAATTTTGTTAAATCTAATTGCACATGACTCAACGAAAGAAGTGCATTACTAGTAGGATGGGATAGAGCCGAAAAACTGTGACAACTTTGCCAGTCTCTGGGTTATTTGAACTTGATTTGCAGCATTAAAAATTCCCAGACTGGCTCCTAAACTTCCCATTACTTTGGCAGCATTATCTCTCTTAGTTCGGGCATGATTTGGATTGTTCATCATGGTTTGTATCCAGTTCTCCCATCCCAACAACAAAGGTCTGACGTAAGATTTACAATCTCAGTTTAACCTCATAGCAGATACGTGTAGTGGAATTTTTATGGATTTAATGTTGTACCTTGGTTTCACCATTACTGTGCGAGGAATGTCTCTTTTAACCACATAAGGTCCCACTTTGCTGATCTCTGGAGGGGATGCCACTGTTAAGTTCAGTTTGTATACGACTTCATATGGCCCTCTTATGATCCACATACCGTTTTGCATAGCTACAGTCTCTAAAAACCCCAAACACTCATACCCCATCATGGTCATCACATTCTCTAATTGACAAAATGGAGACCCTTGATGCATTATTGGAGTGAAGCGGCCATATTGTCCATATTGGAGCCTTACTTCATATTTTTCGTCAGTTGGAGCAAACACTACCAGAGGAATGGTTTCTATCTCTTGATCTTTGTATACAACTTGAAAAGTGATATTGATTGGCCCAGGTTGTACAATGGGTACGTGACGGGGCGGTCCAGCCCTGCATTGGCCAAGGGGGCAGCCTGCTGGGCTGTGCAGGCCCCGTCCCCGCAGCAGTGCTGGGCATGCTCCAACTGCAGGCCAGGTATAAAGACCAGGGAAACAGCTCAGTTGAGACTGGCCTCCAGGGAGGGAGGAACTCTGACCCAACCTCCGGAGCCAGAGCTGGCCCGGCCGCTGGACCAAGAGCCACTGGGCCTGCCGCCAGCATCACTACAGTCCCTCAGCCGAGCACGCCCGCAACACCGACCCTGGGGGGCAGCCCGCCTTGCCGCGGTGGACAGCCCCGTTGCTGCTGTCACAGACGCCAGACCTGCCTACAGCACGGTTGCCGCCAGCCCCGTACCTGCAGGTGGGGTCTCCGTCAGCCACAGGGCTGGGGTAGGAAGCATCCTAGGGTAGGGGGCAGGGAATCCCCCGGTGGGTTTGGCACGTTTCGGGGAGATCTCCCCGCCGAGCCAGTGGTGGGAAACATCTACCACCAATAGGGCCCTGGGTTGGGGTCCGGAGGAGAGGGAGGGCCCGGACACCCCTACCCTATCCACCCAGAGCATGGACTAGGCCTTAGGGCCTGCGTTAATTTGGACTAGGCCTTAGGGACTGCGTTTGCTTTGAACTCGGCCTCAGGGACTGCAGTTACTTTGGACTAGGCCTTAGGGTCTGCATTTGTTTGGACTGGGCCTTAGGGCCTGCGTTTAAATGGGAGTGTAATGGCCCAAGCCCAGGGCCGTGCAGGGCGGGGCGGGGTGCTCCGCGACAGGGCAAACTGGTTACAGTCAAGTATACACATTTTGAGGCTTCCCATTGTCCAATTAATCTATGACAGCTGGTTATACACGTCACAGGGGGGTTCTTTTGACAATCTGCTTGATGTAAATCGACGGTCCAGTGGCAACCCACATGGGGTTAGATTTCCATGTCTACCCAGTTAACAGTGGGAATTACAGTTGGTTTGGTTCCCTTATGTATGGCAAATACCAGTTCCTTTGTACCCTTCTTTTAATCTATTATTGTGAAATAGCATTTGCCATTCCACGCATGCGAATACATGATGATACTATGTGATTGAAATATTTCTTGTTTTGGAGCGAATCTTTTAGTGGGTGTTCTTATTATTGCTGAGTTCTTGGGTATGTTCCAGAATGACAGTGGTCTGTCAATAGCTGTGCACCTCCAATACTCATTTCCCAAAAACACTAATCTATTTCCTATTTCCAAACTCAAAACAAGAACTATATACATCCACAGGCCGATCTTCATTTTCTGAAAAGAAACAAACAAAGTTACAAACATAACCATGGGGGTTCCACTGGTGTTGGAGACTTTAGATTTTCTCCTCTTATCTGAGCACAACCTCCCTTCCATTGTTTTAATTGAGAGCTGTGGAACCATTTTTTTACTCTTCATTTACCAGACACCACTTCCACTTGATACACTGTTGGTCCCGCCTTGTTCGTAATAGGGCAAAGTCCCATCCACCTAGGACTTAAGGGGTGACTCTTATCGCTATAAAATCTAAATAACACCTGGTCTCCTATGCTCCATTCCTGTATTTGCAACTGGTCATTAAGACGTTGGTCTACCTTCTTTATGTTGTTCTTTAGATCGATTGCCACAGCTTGCTGCACGTCAGATATAGTGTGCCAAATCCCTTTTATATATTGATCAATCAAGACGTGGGGTTGGTATCCATCAGGAGGTACCCCTCCTTGAATCCACACTGTTCTGGACTTCTCATTGGGTGTCCAAAAAGTGCTTTGTGAGGAGTAAATCTGTTTGAACTGATAGTTGACCTGATAGCCATCAGAATGAGGAGATGTTCATCCCATCTTCGGCCTGAAGACTCTACCACCTTTTGCAATGCTGTTTTTAGGGTTCTATTGGAGTGTTCTAATAGTCCCGATGATTGCAAGTGGCCAGCAGTATGAAACTTTTGGGTTATTCCCAAGGCAATACATAATTGACGAGTCACTTCTCCTGTAAAATGTGACCCTGGATCATTGTCAATGATCTTAGGGAGTCCAAATCTAAAGAGCACCTCATTCAAAAGCACTTGAGTGATAGTTTTTGCATGAGGCTTTGTGGGAATGGCCTCAATCCATTTTGTAAAAGGATCAACCACAACTAAACAATATAAGTTTCCTCGCGAGGACTTTGGCAATGGGCTTATCAAATCTGTGTGTGCTTGTGTCCATGGAACCTCTCCTGGCTGATGTTTTAATGGACCCTGACATATCTTTTGATCCGGGTTGTTCTGCACACACCTCAGACAGTTGTAGATAAAGTGCTCTATGTCTGTTGTTAGTTGAGGCGACCAAGCTATGGTCAGTAGTCTTTGGACAGTTTTCTCCTCCCCGAAGTGTCCTTGTGCATGCGACATAGCAACCAATTCTTGACGTAATACAGTTGGCATCACTAACAATGGAATCGTTACTTCGTCAGACTCTTCATGCTGGTTTTGAGCCATGATTAGACCTGTTGCATGCTTAAAAATTTTATAATTCTTATATTTCCCTTGATTCAATAATTTCATCACCTCATGATCTAATTCCTGTAGTTTTATGATGTCCTTCATCTCCCTGAGATCTGATGTTTCTATCGCACTGATTGCTGCTGGTACCTTATTCCACATTAATTTTGAATCCATTGATGCTGCTCTTTTGGCCAATTTGTCTACCTGATTATTTAATGTTGAGATTTCCACTTGATTCTTCCTGTGGGCTCGGACTTTGAACAGATGAGTTTTACCTTTATGCGTCTGAGCTAAATTCCAGGAATAGTTAAAATAATTTGTGTAGGCTACGGGGCGGTTGTCTGTGGTGCACATCCCTCGCTCTTTCCACATGATCATCCAATTGATGAAGGCTCGCAGTACCCAGTCCAAGTCTGTACATATGGTCATATTTTTTCCATCAGGAACGTTCTCCAAGGCCAAAATAACTGCAATTATTTCTGCAGCTTGAGCTGATGACACTTCCACCAGTCACAGAATCTTTTTGTTGGTAGGAATGTGCAGAGCAGCTGTTCCTGCCACAAATTTACCTTCTCATTGATAGCAGCTTCCATCGACCACCCAGATTTCATGAGGTGTTAAGGTTTTGATAGATTCATAATTTGTGATTAAATTGAAGGGAGATGAAATACCAGGGGGTTTAATTTCTGATAATGGACACTTGTGATTGACTACAGATAGAGAAACAGGATTACATAACAATGCTGGTGCTATATTATATGATTTTGATTGTTCTATGTGGATGTTATGATTCATTAGGGACAAAGTGCACTGTGCTAATATCGGGTGGCTAACATGACCGTTATTTGCTCGACCAGTAACTATATATTTGACTAGGGTACAGCACATTTTTTAATTTATAGGGGACATACCAATGAGGTATTCCCAGTGTTGGATTGCCCACACTAATGCCATCACCTCCTTCTCACACCCTGAAAATTGTTGTTCTACATCTGTTAGGATTCTTGACCCATAAGCTACAGGTTTGATGGTAGTTCTGCTATGTTGGAGGAGAACTGCTCCGATAGCTTCCTTTCCCATAGAAAGCTGTAGATGAAATTCCTTGCTTGGGTCAGGGTAAGTGAGGGCAGGTGCTTGCATCAACGACATCTTAAGTTGACAAAAGGCTTCTTCTTCCGTACTTCCCTAGTGCCATTTTTGGGATTTCCTTAGCAAGCTGTAAAGAGGCTGTGGTTTTAATCCAAAATTTTCGATGAAGTACCAACAGAATCCTATGAGACCTAAAAACATCCTCAGGTTATGGGTGTCTGTAGGGGCTGGAAGATTTGAAATTAGCTCCACTCTGGCTTGGTCAGGTTGTCTTCCCTTTTATCCCAGGTTCACTCCTAAATAAGTTACCTTCTGTTGGACCAATTGGGCCTTTAATGGATTAATAAAGAAACCTGTTTTTTTTTTTCAAGTGATGTTCTCGTCCATTCTCCCTGTTGAAGGGAAAGGACTGGGCAGGAATTGTCAAATTGAAAAAGTAAATGTGTGGTTGCGCAGGTGGTGTCGCAGAGAGGGCTTTGGTTTCTTCAACCATGGGACTCTGTTCCAGGCACAAGGATTGTTAGGAAGAGATGGGATCCACTTAACCAAGAGAGGAAGGAGCATCTTTGCGGGTAGGCTTGCAAACCTAGTGAGGAGGGCTTTAAACTAGGTTCGTCGGGGGACGGTGACCAAAACCCCGAGGGGAGTGGGAAAGTCAGATACCAGGAAGAAATGCAAAGAGGAACAAGCAACAAAGGAGGACCCCTGATTCGAATGAAGAAGATAGGGCGATCAACTGGTTATCTGAGGTGTTTGTACACTAATGCGAGAAACCTGGGCAACAAACAGGAAGAACTGGAGGCCCTGGCCCAGTCCAAGAAATATGATTTAATTGGGATAACAGAGACTTGGTGGGATGACTCGCATGACTGGAGTGCTGTCATGGAAGGGGTATAAACTGTTCAGGAAGAACAGGCAGGGGAGAAAAGGAGGAGGAGTTGCACTATATGTGAGAGAGCACTATGATTGCTCTGAACTCCAGTATAAAGAGGGAGAAAAACCTGTTGAGAGTCTATTGGTTAAGTTTAAAGGAGCAAAAAACAGCAGTGATGTTGTGGTTGGTGTCTGCTACAGGCCACCGAATCAGGTGGATGAGGTAGACGAGGCTTTCTTCCGACAACTGAGAGAAGCTTCCAGATCGCAGGCCCTGGTTCTCGTAGACGACTTTAATCACCCTGACATCTGTTGGGAAACCAATACGGTGGTGGTCTTGGTGCATCTTTTCCTTGAGAATCAATATTTAAGGCTGATATTCTTTTACGTGTTTTAAACACAGGGTTAGCCAATTGTTGAAGATCGTGGATTTCTCTCATCTTTTTCTCAAAAGCTGAGAGAGATGCATTAATGAAATCAAATGAACCCAGAGCCAATTTAATGGCTGGCAATAAGCCTTGATAGCACAGCTTTTTGAACTCAGGTGTGTCATAAATTGGAATTCCAGCTCTCTGTTCACCAAAACCTGCTAACTAGTAAAGCATTTTTTTTCCTCATAAGACATTGGTCAGACTTCTCCCCTTTTAGCTGTCTCAGTATAAACTTTCCCCAATACATTATCATGCGGATAATACAGGTGGTAAACACTTTTATACAGTGCAATATTTTCCACATTTAAATCATTAATCACATGATAAGGCAAAGCCAGGAATTCTTCTGCTGTCATGCTTTCTTTTAATAATACCACCACATCTTCAGGTGATAGGTTTGGTGTTACACAAAGTTTGGCTAACCAATCCAACACATTCTCTTGATTACATGGGCCCAGATTTTTGCCCATGGCTCTGTCCTGTTCAGGGGAAAGAACCCTTTTTTCCTTTGATCGCAGGATTAGCCTGTCCTGGATATTGCACCACAGTTGTAGTGATTGGGGCCATAGCTCCCTTATCCTCGTATTTACATTCGTCTCCTTTCACCCCTCCTTCATACAAGGTGGTGCTGAAGGTTCAGGATTACAATCATCATCAAAATCACCATACCAATTAACACTATCATATTTTGGCTGAATAGCTGCCACTATACCTTTAGCTGTATTCAGCTGTTTTTGCAACTTCAAAATAGTTTGTTGGCATACAGAATGGTCACTTACTCATTTTACACTGCTTGCTTCTTTCAATAATTGTCTTACAGCGGCCTGTGATTCACCCAGCTGAGAGGATTTTTTACTGTAACCTCCTCAACTTGGCTGCATTTTACATGCATCTTTCTTACTTGAGACTCAAGTTGGGATACTTGAGATGTTAACCCATTAATTAGGATATTATTAGATTCCACCTCCTTTGTCATTTGTAGGAGTTGCTTTTCTAAAGCCTCTTTTTGGTGAGTGGCCTCATCTAAGGCATTCTGCAGTATGTTATCTGGGAAGCCAATTCTTTGCTTACCATCACCAAACCATAGAGCAAAGCTCTCTTGCGATGTTTTTTTATTAGGACTAGGCTTGGCCTCACTATATTTTTCCTATATCTGACAGAATTTTACTAGGGAATCCTCTCCACTAATAGTCTCTTTAATCCAGGGTTTCCTCCCTTTCCCAAACAAATTCACAGCAGCTTCAACAGAATTTTTATTGTACTGCGGACTCCAGCCCTGAGTGTCGAACTGCTGGGGCAATGACATCTTATCCTAGAGTTGCTTACCCAACTCTTAAAATAAAGAAGAAGCTTTGAGAAAGCCGGGTTAACTAACTAGGCTTTAACCCAAAACCTGTTTGCGGCTTCTCCTTTGAGATCTTAGATTGACTTATAAAGCCTGCTTTTAATGTTCAGATCTCAATAAACAATAAAAATAAACAGGATAAATGACACAGGTTAGGGTATAGCTGTATCCAAGAAAAGCGGCAAAAGGGGTTTAAAACTGAACGGCAATGGCCAAACCTTTACCCTGGAAGAAGGCTGAAGCCTACTTGCTGTACTGGCCTGTGTTGGGGAGGGTTGAATGTGCTCAGGCAAGCGGATCGGGAACTGCTGGCTACCGGGTGGCCTGTGCTGGAGCTGGGCGACCCCACACTACACAAACACAGACCCACTCACAGCTGCACAGAAGTAAGAGTGCAACATCGCTGCAGTTTCCTTTTGGATCAGGGCCCCCAACTTGAGAAATGCTGGTCTCCTCCCATTAAATCTGTATAGCATAAGGTAAAATCACATGAAAGACCAGATTTCACAGAGGGAGGCCAGATTTCACAGTCCGTAATGTATTTTTATGGCTGTGAATTTGGTAGAGCCCTAGTTAAATTTGTTTATGTGTTATTAACTGATAGTCAAAATGGAACCTGGGATTATATCTAGCGATGTAAAAATGCAATTCTGTAAATGTTAAAAATTCCAGCAATTACATGTGCTGCGGGCTCTGCAGTATAAAACTCATGGGGAGGCTTTGCTGTATGCTCTGCAGTGTAAAAGTATAATTGTTATGGAAACGGATAAACTGAGGCGTATCAGTTAACCATTTAAATGGGTAAACTTTTACATAGTTACATTATAGCACAGCACTTCTTGTATGGCCCAACACTACAACAATATTCTAATATTCTGTTTGTTTCTAATAGCACCAGCTAATAGTTGAGATGAGTCCATGACACAGCAAAAATAACTTGTTTAATCTAAAAGAAAATTATGAACAAGATTTCTCTGAGACGGATTTGGAACTGCTCTGTAATGATTTATAAATACTGTATGTTGGCCTGGTGAGTGAGGTGTTTGTATGGCTAATAAGGATTTAAATCAGTGGTTCTCAAAGTGTGGTCTCTGGGCCACTAGTGGTCCACGGCCACCTCCCAGGTGGCCCACCGTTTGAGCTCAGACTCTGACCCAAAAAATGTTCCCCACCCCAGCCATAAATAAAGAAAACATTGAACCCTTTTTTGTTGGCCAAAAATTAATATTTTATTTTATTTTAAATGAAGTTTGATAAACTAAAGTTTGATAACTACCTTTATACAAGAAAGTTATTCTGTTTAATAATTTAAATTAAACCATTCTCCCTAGCTGCAGCACAAGCAAAATGACTTGTGTGTAATTATGTAATTAACGGTCTGTCAGGGGGGTACGCCCCCGACGGGGGCTGCTGAACCCCTTATACTGACCCGCGTCTCATTCCGGGCCCATACCGCCCCCAAAGTCCCCAAAAGTCCAGGCCCCTCGATCCGGGGATATACGGTATCAATGTCCCACCGCAAAGTCCAGGCCCCTCTATCAGGGGATATACGGTATCAATGTCCCACCGCAAAGTCCAGGCCCCTCTATCAGGGGATACACGGTATCAATGTCTAGTCCCTCTGAGGAGCCTCTCCCGGCCCCAGGCCTGGTTATCCAGGGGAGGGCCTGCGTGGTAGGGGGACCCGGGCCCTCCCTCTCCACCGGGTCCCAGCCCAGGGCCCTTTAGGCAGGGTCTGTGGCTCCTGCCGGCTCGGCGGGGGAATCCGGCCGATACACGCCGAGCCAAACTTTGTCTTCCTTGCCCTGGGCTGCTTCCTACCACGCCCTGGTTCCCCAGGGGCCCATTGGCCTCTGAGGCAGCACCTGCTGGGGCTGTGGGTACGTTCTGGTCTCCTGGAGTCAGGGTCCAGCACGGGCAGCGGCTCTGGTCCCAGCGGCTGCAAAAACACTGGCCTGTCTTGGTCTCCTCCCTCCCCCAGCTGTCCTGCCTGCTGGGCTCCCTCTGCCTTTATACCTGGCCTCTGCTGGGAGCATGCCCAGCAGGGCCGGAAGGGCGGGGCCCTCTCAGCCAGCTGGGCCTGGGCTACTCCCAGCCCTGTAGTGCGGGGCCTGTTCGCCCCGTCACACGGTCATGGTCACTTTCCATTAGCAATTGGTGGTCCCTGGAAAGATTTGCATTGAGCCAGGTGGTCCACATGTCAAAGAGAATCACTGATTTAAATTAAATGGGCAAACCACACCTGCTGATGGGAGGGAGTAATGAGGGCAGCAGCCTCAGGGCCTGGCAATTTAATAAGGTCTGTGGCTCCTAACCACTACTAGCACTACAGTAGCAACACTAGTTTCTAGAGCACCTGACCCTTTAAATAGCTTCTGGAGCCCTGGATATTGGACATCACTAAAGAGCTGGCTGGGGGAGGCCAGCCCTTCCCCTTCTGCCCAAGGTTCTTCCCCTTTTGGGACCCTTTGACCTGTTTCTCCTCACACCATGTCCAGGGCCTGGGGAAGATTGTCAGTCATCCTGGTGCAAACGATCTGGAAAATGGGCAGAGAAGAATTGCTCAATATAATAATTGGGAGCTAAGGAACAATGCCAAGAATCTTAACACTGAAGATTTTGCCTTCTCTCCAGCTAACCAACGTAACTGGTTTGGACCAAGACATGAAAGAGACGTAGAGAACTCTGACAGGTTTAAAAAGAGCACTCTCTAAAGGGCATGATGTAGTAACTGAAGGGAAACAGATTCAGACTCAGAAATATGATGGGGGTGGCTGTCTGAGAAGTTTAGCCTTGCCTTTATTACTGTTCGGGGATGATAAGCCTCTAGCTAAGTAGATGTGTGTAGACTATTTGAGCAAGTCTTCACTGCAGATTTAAATGATTACACTATCTTCAGTCAGTTTACATCCAGCACATAATTACTGCAGTGGCTGATGCCCACACTACCCTCTGCACCAGGAGCATTTGTACCAGGTGAAGAAGCAAAGTGTGTGGGAATGGATAGCCAGGGCTCAAAGCTCCACACAGCTTCCCTCAGGAAGCTTAGTTGCCCCCCGGACCTTCTCGCCATCCCAGCAGGGATGGAAGCCAGCCACCTGTACTACTTGTCTCTCTTCTGGGAGCAGGGGACAGCCTAGCTCTAGCTGCCAAATTTTTAGTTAGTTTTATAGATCCAGTATGGCTGCTTCATCAGTCTTAGGAATCCAACAGCCCATGTAGACACTGCATTACTTAGGAAGACACAGCTATACTGACATAAGCCCTAAGTCTCTCGTGGAGGTGAAGTTGTTTTGTTGGTATGAGAGGGCACTTGCAGAGGCAGGACAAGGCTCTAGTGTGTACACTGATATAATTAGGTTGAGGTAAACTGCCTTATGTTGACCTAACTTCAGTTATTTTAAAATCTTTTTTCTCTACAAGCTAAAACTTTTTTCCTTTTTCTGAAAGAAACAGTACTTCTGTTTTAAAAAGACTGCCTAACCTTAATACTGCTGGTCTTGGACACCCACAAGAAAGAAGAGTCATAGGTGCCTAGATTCAATCAAATCTGCAGGTTAAGTATCCACAGATTACTGTAGCAGAGCTCCCAGTCTAGTGGAGAAAGATCTGCAAAATTGCACCTAGGATAGATGAAGGCATGAGGGTTAATACTGAGGGTGTACACACAGGTTATATCTACATGCCTGCTATTTCTAGAACTGATGTCTGGAGCACATTTTGGCTAAAGGATGGTTGGAAAAAAATTACTTGTCTTTGTAACTATTATTCCTTGAGATGTGTTGCTCATATCTATTCCCATTGAGGTGCATGGCTGCTGGAAAGCTTTTACCCTAGCTATTACCCATTGGATTGACTGTGCAGCCCCCTGGACGTCCTATATATGACCCTGCTGACCCAACAACCCCTCAGTTCCTTCTTGCTGGCTACTCCGACAGTGGAGGAGGAAGATGGTTATGGAATAGATATGAGCAACACATCTCGAAGAACAACAGTTACAAAATTGAGTAACCATTTTTTCTTTTTCGAGTGCTTGCTCATGAGTATTCCCTTTGTGGTGATTCACAAGCTGCTCATGAGAAGGGTCCCTGAAGAGAGAGAGGCAGGAAGAATCAGAAGGTGGTAGGAAATGGAATGGAATAGAGTAGCCCACTTCCACTGTCCAAAGGACCCAGCAGTCTGACGTGATGGACGACCAAGCATGGTGGAAATGGGGCAAATGATTGAGGAAGGGAAAGGAAATATACAGTGGCTTAGCTACATCGTCCTTGTGCATGCCTTCAAAAGTGTTGTTTGGACCCTGGGGGAGGCTTTGACTGGCCTTGATTGGTGCCAGAGCAGCCCCCAGATGGCTTACAGCAGGAATATCACAGGCGCCTGCGGGAGTGGTCAGGATGAGAGGAGAAAGGCCTCTTCAGTGGAGGCTTAAAGGGCAAGCTCAGGAGTATGAACTCCTTAGGCCTGGAGTCCTTGAGGTTGTGGAGTTGAGAGATTGTTTGCTCTGCGAAGAGGCCAACCCCATCAAAGGGAAGGCCTGTATAGTCTGCTAGTCCTCATGAGTAAGGCCAGACGGTTGCAGCCACGTGACCTGACACATGGAAATGCCAGAGATCAAAAATGTGGGTTGCCAAGTCCCCAGTGTTCAGGGAGTCTTGAAGGCAGGTCTGAGATGCTGCCTTGTCGTCCTGGACAAGAGCACCAAACTCGATCCTAGAGTCCTTGGGCAGGAAGTCCTTGAACTTTAGGAGGGAGTCTCACGAGTTATATGTGTGATGGCTCATGATAGCCAGCTGGTTCACTACCTGGAGAACCAAACCTCTGACAGAGTAGACCTTATGACCAAAAAAGTCCAGGCGCTTAGCATCCTTAGATTTGGGCTTTGGGGCCTGGTGACCCTGGCACTCCTTTTCATTCACCACCTCCATGATCAGGGAGCACGGGAGGTGGGTGGATGAAAAGATATTCAAATCCTTTGACAGGGGCAAAGTACTTCCATTCCACCCCCGTGACTGTTGGAGAACAGAGACAGGGGTCTGCCACATTGTTTTGTCCGATGCCAGTATAGTCTTATTACTGGGTAGGGCCACCTGGAAGATGCCTCTGGAGCCATAATGTCCACCATCAGGTTATCCTAATCCACCACTTCCTCTACAGAGAGATTAAGGCTAGTGGCTACCCTGCAGAGGAGGTCCTGCAATGTCTTGTCATCCATAGGAGGGGGCCCTGAGACAGAAGTGCTGGCCATTGCCTCATCAGGAGAGGAACTCGAGGAAGCCACTGGGGGATGCCCCACTGACTGTGGGTCTCTTTACTGGTCCTGCTGGATTGGGGTACCCAGCTGGTCTTTAGGAGGAGGTGTTTCAGGCGATTCCTGCTCCAGAGGCAGAGAGCAGCTGATGGGTGAGGACCCACAGATGTGGAGTGTTCCGAGGCCATGGAGGCTTCCCTCAAGGAAGATGAGCCCAAATGAGATGGCCACGATGGAGCAATACCAGGCTGCACTGACAGTGGCATGGAGATGACCACTGGCGGGACCATGAACTGTGCCAACTGCGAGCAGGCAACACACTGCGAGACTGAGATCGGCACAGAGCCAGATCAGTGCAGAGTGGAACTAGTGTGGGGAAGATGACTAGTGCCATGAATACTGCATTGGGGACCGGTGCGGAGATGAATATGTATGGTTTGAAGAGTGGCAATGAGATGAAAGTTTGTACTCAGAAGGACAGTGCCAGAACCCGGAGTGGTGCCGAGAAGAACCCCTCAGCACCGGAAAAGAGTGTCTATTGATCCGACGCCTGCTCCAGCTGTCTGAAGGGGGTTACAGTCAAGCTGCCACTCTAGCACCGCAGAGTCACAGAAAGCACGCAGAGAGCCCTGAGGGGCAGATGAATGCCCCTTATAATTGCTCCCATTGCTGGGCAGATTAGGGCCAGGTGACTCCACTTTTCCTGCCTTTTGTTTTCCCACATTTTTCTAGCATAGAATAGTGACAGGGAGGCTGACAGCAACCTCAGAGGGAAAATCAAATGGTGTGGACACAAAAACACTGATGCCCCTTTCCCAACAGGCACATAATGGCTAGCTTCCGCTGTGAGGGCTGGCAGGAAGTGGAGGCCTTGTCCCTCCAAAGGGACTGTATCATCTTGATGAGGCCCTCACAGCCTCGAAGGTATTTAGTGTGAAGGATGGATCCATCATCAAAGGTTCACCTCTTGGAGAGTCCAAGAGGATGGGACTCTGAGCATGGGGAGGGCACGGCAGATCAGTGCTGAGAGTACAGGAGCCTTCAGGGATCACCAACATTTGAGGTGCAGAGGGAGCTGGTAGTGCCAAGCATGCTAACGCTGAGGACTTGGCCACTTTGGAAGGTTGCAATGGGGATTAAGAATAGCACCAGGTGGGCTCTGCAGGGGAGCAACAGTGCTGAGAGGGTCCGTTTTTTGGTCCCAGTCCCAGATCCGAAGGAGGTGTGTTCCACACTGAAGCACTCTGTGCCAGATCTTGTGTCTGAGACTAGATCGGATTCCATGAGAAGCATCTTCAAGTGAAAGCCCCATCCTCTCTCGTACATAGTTTGAAGGCCTTGCAGATCTTGCATTTGTCAATCTGGGGGCCTTCCCCCAGGCATTGGAAACACATTTGTAGGCATAGATTTAAGGCAAGATGTGCAGGATTTGAAGCCCTGAGACTTTGGCATGCCGCAAATCCCAAAGGGAACAGGGATGGGAAGTAGAAACTCTCCTTCATCTCCAGCTGCTAACTCTCATGCTATCTTAACACCTACTAATTTAACTATTTACACAACAAAGATCTGGAAGTGCTAGGCAGTAGAGGCACTTGCAAAAGAAGAGAGACACAAGTTCCAACAGCCTTCACTGGCTGTAAGAAGAAACTGAGGGGCTTTTGGGTCGGTAGGGTCATATATAGGGCGTCACATTCATGCCATTCCACAGCAGACCTAACGGGTAGCAGCTAGGGTAAAGCTTCCTGGCAGCCATGCATGTGGCACGCTGCACGTCAATTAGAATGTATATGAGCAAGCACTTAAAGAAAATGTTGTATAACTGAAGAACAGAATATGTTGGTGTTTTTTTAATAGAAGTCTCTAGAGAGAGACCCACTAATGGGTTATGTAAATAAATATTGCCTGGGATTGCAGTGATTTGTATAGTAATTTGTTTAAAATTGCTAGAACTTTCACTCATATCTTAAGTAGTAATATACATCTTTTATAGGTAAAATATTGCAGAACCATAAAATGTTGAGCTATTAAATAGAAATGAAATATTTGTTGTAAAGAAATACAGTTAGATGAGGATTTTATAATAGATTACCTACTCTTTCCTGTTTTCCTATGCTATTCTTAATTGAAGTGGCTGTATAGTATCTCTCACTATAAAAAACTATTTCAAATAATATTTTTTTCTATTTTTATTTGTTGTAACTAGGCAGGAGATGTCTGTCATTGTCAGCATTTTACACTGATACACCTATACTTATGTGCATGATAGTTGCATTCTTCACATGCCACTTTTATGTTAACACATCATTCATTCTACAACTTCAGGAATTTAGCCATTCATCTCATTTACCCATGTTTCATTTGTATCACACACGTTTAAACACACACAGTGCTTGTCTCTGCAAGCAGACCTAAGATATGTTTGTAGGTTTTTAAAGGCCTGTTGCACATTGGACAGGATGGGACCACCTTGCTATTAAGTTTTGGGGGAGGGAGGGTTACTCCAGAAAATCCTGTTACCTGGGGATCTTTTACAGAGTTTTGGGACTATGATTTTTGCTTCCTTTGTTTTAGATATAAATATTCTGAAAGGCAATATTTTTAGGGAGAGTCTAGATTCTTAGTATTTCTCATATTGGCTTATTTAGCGTACACAGGAAACTGAACATATCCATTATCTTATGGTTTGTGTTATATCCTCGTACCTCTTCCTTTTAAAGTCTCAGGTATAGAAAACAGTTATTTACACTTCATTTGCCTAGATGTTTGACACCATTTTGTACATCTGAATTTTATTTGTCATGTTTTTCCAAGATTTAAATTTTATCTGCATCATGATTAAATATAATTTATATCATTGAGAGGTCTGAATGTTTGACAGGAAAGCGAGCAGCTATAAATAAATTGAGGTCCAAAGGTTTGCACTCTCAGGGTATGTCTACACTACCCCGCTAGTTCGAACTAGCGGGGTAATGTATGCATACCGCACTTGCTAATGAAGCCCGGGATTTGAATTTCCCGGGCTTCATTAGCATAAGCGGGGAGCCGCCATTTTTAAATCCCCGCTGCTTCGAACCCCGTGTAGCGCGGCTACACGGGGCTCGAACTAGGTAGTTCGGACTAGGGTCCTATTCCGAACTACCGTTACTCCTCGTGAAACGAGGAGTACCGGTAGTTCGGAATAGGCACCCTAGTCCGAACTACCTAGTTCGAGCCCCGTGTAGCCGCGCTACACGGGGTTCGAAGCAGCGGGGATTTAAAAATGGCGGCTCCCCGCTTATGCTAATGAAGCCCGGGAAATTCAAATCCCGGGCTTCATTAGCAAGTGCGGTATGCATACATTACCCTCCTAGTTCGAACTAGGAGGGTAGTGTAGACATACCCTCAGTTATCCTCAATTAAAGGAGATTTAGAAGTCATGAAGAGAAAACAACAAATACATCAGAAAGTAATCTAAGAGTGAAATTATGTTTTGAAGAAGCTGAAGACACACAAACTACCATCTAATGAGAAATCCTGGAAATTGCATAGAAAATAAGCAAAAAAAATTGCTTTTTAATACACCAAGTTGTAAATGAATGTATTGATGGTAGGGATAACCCACAGAAAAGTCTTGTATACCAGTATACAAGGGCTCCTGTATACCAGCCCTTAGACCTCATCTCCATCATAGTAACTTGGAGGAGAATTGCCCTGCTTCAGGCACATGGCTTTGTAATACATCTCAGGAAGATCCATATGTCACAGCTTCCCTCACCTTATGAAATTTGGCGTATGAATATGAACATGCATAATTTGAAGAGCCTCTGGTCAAACTGAATAATGTGACATTATTTTTAAGTTATGGTCTTCTGAATGTGCATATTCTATTTCTGTGCATTTATCATTCTTGTATGTATAGTTAGAAATATGAAGTGTGAATCTATTTATAAATCTAGTTGTGATAATGAGGGCCATTGGTGATACTCTGGAAGCATAATGATGTGTATATTAAAGATTTTAAATTGCAGTTAATTGACCTGTTGAGTAGTCGATGGAATTTCCATCAACTATTCGAACTTCCTCATTCCTCCTTTGAAATGTACAAGAGCTCCAATGGGGCTCTTGTACATTTCAAAGGAAGAATGTGGAACTCCGCGTGCACCCCGGGGCCAGTGGAAAGTCCTGCTGACTCCGGGCCGCACGCGGGAGTGCCTGCTTTGAAATGTACAAGAGTCCCCAGTGGGGGCTCTTGTACATTTCAAAGCCACAGCTTTGAAATGTAGCTCAAGGTCAGCAGGGGACTCAGAGTCCCTCTCTGACCCCGGGCTCTATGCTGGGCTACATGCACATGCGCTCCCCAGCTGACCCTGGGTACCGTGCGGCATTTCCTCAGAACTCGGGGTCAGCTGGGGACTCCCCAGCTGATCCCGATTCTGGTGAAATGCCCCAGCTGACCCCGGGTTCTGGGGAAATACCATTCAGAACCTGGGGTCAGCTAAGGAGTTCAAAGGGCAGTGCCCTGGAGCCTAGGGTCAGCTGGGGACTGCTCAGCTGACCCCAGGTTCTGAGTGGTATTTCCCCAGAACCCAGGGTCAGCCGGGGCATTTCACCAGAATCGGGATCAGCTGGGGAGTCCCCAGCTGACTCTGGCTCCAGGGCACTGTCCCTTTGAACGCCGCTTCCATGTTTCAAAGGGTCAGCGCCGCACAGCTGAGCCGGGGATCAGCTATGTGGCGGCTTTTCTTTTGAAACTCCGCCTTGGGGTTTGAAAGCGGCCGTGCCGCACAGCTGATCCCCACCTCAGCTGTGCAGTCCTTTCGCTTTGAAGTACTCCTTCTCCCCCTTTGCTGCCTCTGTCTGATAGAGGCAGCAAGGGCGGTGGGGAATCGACCAGTCGACTGACTATCGGATAATCATTTGCTTATCGGATAGTCGACTAGTCCTTAACATCCTTAGTGTGTATAGTCTTGTTTCTCCTGTAAGCCTGGATTGTATTTAGGCCTGCCAGTACATATGGCCAGGGCACCTGATGCTGGAACCCATTTTGGCTCTTATACTTTTCCACTCACAGTGAGAAAAGTTCGAACTGAATACAAAGAATTCTTACCTTGGGCAAAGGGGATATAAAGGTGGGAGACCAAACAATAGGGCAGTTCCCAGATGCCAGGAGATCCCCCACTTACCTGCCAGAATCCAGGAGGTGCCCCTTTTGAAAGTTGTGTTCCTAAATGAGGTCAAGTCTCTATAGCTGAGCCCTCCCAGAGCTGAGCTGATTCAACATCTGTGTTGCTGTGCTAGGGGACTGTGACCCCAACTTTGTGCCTTGGCTGGGGGAGACCAGAGCTTCTGGCCCAACAGGACAGGGTGGTAGGATGCCCCAGAGGGCAAGTAGGCAGGCTCAGTGGTAAGATCAGAACACTGAGTGACAGCCCCAAGAGGATCTTAGTGATCTAACCAATCACACCACAATCCCTTCTGAGAGAATTGTTCACCTAGATGTAAAAATAATATCCAAAAGAGAGAGGTTTCTTGGCATAGCAAAGGTTCATTGAGACCCAAATGTTGATCTCTGTGGTGTCAAGGAACCAGGTTCACACGTCGGTCTTAACCTGCATCTTCCAGTCTTATGCACAAAGCCCTATTCCAAGGGCAAGCTTGTATGTAAGAGAACTTCTTTCCTGTAAGAGATACTTAGAAGAATGAAGATATTCTCTAGATTGACCCATACCCTCAGCCCATATGATATTAATTTATGAATCTTTCCTTCACAGTCCAGACACAAAAATCTTGATGATAGATGTCAGACTTTCAAGGTGGATAGCTCATTGGGGATGTCATAATATACTGGCAGTATGCTTGAGGTCACTGAGGCTTCAGAGCATCACATCTCTAAAGATGAGAGTGCTAAGGGCAGCCATTGGGACTTTCAGAGTATGTCTCTACAGGGATGAAAGCCCTGTAGCTTGGCCACAGCTAGTCTGGATCCACTGATTTGGGCTTGGGTTGAGAAGCCAAAAATCACTCCACCTTCACAGGGTCCCAGATTTCAGGCTGCAGCCTGAGCCTGAATGTCTGCAGCAGTTTTTCAGTCCTGGAGGCAAAGCCACACAGATGCAAATCACTCATCCAAGCCCAGCTGAGAGTTTTTTATCCATGTGTAGACATTCTCAGAATCGCATGCAGGAACAGGTTCAGGGTCAGACAATACAGTGACGTTAGTACACCCTAATCTGGCAAGGGGCAAAGAATCAAAACTAGGGATGTTAAAATATGTTTAATTAAGTAATCTGAGCCTAGTAGATTAGTATTGAGTGCAAATACCAAAATAAAATATAATACTCCCCCAAAGTCATAAATACTTTCCTAACCTCCCATAGACTCTAAATTACTAAGTCACTTCTGAAAATAGGACTCTAGGTTCTTAAGTCACTTGATGTTATTGAACATTTTACCCAATACTGCTATGGGAGTTGACTCAGTAGCCATCGCAGATTTTGGCATTGTCTCTCAGGTGCTAAAAAACATAAGAAATTATATTTGTGCTTTTCTTCAAACTGCTATGTTTAACAGGCAGAACTGTAAATAGCTTTTACTACTTAGATATGAGGATCTAAATGTAATAAACTTTTTAGGATGATTCATTTTAGATGTTTGTGTTATTTCAGCAGTACATAAGGTAACCTGAGGATTAGGTGAAGCATTACTGAGATTGCTTTATCACCTGAAGAAGTACACATTGTTAATTCATGCTGTCACTATTCCTGTTGAATCTGGCTTTTATTCTTAAAGCACTGCAAGTGCTTTTGTAAAATTAATTTACTTTGCCAAGTTGAATTTAGTTTATATTATACATGCCTAAATTTAAAACGAAAAGTTGTGCATTTGTGATTGGAAAGCCAGAGGTTTTTATACAGGATACTTATGGTGCATCAACAGGTACTTCTATCTCTTGGTCATAGGTGTTTTGTATGCACAATTGCTTAAAAATATTTTAGTGAGAGTCCTAGGGTGCTACTGTTTACATTGGTAGTTTCCGAATCAGCAGATTTGACAGATCTCTAGCTCAATTTCCATTTCCTGATGTTTAGCCATGTCAAGACAACCCAAACTGTTTGTGCATTCCAGTAAGTCAGAATTCAAAACTATTTTTTTGTTATGACGTTACTAGAAATGAGAGTTGCCAAATTTACAGATAAAAGATGATGACACTGTTCTCTCTACGTGATTACTGTTCTATGGCTGCTAACTTTTTCAGCATTTATTTAGTTTCGGCTCTGGCATTTTTTATACTGTTTTTATATGTTAAACAATACATCTGTCTGTTAAAATTCATGAGGTAGAAACATATTTGCTTCCTATTAAGCATGTTTTTGATTCTTTGACTTAGATACTACATGGTTTCAAGTAGTTTGTCATGTTTTAGTTTTCTGAGTGAATAGTTTGTCTCATGCTATGGTCTCTTGTAGCAAAACACATTACTGCTGATGCGTCAGTAGGTTGTTTTATTAATTCAATAAGAGATTACATTTCTGACTGCAAAGGGTAAATAGTATCATAGGAGTCTAATTAATGGTACTCTATATTTTAGACTATCTCAAAGGTGGTGAAAATGTTAGAACCTGGAATATCTTATTTATCATTTTAAAATGACTGGCACGTGGGCTAACTTCACTACAAATAGAAATAGGTATAATTCTCTCACCACTTACAACAGCAGTGAATTTCACCCAAGCTTTCTAGATATTGAGCCTTATTCTGCAAGGTTCCAAGCTCCTTGTAGGAAGTTCTGAGCAGTTCCAAATTCCGCTGGAGTTAACATAACATTATTTGAGCCATTCTGAGCACCTTTCAGGATTGATCCACTATGTGAAAAAAGTGATGCAAATGTAATTTTTAATGGCATATAGTAGTTTTGAGCCTTTTGATTGTATGTATTACAAAAGCAGGAAAAGCAATTCTCCTCTACACCAATGAAATCTCTATAGATTTGACTATTTGATTATTATCTGTTTCACTGAAATTAAGAACCAATATGTCTTGGGTTGGAAACATCAGAGCCTGAAATTATGAACAGAAGTTATTCTGTTAAGGTAGCAATTACTAAATACCAAAAAGAATTTGATTAATGGGTTATATCTCTACAGCTTATGAAGAAAAATGTTCTTTTTGATGTGCTTTTTCTTTCTGGAAAAAAACCACATATCCCTCTACAAATTCTCTTGCTTCTCCAAAGAAGGCAGCTGTTGTACTTCACATGCATTCACCTTAAAATTAACCAAACTTAGTATCTCAGTAGTTAACATTGTTTCCATAAATGGTGCTTATTTCTGATGATAGTATTTCTAGGCATTTTAAAACTTACACTTAAAACTACAATTAAAAAAGTCTTACTTGGAATATTTAGGTATGTAGTATCCTGTGCATACAGTTGGACATTTGCTATTTGGTCTAAATTCTCTTAAGAGTTTTCCTTTGAGCATTGTGTATTGGTTATTATGAATTGGTATTGATGACTGAATTATTAGCTGTAACCATAGTTACATGCTCCTGTCTTGTTTACCAGATCTTTCCTGACAGTCACATATACTCAGCATCAGCCAGCACGCATGGTACCTCAAGTATCTGTTTCATAGAAATGTATGTTTCAGTGGTTGTTTTTAATTGGATTGGGATAAATATTTATTACAACCCACGCATAAATATACTCAAATTAAGTAGTATCAAACATAATTTAAACCTCATCAAACAGATGAAATGGGGAACCAGGGGAGTAAGCCTCCCTGAAACCAAGAAGAAAAGGGGGAGGTAGAGTTTTGGTTCCAAAACTGTTTTCAGTGGGGAAAAAATGTAGTTCTATGTATTTTGCCAGGCGGTGCTTGAATTAAAGTGTTTTGTTTCAGATTTTGGTGCATATTAGTGGAAAAAAAGTGTTGTCAAGCATTCTCTATCGCAGGGGTTCTCAAATTGGGGATCGTGTCAGCCTCCACCCTAAAACCCTGCTTTATTTCCAGCATTTAAAATAGAATTAAATGAAAAACAAAAAGTGCTTTTAATGTATAAGTGTGTGTCGGGGGGGGAAGGGGGGGGTCACATCTCAGAGATTTGTTTTGTGAAAGAGGTCACCAACACAAAAGTTTGAGAAACGTTGATCTATGAGTATTAAAAAAAATTAAGTTTGCACGTGTACTTCCATATCTTTCATTTGGTGAGATATTTTCCATGTTTAAAGATGAGGTGTAAACAACAAAAAAGCTGTGAGCATAATCCATAAAATGTGGACTTTCTTTTGCTATTTAAATACAAAAGCAAAAAAATCTAAATTGTCCAAAATTAAAAATATATTTATAGTCAGTAACTTGAGTAGATTTTCACTCAGGAAGCAAAATATAATTTTAATGAGGTTCTACATTCAAGTACATCATATCAACTAAGAAAGATATCTTTTAAGAACTATATAGTCCTCACATTATTTTATTAAACTACTGATCAGTAAATGTTTATGAAAATCTTTGAACATATGCATTAAGACATAGGTGCAAAGTATTATTTATAATCTTCATGTAGCTTCATGAAATAACATACCATACACTGAAATTCTGTCAAAAGGAGAGAATTTACAAAAAATATGCCAAGAACATGAACTCTTAGAACTGTATTATACATTAAAGATAAAAATTAGTATCTCTCACGTTAGTTGTGTTTTATATATGGAAATATATCTATCACACATTTTCTTTTTTTATATTTATCTGTAGGTGTCTTCAAAGAATGTGGAATCTTTTGCATCCATGCTGAGGCGTTCTCCTTTGGTTCAGATGGGGCCTGCCAAAGACAAAATTGTCCTTGGTCAAATTTTCCACACTGTAGAAGATGATCTTTATATAGACTTCGGTGGCAAATTTCACTGTGTGTGCAAACGACCAGAAGTAGATGGAGAGTAAGTAATACTATGTGATTAATGAATAAAATGTACAGGAAAACCTGAATACCAAGGTAGTCAGAAATCTTTCTTGGAATGATCTCAGATAGGGTCTCTTTGTAATTTATAGATTTTAAACTGCTGAACTATAGATTTCAGGTGGAAAACTAATCCAAATCACAAAAAGATTTGATTTTGCTCTGAAGTCACTACGTTAAGAACAGATTCCCTTACTCTGTCAATCATTGGCACACAAATGTTACAAACTCTTAAACTCTGGAGGGGAATTTCTTTTGTTAAATGTGTGATTTATAACCTCAACATTAACTGGAGAGCCAAAGTAATTTATTTGAATGTTTTCTATCTGTCTTTTAGTTTGGCTATTTAAATAGTCAGAATTTTATCTGTGTATTTTGAAATGCTCATTGGTCACAAATAAATAATGAACAATTGGACTGAGACAAATTGTGCTGTAGCAGATGACATAAATGGATAAATAAGCTCCAGTTTATATTCATTGCCTCTTTCCAGATTACTGCACCACTAAAACATTTGTATAAGCTTTTCTGATGAGTAAAATATCTGCATAAAAAGAAATAGGGAATTAAAATCATGTGTTTCTGTAGAAAATAAGTTTTACTTTTTTGAAGAGAAAGATATTTCTGCAGTTATGATTACAAAGATAGCAGTACAAATGTGAACTGAATATAAACAGATTTCATTGTTTTCTTCCTCACTCTTCCTCTGCAGCTGATCTGGAGGTTGCCCAGTAGCATTGGTAGCAGTGTGAAAGTAACAGCTCAATTTCATTTTTCCTGTTCTGAAACTTGTGGCATTTGATGAGACTGTTAGCTTTATCATGCATCAGCAGGATTCCTGTGAGCAGCAATGAGAACAGGAACTGGAAGTATTCATAAGGAAGCAGGTCCCCTAAAACAGACACCGGTGAGAAGCAGAGTAGTGCAGATAAACTCTCTGGCAGCATATAGGAGGCTCTGAGGAGTCAAAAAAAGACAAAATTCCTTTTCCCTTCCAGCAGCTAGAGGAGGGTGGGGCTTCAGATTTATCATTTACCTGCTGCAAGAGGCTGATCATTAAGGATGGAGCCTCAGAAACATCTAGATCAGGCCTGGGCAAAATACGGCCTGTGGGCCAGATCTGGCCCACCAAGCCACTGGATCCAGACTACAGAGTCAGTGAGGAATCCCAGGCAGGCTCCTCTGCTTGCCCCACAGACCCGCACACCACTCAGAAACACGGCTGCAGTCACTTTCTGTTTGAGTCTGGATGGGTGGTCGGTGGGAGAAAGATTCAGATGCTGCTCCCGTCCCCAGCACAATCCCATTGGCGGTTTCTGGACAGACGCTGGCCAATGGGAGCTGCCTGTTTGAATAACAAGCAGCCACAAAGCACAAACCTCCTGCACACTCACTCAAACACATGGCCAAGCAGGCAGAAATATTTTAAGCTCTGCAAGCCTTCAGCTCTGCAGGCAAGCAGACTGATAAGTCTCCTGGCGAGAACCTGCCTCTGGTTCCTCAGCCTCTCCCTTCTCCAACCCTCTGCCCCCCACTTCTGCCCTGCTACTCCACCTGCACCTAATAGAGTTGCTAGATATCCGGTTTTGAATCGAACAGTCTAGTATTTGAGCTTTCTGTTTGGGAAACACATTGAGAAAATATAAATGTCCGGTATTTTCTAAATAAGATGTAATGTAGATTGTGATGTAATGTCAAGTGTGTCCAGTATTTTTGTTGAAACCATCTGGCAACCCTACCACCTATGCCCCCTCCCAGATCTGGCACCCCAATCTCCTGCCTGAGATCACAATCCCCTCCTACCCTAGGTCACATCCCAAAACCCTGCACCCCAGTTCCTTGCCCTAGCTTACAACTGCCTCCTTCGCTCACACTGCCTCCCAGACTCCAGTCTCTCTCCTGCACCCCAATCCCTTACCCCAAGCTCCCTTCTGTACCCAACCTCCATCCCAATCCCCACACCTCCTCCATTTATACCATAGAAGAGTGAGGCCCTGGACCACTTTCCAAAATCTTGGGAGTGGGCCCCTCATCAAAAATGATTGCCCACTCCTGATCTAGAGACCGCATCCCTCATAGGGATACCATTTCTTGCATTATTTGCAGCTGCTGGGGAACTCAATTTCTCATAAGGGTCATGTTCTTGACCCTTGCTGATGGGAGCCCCTCCCCGCCTTCTCTTTCATACCTGAATCTGGCTTGCAGGTTTACTCTTCTGTCCAACAGTTGTCTTCTCAATAACTGTTGGATTTATCAACATGGTACAGTTGCAAAACCAACGTTTATTAAAAATGTGTATTTTTGGTGGAAACTTGAGTGTATTCACTTTCATTATTTTGTTCACTTTCACTCTTTAGTTTTTGTGCATTAGCACAGTGTCATTGTATTTGGGTTCACAAGGGTGTGGTACATTTAAATTCACCCCCAATTTAAAACCCCCCAAAAAAAGGTCTGAAATTATTTGTATTAGGTTGGGTGAAATCCCTCATTACCATACTTTAAATAATGGTCTTAAACTATCTTGATAATAAAAGCCAACTCTAGAGTATTTTGATTTCCAAAAGTTTAATTTGACATAACAGGTTTGTGCATAAGCCTGTATTGTAATTTTGTAATCAAACAGCTTTTGTGTATTCATGATTTTGCTTCCTAATGTTTTCTAAAATAATGGCATAGTGATTTCTGTAGCGTTGCCTCTCTGACAACAGACGTGTTTGACAGGACTGTGATTTTCAAAGCAGATATGATTGACAGCTATAAGGTGGATAGCACGTGCCATGAATAATATTTGTACTTTTTTGACACAGACATGAAATAAACAAGGTAATTTCTCAGTTCAGGCTATAAATAGGCTAAATATAGAGGGGGCTTAATTCTGTGATGTGGTGAGCATCTCCAACAAAAGATCTCCAGTTCAGTGTGCTCAGCACTCTCAGGATCAGGTCTATAGACTCGACCTATATTATGTATTCAAAGCATTTACATTTAAAATGTGGAATAGAGAGAAAAGTCCACGAGGAGTAACGGTAGTTCGGAATAGGAAGCCTAATCTGAACTACCTAGTTCGTGCCGCGTGTAGCCGCGGGCACGGAGTCCGAACTAGCGGACATTTAAAAATGGCGGCGCCCGGCAATATGCAAATGAAGCCCGGGAAATTCAAATCCTGGGCTTCATTTGCAACTCCGGTTGCCTACATTAACCACCGTAGTTCGAACTAGGGTGGTAGTGTAGACATACCCATAGAGCTTAAGATAGGAAAATTTAAAAATCAGTGATTAATGTAGATAATATGATGAGAGTGATCAGTAATCATAGCAATCATAAGAGGTCTTAATGTCTTGTGTTAACAAGTAACACAACATAGCACAAGAAAGAGAAGAAATGTATCTTAAAGGAATTTGTCCCTGAGACCAATAAGCAGACAAGGGTTGAGGTTGCATGGACCCATCTGTAGTGTTGCTTTTCCCCATCTTTCTTTTAAGATTTACATTTTGTACTTGCTTTGTGGTGGGCGGATTGGGCTTGGGCTGATGAGCTGGAGATATAGAGCTCACTGCCAACAAAATACTTAACCATCCATGGATACCCCTGGTTGTTTTAAAATTAGCGTATAAGCTGACAAATCAATTGTTAAGAAATGGACAAGGGAGTCGTGTTTGGTATCTGACTGCTTTTGTTTTAGTTTCAACAATTACATTATGAGATATCTTCTTTCTATACCACACAGTTGAAATAGTCCAAAATTTGGAACATTGGTGCGCGCGCACAAGGGACTTGTGGATCAAAAGCTAATCTGGAAACTAGTATCTTGGCTAGATGCTTCAGCATTTAAGTAGTCCTAAGTATGTTTTGAAGTTATCTCATGAAGAGGAATAAGTGGGAAGGTCATGCCTCTGCTTCTCTGATTAGTTCAGTCTGCTTGCTGACTGAATATAGCAGTGCATTGAGGTTACAAAATGAAGGTTGCATTCTCAGAATACAACCTTCTCATGTTTAATAAGAACCTAGTATAAATAATGTGTGGAGACTTTGCTTTGGATGTTCCTGTGACCTTTACCTGAGACAAAGACTGACTTCCAGTTTGGAAGCAAATTAATACAAAATTTTTACACAAAAATCCTTTTCTTGGCAGAAGATGCTAGCATGGTTCTTGCCTAGAAAGTGACAGGGTAAGCATATCCTCCTTTTACATATTTAGCCTCATATATGATCTGTGTGTGGTTTTAGAGTAGTGGTTCTTAACCTGCTGCCTGCAGGGTGCTTGCATCCCAATCTGCACAGAGCTATGGCCAGTCTGACATCCTCAGGTCCCTACAGGTAATATTTGATGCAGTCCAAAATGGTAACTAGGTTAAGAGCCACTGCTAGAGCCAGACCTTCTCTCAGTGGTGAGCACAGTATTTGACTGTACTTTCTATTAGCACCGTAGAGTCAATCTTGCTGAAGAGTGGACTGATATTTTGAAATGTTTACAGCGTTCTGTTTGTGGATCTTTATTATTGGTAGAGCAAGAGCCAGAAAGGAGACATCTTGACTTTCAGATAGCTAACTATAGAGGGCTAAACTAACAATTTAGAAAAAACATCAGATTTAATCTGCAGTTACTGAAACAGACATGGGACAAGACAGGTATTCTTACAAGTCACTTTTCAGGGTGGAATCATACATTTATACTTATTCCAGCGTGCCTTGTATTGGAGATCTCGCTTCTTAATTTGTTCTTCTCTTTGTAGGAATGTTAAACTCTCCAAAAGTGGTATCAATAAGAAAAAAGTGGTAGAAAAAGTACCTTTTACCCCCAAATAATCCTGTTTCGAGCAATGCTTCATCGATACCTTTGATTTATTGCTCTAAAACAGAAGTCCTCAAATTTCTTTGTGCTGTGATCTCCTTCTAACAATGAACATTTTCACAAGATACCAGGAATCGGGAATGAAGTCTGAGCCCACTGCAAAGTCCCGGTCAGGAGGCCACAGTTGAAGTCCGAGCCCTGCCACTGTGGGTAGGGGAGCCAGAGACAAACTCAGGGACTTCAGCCCTAGGGAAGAGAAGGGAAGGATGTAACCTGAGCCTCCCCTCACTCTCTGATAAACCTGAAGCTTGCTGCCCAGGACTGATGCTCTTGGGCTTCGTCCCCAGGCAGTGGGGCTCAGCCTTCAGCTTCAGTCCTGGGCCCCAGCAAGTGTAACACCCATCATGGAACTGCATTAAAATAGGGTTACGATTCACTTTGAGGTCCCTACTCACAGTTTGTGCATCACTGCTCTAGAACAATCATCTAGAATTAGTTTACAGTCTTCTAGAACATAATAAAACCTACCTTTCATTATCCAGCACAGTCTTTGAGATACCGGGTGATTTTTGGTTTTTCAAAACAAACAAAATTCTTGTGGATCTGTCTTGTGGAGCCTGTATCTATTAATCAGCGTCTAAAAATCCTGATTCTCCTAATTCTTTTGGAGGAGGCAAATTCCATCCAGTATAAAATCATTATCCTGGGCAAAGGAAGATAAATATTTTATTTAATGAAATGTTTATTAATTACATATTTTCCCTTCCTTTTTTATGGGCACAATACTTCATTTTTTAAGTAACTGAAAAGCAGTTACCTTGTAGTCCCCCAACATGTCTGATACTTTGGTTTGTTGGAAGTAATGAAAAATAAAAAATAAGTGGTTTCAGTTTGATCCAAAACATTTTGATTGAAACAAAATGTTTCATTTTGATTTTGAGCTCTTCAAAGGATTTTAATTTTTTAAATAAAATTGAAGGAAATTCTTAAGTAAAAGTAGTTTTGAATCAAAATATCAAAATGTTTTGTTAAAAAATATCACAATTTTTATTTTCTTTTGATTTTTTTAATTCATCAACTGAAATAATTCCCCACAAATTTGCAAAATGTTTTGGCCGATCCAAATTCACATCTTTCCCCCCAAAATGTTTTGGCCGAAAAGCTTTGCCTTGTTTTGCCACATCCTTTTTCATCGTTACATAAGTTAATTTTCACCCTTGAGTTGAAACCACTTCTGGTTAAAAGAAATCCTTGAAACAGTGCTGATAAAAGTTTTAATGGGGAAGTGAAGGCTAGAAAGTACTTTTCTTGCAATTCATTGTCTATTTCTTGTTCTGCAAAATATTACTTAATGAATTTGTAAAGTCTGGTGTTAGTGTGATATGTCATTCATTATTGATGTTTGCCTGCATTGGGATCAGAATATGTCATATCTGGAGTATAGTCAGTTTACTGTGGGGCAAATAAGTTGCTGCTGTAAAGTCAGTGGGTTTAAAGAAACACTTTTGTCCACTAACTGTGTAACTCACACCCCTTCTGGATGTGGTGTACTTTCCCATCTAGTGGCACTGAGACCACTTACAGAGAGAATAATTAATCTGATCTATTGCCTTAGTTAACAGCTAGCTGGTTTTTAGCTCATGCAATAGAGGCTCATGTACTAGGCTCCAGGGTTCTCAGGTTCGGTTCTGGCATTATAATAGTAGGTTGCACGTAGAATTTATTTGATGTTAGAGATATTACTGTCATTCTTGCAGTACAGGAAAATATGAATACGGGCATTACTAAATACAAGACGTTTTATTTTATATACTGCAGTTGTTATAGATACAATTTTTTTAGCATTCGTTATTTAATATTATATAAATTCCCTGTAAAAAGTGCAGGTCCTGTAAAATGATTTGTAATCCATACAAGGTGAAAAGGTTCTATGAAAAAATAGGATTGTGCTAGATTGTGGAGAGTTTATAGCTGAAAGTTGGGGGTTTTTTTGGAAGGGAGGGTAGAAACGGAACAAAGCCTTCAAAAATAGCTTCTATTTTCAATAGATCTCCCCAAAAGGTAATAGTGTAAACTATGTCAGAAAGATTCTGTTATAACCTGCTTCTATCATTACTGGGCAGGATTCTTAAGAACTGTTAAGTATATGAAGGAGTGTGCTGACTTGTTTGTTTTGTTTTGTTTTTTTTTCTTTTCAAGGTCTGTATCTATGTCATTAATGACCATTCCCAGTAAAAGCACAGTGGATTTTGTCAGTTTTCTGAAATGTGAGATTGAAGGACTCCAAATTGATGAGTAAAGGATAAAACTCCCCCTATCCAAACCACTCTGAGGTTGCTCCATTTTCAAAGGCTGTTGTTACTCACCAGCAACTTTATCAGGCTACAGAATTTAAAAGGCACTTAAGTTTGCATGTGCAGCTGTTGCAGGGATTTCCAATACTTCCTGTGGCAATTTACTTAACACCTTTTAGTGTGTGCCAAATTTAGTGGGAGACTAGGGGAGAAAGAAGGAAAGAAATCAGATGATGTCAGTTGCAATTCAGAGCATGACAGTTTCATGACCTTCATAAAACATTAAGTAATGTTACTTTGTAAACTATACCAAAATATTTATTATGCTTGAGTGGTTGTCAAGGTGAATTTTATTTGGGGAACATTTACATGCTTTTGTCTTCTGTTTTACAATTATTCTATAGGTTAGAACATGGGTTCCCAAACTGGGGGGCGTGCCCCCGGGGGGGTTTGAAGAAATTCCCCGGGGGGCGTGAGGCAACCCAGCCACCCCCCCCGTCAATCCCACCCTAAGTTTTGCTGCTATTTTTCTGGGCGGGGGGGGCGTGAGGGTTTCTCAAAAATCAAAAAGGGGGGTGTGATGCTGAAAAGTTTGGAAACCACTGGGTTGGAAGGAGGTGAAACTAATTATTCCATTTAGTAGAGGATTCTTATGAAAGAGAATGGAGCCCTAGCTCCAGGGTAGTCTATTTGGTAGACTGCTGTGGATCCTGGAAGCCCTCATGTCTGTGTCCTTAACTCAGAGGCAGTTCCCTTTAGGGATGTTAGATATTGAGTAATAGAATAGTCAAGTAACTGCATGAATTCTTATGTCATGTGACTATTCTGTAGTCACTAGGGACAAGGCTGGCAGCTCGTACATTCTGGCCTTGCTCCTGGGGAGCTCCCTACTGTCCCAGGCTGCTGCCTCTGTATCAGAGGCAGCAGTGCGGGGGTTCCAGGAGGGAGCCAGTCTGCGAAGAGAGCCAGTTTAAAAGCCAGCTCCCCTCGCGGACCAGCTGCCTGCTGTCCCATGCTGTTGCCTCTAATACAGTTTAGTGTTTCTCAGTTTAGAAATAACACTAATAACTTTTGTATGTTGCATCTAATTAATTCCAAAACCTTAGGGTATTTTCTAAGCATCAGTGGACAGAACACTGCTGCTTTTGGTAAAAATGTGAAAACCAGAGAGTGGAAATGAGAGACAGGGCACCACTTGAATCAGATTAGCAGACTAATTGGGGGTATGCCTACACTACAGCACTAATTCGAACTAATTTAATTCGAATTAGTTAATTCGAACTAAGCCAATTCGAACTAGTGCATCTAGACCTAAAAACTAGTTCGAATTAGCATTTTGCTAATTCGAACTAGCATGTCCACATTGAGTGGACCCTGAACCAAAGTTAAGGCTGGCCGGAAGCAGTGCCAGCAGGGCATCAGGTTAGGACTTAGAGCGTGGAGCTGCTGTCTCAGGCTAGCCGAGGGCTGTGCTTAAGGGTTCCCCGCTTGCTTGTCTACCTCGATGAGGGAAAGCAAAGCAGTCCTGGCTTGGAATGCCCTGAGTGCCCACACTCAGCACATCACAACACTCGGCCATCAGCCCGGCTGCACTTGCTGCAGGCTGCCATCCGGGGAGATCAATCGGGGGGCTGCAGGAGAGTTTCCACCCCGAGGAGCCAACAGAGCCACCCCAATCCTCCCCATAGGGGGCTCGTACCCCATTCCTCCCTCACCTCCTTCCACTTACCCCTCCCTAACCTCCCTTCCTGATGTACAAAATAAAGGACATGTGTGTTCAAAAATAAAAACTCTCTTTATTTAACAAAACTGGGGGAGGGAGGAGGATGAACCTCTGGGGAGACTGGGAAAAGGAGGTGGGAGAGGGGAAGAGAGAGCATGGGAGAGGGGAGGGGGAAACCTGGGAAGAGGGAGCTGGAAGGGGGAAGCCAGGGGAAGAAGGAGGAGGGGAAGTATCAAACTATGGTACGCCATATCTTCAGTACTGTGTACAGATGTGATCTCCTCACCCCAGAAAAGATATTTTGGCCTTGCAAAGGGTTCAGAAAAGGGCAACTAAAATGATCAGGGATTTGGAACAGGTCCCATATGAAGAGAGGCTAAAGAGACTGGGACTTTTCAGTTTAGAAAAGAGGAGACTGAGGGGGGATATGATAGAGGTATATAAAATCATGAGTGGTGTAGAGAGGGCAAATAAAGAAAAGTTCTTCATTAGTTCCCATAATATAAAGACTAGAGGACACCAAATGAAACGAATGGGTAGCAGGCTTCAAACTAATAACAGAAAGTTCTTCTTCACAAAGCAAATAGTCAACCTGTGGAACTCCTTGCCACAGGAGGCTGTGAAGGCTAAAACTATAACAGAGGTTAAAGAGAAGTTAGATAAAGTCATGGAGGTTGGGTCCATGGAGTGGTATTAGCCAAGGGGTAGAAATGGTGTTCCTAGCCTCTGTCTGTGGAAGGCTGGAGATGCATGGCATGAGACAAATGGCTTGGTCATTGTCTTCGGTCCATCTCCTCCAGAGTAACTAGTGTGGGCCGCTGTCGGCAGACAGGCTACTGGGCTAGATGGACCTTTGGTCTGACCCAGTATGGCCATTCTTATGTTCTTATGTTCTAAGCTCAAGGCTCAGGGTCGGGGGTCTCACTGGACCACCTTGATTTTCATGCAAACCTGCTCCTGGGTTTGCATGTGGCCTTTGGTGGCCAGGCTGGCAGCTATCCTGCCCTAGACGGCCACTTTCCTGTGCCTAGTGCGGAGGTCGTGGACGTTGGAGGCCTCCCCCCAAACCTGGATGAGGTCCACAATCTCCGCACTAGACCAGGCGGGTGCCCGCCTCTTGCGGCCCTGGGCAGGCTCCTGGGAGCCACCAGCCTGGTCCTGGGAAGAGGGGGAGGGCTGGGTGGCAGCGGGTGGTTGGCTCGTGCTGTGCCAGGTGCGGGGTCTGCTGGCTGGGTGCTGGCAGGCTTGCACCTGGCACGGGCACCGTAGCCAGACCGTGCCCCTTTAAGGGCTCCGGGGCCGGGAGGGAGGCAGACGAGTTTCCCTGGTTGTGCCCAGAGTGGCCACCAGGGCAAGCTGGGAAGGGCTAGCCTCCAACTAGTTCGAATTAAGTGGCTACACAGCCCTTAATTCGAACTGCTTAATTCGAACTAGGCGTTACTCCTCATAGAATGAGGTTTACCTAGTTCGAATTAAGCGCTCCGCTAGTTCGAATTAAGTTCGAACTTGCGGTTTGCCTGTGTAGCGCCTATGAAAGTTAATTCAAACTAACGGCTGTTAGTTCGAATTAACTTTGTAGTGTAGACATACCCTAATTGCTTTCAGTCACCTCTGGAATTGTCTAGAGAACAAAGAACCAGTTGATGGCAATCATCAGCACATTGGGGTATAATACCATTCCTATCTTCCTTTAAATATTGACACATTTAATGAGTGGAAGGAGGGAAAGGGGATATAGGGACACATGCAGAAGCCCCTGCATGATGGGAGGAGGGGTGGAATGTGGAGGACCCTGATGTGGGGAAAAAGGAGAACTGGAGACACTGGTATGGGAGGAAAGGAAGATGAGGGCATACAGCAGGGCCACCCCACAACATTTTGGCACTTGAGGCGGGGAATTCAAATGACGCCCCTATGCCACCTTTTCTCCTGCTTCCTGTTATGTCTCTTGTGCCCTCCTTCTGCCAGCACAGCACTCCACCATTTCTGTGCATCTAGAGCAGAGAGAATACATATGTATCAGCAGCAGATACAATTTTCTACACTCTGGGTCCTAGTGGTGCCCCCCACAGTCTGGTACCTGAGGTGGCTGCCTCAGTTTGTCTCATGGTAAGGCCAGCCCTGGCATACAGAGTCCCTAGTATGGTGGGGATCACAGAACTTCTGGCAGAGGAGAAAAGGAGACCATAGTATGGGGAAGGTGAAAGGTGAGCACCCAGAACACCTGCTATGGTGGGGAAGGTGAAATGCTGGGTCCTGGTATGAGTGGCACAAAAGGGCCCTGGCATGAGGGGGTAACAGCGAGTCATTAAAATAGAGGGGGTTGAAAGGGTGGCACACAGGGAGCTTGAGGGAAGTGGGGAATGGATGGAGACAGGGAGACTGGTGTGTGCAGTGAACTCACATGACAGCAACAATGAAGTATGGGAAGCCACAACTGAAGTTTGGCAAAGATACAGAATCTTAACATTATCCTTGCAAAAAATGTGATAGGATCTTTAATGATCCCAGTGATCATGGACTTCATCTTTACACATAACCCCAAAAATATTGCCATCAACAGTAGAGTGCTCCCTTATAAAAGTCTGGGCCATTGTAATACAATAAAGGTTATTCAGGGTTGCTAGAGAGCGCCTCCTGCAGTCGCCAACATTACTACTTGTAAATTCTAGGTTGTCTCTAGATCTTTTCCACCTGGTTACTAACCCAGGCTTATGCTGTTGCTGTTCTGATATTACTGCAGCTTGAGGTGGTAATACATCTGCTGCTAATACTTCTCAGAATGATGTAAATCAGTATCATCTCTAAAAACCTTAAGGTCAGAGTCCAGATTTGGGACAACTACTGAAGTGAATGTATTTGTAGGCCAAATAGTCTTCGGTTTCTCTTTTTAAATGGATGTTATCTGATCAGAACCATCCATTTAAAATTCCATGCCTGTGTTTAGTCAAAATATTAATAATACTAAAATGGAAAGGATGTCAAATATATAATGTGTTCTTATTAGGGATGTAAAATATGTTAAAAAACATCCATGGGACCAATGTTGTTTCCATCAGTTACGTGGTTAAACAGGCTCCATGGGATCCCAGCTGCCCACCTACTCACCTTAGCAGAGTTTAGACAGTAGTAGGAACCAACAAGCATCAGCTTATTGGTTAACCATTTAAACTCTTACAACCCTAGTTCTTATGCATTTGTGGTAAATTTCAAGAAGCCCAAAGAAATTCCAAGTAATTGAGCTTTCTACAGCCATTATGTGTGAGGATGGGAGAAATTAACTGTACTTCATAGCCCAGGAAAAGACACCTCCCCACATGCACACTTCAGCTTTGCAGGGGTGCCCAGCCATTGACTCTGTGGGAGGATAGATTATGTAGTTTGGCCCAACCCTGATGTCTACTTCTGCCGAAGTGGAGCCATCATTTCTCAGACTTTATGGAAAGTCACTGGGAGTGTATGCATCTCATCCATGTGGGTGTACACTGAATTGGCCCTCTGCTACAGATTTAATTTTGCTCCATGTTTGGGTTTTTTTTTTTGTATTTCATTTGGCTTGGACAAGAAAATACTAGGGATGTAAATGTGTAGCTCTTTACACGATTATCTGATGAGCCTGAGCTCACTGGTTAATCCTAATGGTTACATGCAGTCCCCCTACTGCCTCTGCATCAGAGGAAGTAGGGGAGGGGGGGACAAGAGGGAGGCAGGAGCCGGTACACACAGGTAGTGGGTATAAAGCTGTCTCTTCCTCCCCACCCCCTGCTGTCTCCCACAGAAGCAGCAGCAGCAGGAGGGTAACAGGTGGGAACCGGTGCACATGGGGAGCAGGCTTTTAAGCTGGCTCCCGGCACATACCAGCTCCCAAGGGGCTGCCTGCCTTCCCACCCACCACCTCTGCCCTTGCCTCTGTGGAAAGTGGTATACGGGTGTAAAATATTATTTTAAGAATTTATAATTACATAATTTACTAAAATGCACCTTACAAAATCATCATGAAAACAAATCAGCCCCCACACACATATCTATGCTCACTAAAATAATTATTATTTTAAAAATTATGTTTTTTCTCCTGATAGAAATATTTTTTGCTCAAGTATCAAGTTAAGTGAGTGAGCAGAATTTTGGAAGGTTGTGTGAAAAGCGGTTTCTTTAAAAGTGAAAACTTTTTAAGTCCTTGAAAATTCTTCAGTGCAATCATCCTATGTCGATTTCTTTCTCTGTAATGGCATATAGGCAACAAAATAGTAAAAATCTTAGTACTGATTTTCACACACTAGAAGTGTTTTTCCAAGTAAGTGTTATGTACTTTGGGCCATAGTCTTCTCCAATGTGATATCAAGACTGACTCTGTGGCCTATTGTGTGTTTATAAACTGGTGATGTTCGCTAAAGTTAAAATAAAAAAGCCAGATTCTCCTTCACTCTGTATCTTTTGAGAAAAAACATAATCAGACAGCTAGTCTCTATGCTGTAAAAAATGTATTTTGTCTCTGATTAAAATTGTAAGAATGTCATGTTGAAATCCTCGGAGGACCCAGATGGTTGCCACTGTTCATCAGCAAGCAGTCTTTCTGGCTCTCTGATCCATCTCTTGATCACAAATTTTACCCAAATTCCAGGGAGAAATGTGAAGCATTGCTGGTCTTGTTGTCCCAACATTGCCACTTTAAAAGGAAGTCATTGTTTACATTAAGGAAGGCTAAATCCAAGGAGGTGGTATTTCACAAAGCTGTGTAATGTAGTTCACTATAGCTCCTAGCCCAAACAATGCATGTGGTGCCACTGTGTCTGCTATCAAACAATTTCATCTTTTCTTTCTGTAACATACTTGCAGAGTAGCCCTCTGACTGCAGACTTAATCTATACTTTTCAGCAAATAACTGCTAACTTTATTTATAGCAGTGTGTATTTTCAAAATTATAATCTTTTATCCCCTGTGGACATAGCATATTATTTGGTTGGTTACTTTACAGTTGCGATACTCCCCCCCCCCCCCCATGTCATTCTGAAATAGTTATTTTCAGCCACAAATTGAGGTGTTGTTTTTGTGGTTCAGGAATACATAAAGACTGTACTTTAGAGTTCCTGGACCCCCGTTAAGTTTGTAAATAAGTTTTGGAATATGTCTTAAATTTTACATAACTAATAGTTGGTACTTTAAGCTTTAGTTGATAAAGTAACATGCTGCAGTACAAGGGTGATCAAAGTACAGTTGATTTGCACTAATGATGGACCAGTACATAATGCATATTGGGTACATATTATCATGTCTAGTAGTAATCTCACAGTAAATTACTTCTTTACACTTCTGGTGCTATGTTTGAGGCAGCATAGGCAGAAAGGCAGCATAGGCATTAAGAGGAAAGAATGGCATATTTTACAACAGTTCAGTGTGTGTCATATTGAGAGAGCTTGTGAGGGCTTTGAGAGCACATAGCCTTTGCAGTGTGAGGCCACATGGCATCCTGCATGTGGGAGAGAGAGTATTGGAAAAACAGCCCTTGAAGACCAAAGAGGTCCAAAAGTGGTCCTTGGCTCTTTTTGATCCACAGCCACAGTCTATAACAGAGGTGAGCAAAATCAAGCCTGGGGGCCCACCTTGCTGATTGCGCACTCTGATAGACTGATAGCCAGCAGCTGTGTTCATCTGCCCCTCCCCCCACCTTGCTCTGTCCTGTGGCTCAGCTGCTCCCAGGATTCTCCTTCTACCTGTGCAGAGGGGGGAGAGGTGAGTGCTGACATCAGAGTGCCTCCCTGCCCCTGTATCCCATATCTGTAGAGCAGGGGTCAGCGAGAGGGAGACACACAGCAGAGATGCTCCAAACTGAAGCCTGAAAGGTTAGGTGACTAAGAGGAATGCCTGTCTTAAGAGGCAGTGCAATTTCTAAGATTTCAGTGCTCAACACACACACACACACACACACACACACACACACACACACACACACACACACACACACACACACACACACACACACACACACACACACACACACACACACACACTTCTCCCCATACCCTATCTCTGCACAAAGGAGGAGGCGGGAGACAACAGAGTAGGACATCTTTCCCTGTCTTAGAGACAGCTCATGACCTCTCTCACAAACTTACCCAGCAGCAGCCAGCACACACACTCTCTGTGTCACTGTTATATGCACTCAGTCTGTGCCACACACACTCAATCTGTGTCACAAAGTTTGTCTCAAACACACAGAGTGTCTCGCACTCACACATTCTCTCTCTCTCCCTCTCTCTCTTTAGCCTCCAGCCCCACCTCTTCAGCCCAAGTCCCTGCCCCTGTTGGTAGGACCTGGACCTAGCCCATGATCACATACCTAAATTCGCGAAGTGGCCCCACTGTGAAAATTATTGCCTACCCCTGGCCTATAAGCACTGTGTGATCACACAGAAAAAGCATGATTACCCATATGTCACGGTTATACATGTTTAGCAAGAGATTTATTTTGCTAGGACATTAGAAGGTCTGAATATTTTGCCTAAAATGTATAATGTGAGCAGAAAGCACTGTATTTCCTGGTGTGTTTCAGGTGTTGGACCTCCGTAGTTGCAGAAACTGGAATTCTAAACTCAGTATTTGGCAAGTATATTGGAAGGAGCCTAGATTTATACATTCTTTTTAAAAATGTATGAAAAGACATAATTTAAATCAATATGTGCAGTCTGTGGTGGGACTGTTTTTTTGTATTAAGAAAAACCCTTGTAACTCTCTTTTAATGAGAACGTTTGTCACACTGAAATATTCTAACAACTATAATTAAAACCACCTAGTTGGGATTCCAGGAGACCCAACCATTCTGAGTGCAGCCTGAGAGATTTTTGTGGAGGGGTTGGGGAGGAAAACGTTTTAAGAGATTTGTGAATTCTGGATGACGAGAGAGGAGAAAATTGATATATACGATGTACAGTTGTCCGAGGGCACTTCTTTTTGTATTTAGAGGCATTTTAAACATTAGGGACATATAATTGCTTAACAGCCTGTTCTATTTCATATTGTATTTTGGATGCAATATGAATGATAAATCTTTATATAAATACAGATATTTTGAGAGCCAGTATGATTATATTCTACAATAAGAATAATTATTTCATTTTTTTTACAATGCATCAATAAATACATTCCATCCCCTATGGAATAGTTACAGGGGGCAGTCTAGAAAGAGATAGATGATCAATTATATGAGGGACCCTCTGCATAGAAGTTTATAGTTCTAGGTAAGAATTCATATTGATGCATCACCGTAATGGGTGATGTTTACTGGTTCCGGTTAACTGTTAACCAGTGGGGGCTGGAGCAGTTCCCTGCCTGCTGCAGGCAGCGGGCTGTTCCAGGCCCAGTGGGGCCCACTGCGGACAGAGGGACTGCTCCAATCGTTCCTCTGGAATAGCCCTTGTTTGTGGTAGGGGCCACCGCAGACAGGGACTCTGGTTGGGCTGGAGCAGGCTCTGTCTATGGCGGGGGTGGCCTTTCCAGCCCGGTGTCGGTGGGCAGTGGGCGGTCACTCTAGCCCAGCAGGGTTGGGGCTGCCCCCTCCACATGCCCTCTTTAATTGGTTAACCAATTAAACATCTCTCTCTATATATAAAAACGTTTTTCGTGCCAGGTGACAGAATGACATCTTCACAACATCACACCCTTTGGCTGTGAAAGTAGCCAGAGAGAGGGGGTTTGGTGAGCGTCGCAAGTAGGGTGCAGTCCCCTAGTACTGTTTAACCCATTAAACAGGATTTTACAGTCCTAGTTCTAGGAGTGCAGCATTGTCAATCCTAGATGTTCCAAAAATCATGAGATTTTCTTAAATGTTGTGATTTTTAAGCCAATAAATGTGTGGTTTCTTTTATTTCCCTTCTGGCTCCTAAATCTTTCAGGTTCACCCACATATTTCACTCAAACCTGAAAGCAAATGATTAAAGCTGAGGTTTTCATGTAATAACAAGATTCCAGGATTTAGGGGTTTAAGGAAAATATCAAATAGTTCAAAGACCTGGGATAAAATTGCTAGACTTGGCAACCTTGGAAATGCTCATCCAGCTCCATTGTATGACTGACTGTTCTTCCCAGGTTGTTTTATTAAGAAGCTACTGTCCTATAAGGCTGCCTGTCTGATTGATGATATATTTTGAGACTTAATTAAAGATTGTATATAGTCGTTTTAAAAAGCATCTACAATTAATTTTAGTTGTGCATCAATATTTGCTAAAATTCAGTGAGGAAAATTCAGTGATGGAAGTTATAGCATGAAGTACCACATGGGATCAGGTCCTAATAGGACATAACAATCCCTAATTTTATCTGTCCCTCTTCATCACAGAAAAATTCCTGAAGATGCATTCAGCTCTTCCGGGACTGAAACTGCCTTGCTATTTTGTAATTTTTGGTCAGCCTATTTAGCGGCAATTGTCTAACTATCGACCAAGGGCATGTAAAATTCATGTTGAGAATAAAGAATATTAAAGAATTAGCTTTTCGAAGCAGCCTAGGGGATTGGGACACAAAATTCTCATTAGGCAGCTTTGAAAAAATCTCATCTTGTGTTAAGCATCTGAAAGCACAAACAGAAAATGTTTTGCAGCAAATGTGCAACTTCACCCCTTTCTTGCTCCCTCTCACAAATATATCAGTAAAGACAACTCCATTCAGGACTCTGATCTTTCCAAGTCTCCATCTTGAGGGAACTTTTGTGGCTGATTTATAAACCCCATAAAAATTGAAGTTTATTATAGAAATGAACAGATTTTCTGTGTGTGGGGAGTGGACAAAATATACATTATGGCAGAAACTTTTTACAGATAGAAATATTTTCAAAAAGTAGGGGCAGAGGTACTGAAGGAAATGAGTAGGTCAGAGTAATGACTAGATAATGGTGATTATCCTGGATAGATTAAAGTATTTCTGGTGATTATCCTGGATAGATGAAAGTATTTCTTACAGCTTGCTTCACACCAGTATTTTTTTGTTTATGCAGCCTGTCTAATCTTTTTAGGGTTTTTCACTGTGGATCGGAGGGGGAGGGGAAGGAAAGGACTTGCGACTTCATTAGGAAAAGCTTACTGTGAGTGAAAGTATATTCATTAAAAAAAAAATTCATATTTTAAAAGCTACCCAATACTGTTATCCTCACTGCAGTCTGTGTGTGGTCACTGCTGCCAAATGTCAGCATTTAAAAAATGATAGCAGCCAGCAGAGATACAAGTTGCTGGAAGTACTTGGTGGGGCATGCTGAAAATAGACATGATTTATAGACATTGAAATGTGAAGTAAGTTGGTAGTCAACTATGGAATAGTGTTTCTAATAAAAACAACATTCTGCTTTTCCCTTCTCCCCCCCCCTTATTTTGTTACATATGTTGAAAATTTGCTTCTCTTGACAATCAGTTTTCTTTTGTTACCATTTTGGAGTGCTTCATTTTTAACTAAAGAACTGAAAATCAAGGCACCCAGCTTGAATGAGAATTAATAACTTGAAACAGCCTGAAGAAACTCTTATGAAAAGCTCTGAAAATGTCTGTTAAATGAAGTGGCTAGAGACTTGGCAGACTTGTTTTACATAAAGTACCTAATTTGATCAACGGCATTCCTACATGAGCGCATAAAAGCCTAGCCTGGGTAACTCTGAAGTACTGCTATAAAGGTAGGGAAAGTACCAGTCTAGCTACAATGAGAAGCAAATGCCATTTGTTCCTGCTTGGTAAATGTAAGTTGATACACATCTATCCTAGAATTAAAACCATAATGAGCAGGGTTGAAATGTGTGTGGGGGGGGAGGGGGGAGAGGAGAGGAGGAGTGGGTGCATGAGAAGTGACATGTCCCAAGTGCTGTAGGTGAAGGGGCAAGGGGACAGCCAGCAGCTGGCAGGTACAGAGCATCTGGGTAGCTCAGGGTATGTCTACACTACCACCCTAGTTCGAACTACCTACTCCGTGCCACGTGTAGCCGCGGGCACGGAGTCCGCACTAACGGGGATTTAAAAATGGCGGCACCCGGCAAGATGCAAACGAAGCCTGGGATATTTAAATCCCGGGCTTCATTTGCAACTTTGAATGATTACATTAACCACCCTAGTTCGAACTAGGGTGGTAGTGTAGACATACCCTCAGAGTTTAGCAGGGGGCCTAGTGACTGCAACCGGAGTCCAGCTGCCCCGCGTTCACTGGCAATGGTGGTGGAAATAGAGCAATGCAACCCCAGCTCTCTGCTCTCCTGGTGTGTTGCTTGGGGAAAGGGGCGGTACCGTCCTCACGCTAACTGATAGGAAGCGGAGCGACGTGGCCAGGGGAGCAGAGTAAGGTGAGGCCGTGTTGCTCTGATTCCCCCTCAGCTGCCAGTGAGTGTTGGGATGACCCTACTAGTTCCCTAGGCTGCATCTGTTGAGGGAAGAGGTGGGGTAGGAAGGAGACAGAGCAGGGCTGAGGCATGGGACGGAGGAGGGTTTTCCCAGCCTTTCCCTGGGCTCGGGGCGGGGTCACATAGCCAATGGCTCCCTGTGTTATCCCTCACCAGTTGCCTTGGTATCTTGCTGTTGTATAAAACATAGGGTTGCCAACCCTCCGGGATTGGCCTGGAATCTCCCAGAATCATCGATTTCCTGGTGACTGCTGATTGCAATCCTGGTGATTTTAATAGGATATTTTCAGAAAATTCTGTTATTTTGGGTAAAATATCTCCCAGAATAGCTTCAGTCAGACATGGCAGCCCTTTGAAAACTTCATTGTTAAAGCAGTAGCCAGTATTTGAAAGGTTACATTCAATGGGAGGAGAGGAGAGAAATGGGCTCATGCTATTTCCCTTTTTGCTTTAGACTTTATCAAGAAGGCATGAAGTGTACAGGCTTGTTTTTCCGTATGTTAGGGTCTTTGTTTCTTTATTTATAATCACTTATTTTTTATGTTTGTTAGATCCTGTGAAGCTTGGAAGTTTGTCAGATAAATTTTTAGCGGTGCAAATCCACTTAGTCTCTTACTGCACCCTTACATCGAACTAAGCTACGCAATTTGCGCTACATAAATTGCATAGCTTATTTCAAGGCAATTTCAAAATAGTTTCTTTCAAAATTTGGTGCTGTCTACACAGTGCCAAATTTCAAAATAAAGTGCTATTCTGAAACATCCCTTAGCCTCATGGAATGAAGGTTACAGGGATGCTGGAATAGCACACCCGTTATTTCAAAATATCAGGCTGCTTTAAAGATGTGGAATAGCTATTTTGGGATACTGCAAGTATCCCGAAATAGCTCTGCAGTGTAGACGGAGCCATAGAAGCCAATGGCGGTCTTTGTGATTTCCACTAGCTGAGGATTTTATTTCTATAACTGTAGAATTAGTGAAATGATGACATTACAAAAACCAAAACATTTATAGTTGAGCTGGAGAGAGATTTTTAGGCCTATGGGTTAAAATGTAAATTTTTTTTGTTTTGTTTAACACCTATTAAACTGTAATAACTATGTGAAGAAAGGATATCTTTAGGACAGATTCAACTGCTATCTCTTTGAATAAGTTGTGAGAGATCATAGTAATCATTTCTTGGCCTTTTGACTAAGCATTTGCTCCAAATGCAGTGCTTGGCAAGTTGTGAGTTCAGATCAGTAGCCCTTTGGCGTCGAGTTGGCCCATATCACTACCCTGATGCGCGGGTCTTCTTGCCCTGAAGGTGAACACCTGGCCCTGCCTAGATGCTCTGCGGCGTTCTTTATAAATAATATCTCACCTGCCACCAAAATCGTCGTAAGATCAGGAAAGATCAGAGTTGATATTTAAATTACAAATATTTAATGTTAAAAACAAGAATGTAAAAAATAGCAAAAACAAACAAAAACAAACTTTTCAGGCTTTTCCATGGATTGTAAAGAAGTAAAACATGGGCGCAAGCTTAATTACTTTAAAATTTGTGTGAGTAGTGTTTAAACTGCCCTGAGATGTAATGCTCAGTTTGACAAGGATTAATTTTATCTGTTGCAAAGATATAGTCTTTGTTTATGATTGTTATTAATATTTGTTGGTTCAACTTTATGTATTAATATTATTTAAGAAGTTAGATAATGTTTCTTACAGGGAAGTTGAGTCCTACACTTTCCTCTTTTGGATCCCTTCCAAAGGTCCTGTATCAGATATCAATTCTCACAGCTAAATATTGGACTTAGCTCACTTCCAAGCACAAGACTGCTGTTGGCAGTGGATTGAAGGAGTCACTGCATAGCAAAATTGAAGCCTCTTCCTGCAGACAGTTCTGTAAACAAATGGAAATTCTGTGCCTAGAAGGATGCAGAATTCCCATTTTATTGACAGATACAAGATGACAGCAGCATGAGGCAGTAATGACAAGAGGACTGTCTGGGAAAGTCAGTTATCTAAAGGACAGCCCATTAAAAACTAGGGATATAAATATCATTGGAAACTGTTAACCAGTTAAATGATTAAAATTATATTGTTTAGCTGGTTAATTGTTTGCTGTTGCAGGGCAGCCTGGGTCAGAGTGTCTTGCGATTGTGGGCAAGCATAGCATGGCTGCTGCACCGTTGCTGGGGTCCTGTCTGCCCCTGCCTGGGGCGTGATTGGGGCCAGGCCAGGGTTAATGGCAGGGCTGGAGTACTGCGGAGTGTGGCAGGGTGAGAACTTACGGCATGGCCAGAGCCGGAGCTGCGGCTGCTGTGTGGCTGAGCCAGAATCCCATCTTCTCCTGCCCAAGGTGGGGCCAGGCCAGTGAGGCTGGGGTCCTGCCTACCCCCACACGGCAGTGCTGGGGGTGGGGGGCTGCCAGTGTATCCTCAAACAGGCTGTCAGAACTGCCATTGGGGCTGCTGGGGCCCCGTCTGCTGCCCTGTCCAGGTTCCTGCCACCTGGCCTGGTTAACCAGTTACCTGTTCAGGTAACTGGTTCACCGGGTAACTTTTCCTATAATAAACTGAAAATTGTTCAAGAAACTTGGGATGTACCTGTGCCCCAGACAGCCTTGGGTCTTGCCCGCATAAGAGAGTTGAATTGGTTTATTTAAAGGAGGGATTTTAAACTAAGTTAGTTAAATCCTTGCAAAAGGAGGTGTAGACATTTTCATTTTGGTTTAAGATTTATTTTGACATAGCTTAGATTGGCCGTTCCCAACTACTGGTCTGTGGACTAGTGCCGGGCCATGAATTGCTCGCTGCCAGGCCGCCACGGGGCTGGGGTACACTGCCCAGCTCCTTCCCTCCCACCATGGTTGTTGGGAGAGGCATGTCTTTCTCCGCCTGTCAGCCAGCCATCACGGAGCAGGAGTGGGGTCTCCTCCCAGACTCGGGAGAGAGGTTCGCTGTGCATTGGGAGGGCCGCATGGAGCCTGGCATGAGCCTTAGAGCAACCACAACCTGGGCAGTAGCACGCAGCTGGGAGGCAGTGCAGGGCTAAGTGAGCGGGGTGAGTCAGGCACTGTCGGTTCTGGGGGTGGGGCTAGTGATGGGGGGCTCAAAGGATGGGGGTGGCACTGGGGGGCTCTGGAGGATAAGCTAATACTGGGGGGCTCTGGGTGCGGGGCAAGTACTGGGGAGCTCTGAGAGGCAGGGAGCTGACACTGAGGAGTACTGGGGTGTCCAGAGTGGGGAGGTGGCACTGGGGGAGGCTCTGTGGGGTTGTGTGAAGTGGGGCTGTGGAAACAGGAGGCTGGCACTGGGGCGTCTGGAGGTGGGGGACTCTAAGAGGCAGTGAGCTGGCACTGAAGCATTTGGATAGGGGGCTGGCAGTGGGGGGCTGTGAGGGTGAGAGGCTGGCATGGGGGGAGTTGGGTTCAGGGGATTCTGGGGTCAGTGGCTGGCACTGGGGGATAGTGTAGGGGTTAAGGCTGGGGATTTAGAGGGCCTGGGTGCACTCCAGCCCCCAGAGCCTCTACAAATAGCTGGTTTCAGCTGCAGCAGCCGCCTGCCACATGGCGGCTGCTGGAGCTGAAGCCAGCTGTTTGAAGTGGCTTTGGGGGCCAGGGCTTTTGGCAGATCGGTAGTGTTTTATTTGTATATAACAAATATGCAAACATGCAAATAAGATGTTGATGGTCCGCCAAAAGTTTGTGAATGGTTTTGCCAGTGCGCAGTATAAAAAAGTTTGGGAACCACTGGCTTAGATTAATTAAGAATTGGTTTTCAGATAATATTTAAGTTCACTCTTAAACCAAAATAAGATTGTCCACACAGAGAGGTGTGCCGTGGTTTAAAATCACATCTATAGCTAAACCAGTGCAACTTGCTCACATAAACAAGGCCATGCTCTGTTCTCGTCCCTCTTGATCACAAGGCAAACATTGGTTTGAAGGATTCTCCCTGTGAATTATGAGCTTATACAGGAAATTGTGTTAGGCACGGACTCACTTTCTACTTATTGATTCAAATACATGGACTTTTTGTGTTATAGAAACCCAATATATCAACTGATAGGGTATGTCTAGACTACAGGCTTTTGTTGACAGAGGCTTTGTCGACAGATACTGTCGACA